>NC_029776.3:74553620-74563685 GCF_000817695.3 Arachis duranensis | reverse complement strand
CCTAGGGTATACAGAAATGAGTAAATGATGTAAAAATCCACTTCTGGGTCCACTTGGTGTGTGCTTGGGCTGAGTATTGAAGCTTTCACGTACATAGGCTCTTCTTGGAGTTAAACTCCAGCTTTGATGCCAGTTTGGGCGTTTAACTCCAAGTTTTATGCCAGTTCCCGCGTTAAACGCTGGAATTTCTGAGGCTGTTTTGCCACGCCGGTTTGGGCCATCAAATCTTGGGCAAAGTATGGACTATCATATATTGCTGGAAAGCCCAGGATGTCTACTTTCCAACGCCATTGAGAGCGCGCCAACTGGGCTTCTGTAGCTCCAGAAAATCCACTTCGAGTGCAGG
This sequence comes from Arachis duranensis, assembly GCF_000817695.3. Lineage (NCBI taxonomy): Eukaryota > Viridiplantae > Streptophyta > Magnoliopsida > Fabales > Fabaceae > Arachis > Arachis duranensis. The sequence continues at coordinate 74,563,339 of NC_029776.3, read as the reverse complement.
GAGGTCAGAATCCAACAGCATCTGCAGTCCTTTTCAGTCTCTGAATCAGATTTTTGCTCAGAACCCTCAATTTCAGCCAGAAAATACCTGAAATCACAGAAAAACACACAAACTCATAGTAAAGTCCAGAAAAGTGAATTTTAACTAAAAACTAATAAAAATATACTAAAAACTAACTAGATTATACCAAAAACATACTAAAAACAATGCCAAAAAGCGTATAAATTATCCGCTCATCACTCCATTAAATACCCATCAGGCGTAACTGAAGACATAATTGTCAAGGTTGGGCCATTTGTCTTTCCCACTGACTTTGTGGTGCTGGAAATGGAGGAGCAAAAGAGTACAACTCTCATTCTAGGAAGACCTTTCCTAGTAACTGGACGAACCCTCATTGACGTCCAAAAAGGGGAAGTAACCCTGAGAGTCAATAAGGACGAGTTTAAGTTGAATGTTGTCAAAGCCATGCAGCATCCAGACACCCAAAATGACTGCATGAGCGTTGATATTATTGACTCTCTGGCAAAAGAGGTCAATATGGCTGAGAGTCTTAAATCAAAGCTAGAGGATATCTTTAAAGACGTTCAGCCTGATCTAGTAGAACTAGAGAGAATAATAGAACCTCTGAAAATCCCTTAGGAAGAGGGGAAACCTCCCAAACTCGAGCTCAAACTATTACCACCATCCCTGTAATATGCATTTCTGGGAGAAGGTGATACCTTTCCTATAATCATAAGCTCTACCTTAGAGCTACAGGAAGAGGAAGCACTAATTCAAGTGCTAAGGACACACAAGACAGCTCTTGGGTGGTCCATTAGTGATCTTAAAGGCATTAGCCCAGCCAGATGCATGCACAAGATCCTATTGGAAGGTGATGCTAAGCCAGTGGTTCAACCATAGAGGCGGTTAAATCCAGCCATGAAGGAGGTGGTGCAGAAGGAGGTCACTAAATTACTAGAGGCTGGGATTATTTATCTCATTTCTGATAGCCCCTGGATAAGCCCTGTCCAAGTCGTCCCTAAGAAAGGTGGCATGATAGTGGTTCATAATGAAAAAAAATGAACTGGTTCCGACAAGAACAGTTACAGGGTGGCGTATGTGTATTGATTATAGAAGACTCAATACAGCCACCAGAAAGGATCATTTTCCTTTACCATTCAGAGACCAGATGCTAGAAAGACTAGCAGGTCATGAATACTACTGCTTCCTGGATGGATATTCAGGTTATAATCAAATTGCAGTAGATCCCCAGGATCAAGAGAAAAATGCATTCACATGTCCATCCAGAGTATTTGCATACAGAAGGATGCCATTTGGCCTGTGCAATGCACCTGCAACCTTTCAAAGGTGCATGCTTTCTATTTTCTCTGATATGGTGGAAAAATTTCTGGAAGTCTTCATAGATGACTTTTCAGTATTTGGAGACTCATTCAGCTCCTGTCTTGACCATCTACCACTTGTTCTAAAGAGGTGCCAAGAGACTAACATGGTTTTAAACTGGGAGAAATGTCACTTTATGGTGACTGAAGGAATTGTCCTTGGGCACAAAATTTTGAACAAGGGAATATAAGTGGATCAAGCTAAGGTAGAGGTAATTGAAAAATTACCACCACCTGCCAATGTTAAGGCAATCAGAAGCTTTCTAGAGGCATGCAGGATTCTATAGGAGGTTTATAAAAGATTTTTCGAAAATCACCAAACCTCTGAGTAATCTGCTAGCTGCTAACACGCCATTTATCTTTGATAAGGAGTGTCTGCAGGCGTTCGAGACTCTGAAAGCTAAACTGGTCACAGAACCAGTTATCTCTGCATCAGACTGGACATTACCATTTGAACTAATGTGTGATGCCAGTGACCATTGGGGTAGTGTTGGGACAAAGGCATGACAAGCTTCTGCATGTCATTTACTATGCTAGTCTTGTTTTAAATGACGCACAGAAGAACTACACAACCATAGAAAAAGAGTAACTTGCAGTGGTTTATGCCATTGACAAGTTTAGATCTTATTTAGTAGGATCAAAAGTGATTGTGTACACTGACCATGCTACTCTTAAATATCTACTCACAAAGCAGGATTCAAAACCCAGACTCATCAGATGGGTGTTGCTTCTGCAAGAGTTTGATATAGAAATAAGAGACAGAAAAGGGACAGAAAACCAAGTAGCAGATCACCTGTCCCGAATAGAACCAGTAGAAGGGGCGTCCATCCCTCTTACTGAGATCTCTAAAAACTTTTCGGATGAGCGACTCTTTACCATCCAGGAAGTGCCATGGTTTGCAGACATTACAAACTACAAGGCAATAAGATTCATACCCAAGGAATACAGTAGGCAGCAATCAAAGAAATTAATCACAGATGCAAAGTACTATCTTTGGGATGAACCATATCTCTTCAAGAGATGTGCCGACGGAGTAATCCATAGATGTGTGCCTAAAAAAGAAGCACAGAAGATTCTCTGGCACTGCCATGGATCACAGTATGGAGGACATTTTGGAAGTGAGCAAACAGCCACAAGAGTCCTCCAATGTGGCTTCTATTGGCCTACTCTCTATAAAGACTCCCAAGTGTTTGTACTTAATTGTGACAGTTGCCAAAGATCTGGCAATCTGCCTCACAGTTATGCCATGCTTCAATAAGGGATCTTGGAGATTGAGTTGTTTGATGTATGGGGTATTGACTTCATGGGGCCTTTCCCACCATCAAACTCAAACACTTATATTCTGGTAGCAGTGGATTATGTATCCAAATGGGTAGAAGCTATTGCAACACCTACCAATGATACTAAGACAGTGCTAAAATTCCTCTAGAAACACATCTTCAGCAGATTTGGCATCCCTAGAGTACTAATCAGTGATGGAGGCACTCATTTATGCAATAAACAGCTTTACTCTGCTTTGGTTCGATACGGAGTTAGCCACAGGGTAGCCACTCCATATCATTCACAGACAAATGGGCAAGCTAAAGTCTCTAATAGAGAACTTAAAAGAATCCTGGAACAGACTGTGATTAACTGTAGAAGGGATTGGGCAAGAAACTTGGATGATGCTCTATGGGCATACAGAACAGCATTCAAGACTCCTATAGGAACTTCTCCATACCAGCTTGTGTATGGAAAAGCCTGTCACTTGCCAGTAGAACTGGAACATAAGGCCTACTGGGCAACCAAATTCCTAAACCTTGATGCCAAGTTAGCTGGAGAAAAATAATTGCTCCAGTTAAATGAGCTAGAGGAATTTAGACTCAATGCTTTCGAAAATGCAAAAATTTACAAAGAGAAAGCAAAAAGATGGCATGATAAGAAGTTGTCATCCAGAGTCTTTGAGCCAGGGCAGAAAGTTATACTGTTTAATTATACGCTCAGATTATTCCCCAGGAAACTGAAATCCTCGTGGAGAGGTCCATATGTGACTACAAGTGTGTCACCATATGGATACGTAGAGCTTCAGGATAATGACTCTAACAAAAAGTTCATTGTTAATGGACAAAGAGTCTTATCTTGAAAGCAATTTTGAGCAAGAATGCTCAAAACTGAGACTTGAATAAAGCTCAGTAATAGTCCAACTAAAGACAATAAAGAAGCGCTTGCTGGGAGGCAACCCAGTCATGAGTTTATTTTAATTTTAAATTTAATTTTAAAATTAGGTAATACATTTCAATGAATGATACAGAGTTACAGAAGGCCTTAGAGGATAAAACAGCAAAAAGAAGCTCACTGGTGCGAAAAAAAACCAGTAAGAGCTGTTTTTTGGGTGTTGAACGCCCAAAAGAAGCATCTATTGGGCGTTCAACTCCAGTAGAGATAGCCATCTGGGCGTTAAACGCCAGAAAGAAGCATCTTCTGGGTGTTGAACGCCAGAAAGAAGCACCTTCTGGGCATTTAACGCCAGATTTACAGCGTCTTGGGCATTTAGAAAAACGCCCAGTGACAAAGGAGTTCCTGGCGTTCAACGCCAGCTAGAAGCAACAGTTGGGCGTTGAACGCCCAGGAGAAGCTACAAACGGGCGTTAAACGCGTAAAACATGCAGCGTTTGGGCATTTAACGCCAGGATTGTGGGGAGGAGGTAAATTTGTTTTCACTTCAATTTTTTTCTCCATTTCCCATGTTTCCATCCATGATTTCTAAAAACCCTAATTTCTAAAATCCCTTTTCAAAGATATCAAATATATCTTAATTCATAAATTTTTTTAAAAAAAAATCCTCTTCAACTTCTTTTCAAATCTTTTTCAAAACAAATCTATCTCTTTTCCTTCTTAAAATCTTTTCAACTCATAAATATCTTTTTCAAATCTTCACAATATCTTTTTCAAAACAAATTTATCTTTTTCAAATATCTTTTATATCTTTTCAATTTTCAATTACATCTTTTTCCTATCATATTTATCTTTTACAAATCATATCTTCTATCTTATCTATTCTCAAAATTTTCAAAAACCCACCCCTCCCTTTAAATCCACATTCGGCCTCCCTCCTCTCATCCACCATTCGATACTAGCTCTCTTTCTATCCATCTCCTTTCCTTTCTTTTGCTTGAGGACAAGCAAACCTCTAAGTTTGGTGTGTTTATCCGTGATGACTAAACCATACCCACTAAGATCATGGCTCCTAAAGGAAAACAACCCACTCCAAGAGGCAAGAAAGAGAGTATTCCAAAACCACTTTGGAATCAGGGGAAGTTATTAACCAAAGAACATTCAGACCATTACTACAAAATAATGGGTCTAAGATCAGTGATCCCGGAAGTTAAATTTGATCTAAAAGAAGACGAATATCCGGAGATCCAAGAGCAAATTCAAAATAGGAACTGGGAAGTCCTAGCTAATCCTGAAACAAAGGTGGGAAGAAACATGGTTCAGGAATTCTACGCTAATCTGTGGCAAACAGACAGGCGGAGAATATTTGGAACTGCCCTCTATGACTATCGGACTTTGATTTGCAAGAAGCTATGGAGCAATTAAAAGAAGAACAGCAAAATCAAAATAGCATGATTTGCAAACTACTTAAGGAACAAGAAGAGCAAGGGCGTGAACTGAGAGAACTGAAGCGTCAGAAGCTGTCTCTTGAAGGGCCAAGCACCCCACAGATTAAAGGAGCATCCACCTCCCAAAATAAAGGTTGTTGACTCCTAATCTTTGTCTTAACTCTGTGATAATTGTTCTTATTAGGAATTTACATTAGAAGTTATATATTAATAGCAATAATTAGTATCTCTACTTTGATTTTATTTCCAATTAAGTTATAATTTATTTTTCTCATCATCATCAAACATGAATAAAATAGTAGATTTTTAGAATAAAGAGGCAATTTAATTTTTTTGAATTCTTAATAAGGAAAATTCTAATTATTTATATGTGGTGTCAATACTTTTTGTAAATGCTTGAACAGTGCATATTTTTTATATTGAATTTTATGAATCTTAAAATTATTGGCTCCTGAAAGAATGATGAACAAGAGAAATATTATTGCTGATCTGAAAAATCATAAAATTGATTCTTGAAGCAAGAAAAAGCAGTGAAAAAAAAAAGAAAAAGAGATAGAAAAAGATAGAAAAAGCCAATAGCCCTTTAAACCAAAAGGCAAGGGTGAAAAGGATCCAAGGCTTTGAGTATCAATGGATAGGAGGGCCCAAGGAAATAAATCCAGGCCTAAGTGGCTAAATCAAGCTGTCCCTAATCATGTGTGTTCCGAGGGTTACCTGAATCTGTAGGTCGATCTCGGACGAGATCTTCTGTGTTGGTCGGAGCCGACGTGTCCGGCAGGCGTACAGCGGCCGGAGCTGGTGTGTTCGACTTGTTGGACTTGGTGGTGGTGCTGATCCTTCGTTCCCGGAGGGTGGGGGGTACCTGCAAGGGACTCCGATGCTTAAGTTAGCAAGGGTATTAAACAGGTATTGAGTAGAATCAGAGTCTCAGTTATACCTAGGTGCTCTAGTGTATTTATAATAGTGAGAAGTGACCTTTCTAGATAAGATAAGTTAGTTATCTTATCTTATCTTATCTTTGGGTAAGGTCAGCTTATCTTCAACGGAACTGCCTTTATCTCTGTAGGCTGGGATTGCCTCTGGATTTGTGTCGTGTCCCTCTATTTGGGCCCTTTATTGGGCTTTCCTGTCGACTTGGCCGAGCTCTTTGAGAAGAGGTCGGGTTGTCCTAACCTGAAGAGGTCGGTCGCTTTGTTTTGTAGAACATCCCGGGTCGGACAGCTCGACCCAGGGTATGAACAGTGCCCCTGCTTGAGCTCGGTTCTTCCTTTGGAGGTCGAGTATTTGACTTCGGTCCTTTAAGTGAAGTCGAACTCAAGCATTTTGTCGATTCCTTTTCTTTGTAGAGTCTTTTTTGAATGTAGAATGTTTTCCTCTAAAAGCGCGCGCTCTTGTATAAGCGCTTTTTTGGGAACACAAGCGGTTTTAACATCCGCATTTAATTGGCATTTAATTGCCCCATTCTCTCTTTTATTTTGAATCTCCCAATCAAAAAACGGTTTCTCTTCTTCACTTATTCTCTGTAACTCCTCCATTTACTCTCTCGTTTTTCTGTTTCTCTCATCTGCTCTCTGTCTTTCGCTTGCTCCTCTACTTTTCTTGTGTTTGTGGCGTCGCTTGGCATTCTTCTGGGCAGCCTTTATCCCTGCGCTTCCACTCTTCCTCGAAGCTTCTTTCGTTTCCAGGTTAGTCTCATTTTGCATTTTGTTTTTGGCTTTTGCGATGAAGTTTTCCTTTTGATCTTCTTTTTGGAGAAAGTTTGGATTTTTCTGTTTTTATCGTGCTTGACTTTGTTGTATGCTCCGGAATTTTCTTTGTTTTTGGTGTGTACCTTTTGCTGCTTGAATCTTTTTCTTTTGCATGTTGCCGCCGTTTCTGTTTGTGCCTTGGCTTGATGATTTTTGCTTGATTTTGAAAAGTTTGTGCCTTTGCTATTTTTCCATTACCCTTTTTGGTGTTCTGATAAACTGTAGCAGTAATGTTGGTAAATTGTAGGAGCAAATGCTTTTCCTGATAAACTGTAGAAGGGTGGATTTTTTGCATTTTTGCTCCCTTTGCTTTCTGTTCCGGACTTTATTCTGATGAGTGCTGAGATATGGATTGTAGAAATGATTTTGAGGACCCTACTTGTTTATTGCCTCCAAGGGATGCTCCAAGACTTCTTCTCTTAAGTCTTGGGGTTTTTCCCTTTTTGGTTTATCCGTCCGTTTGAGACGTTTTTGACCCATGTCCGAGATGTTTTTAAGTAATCCACTATTCTTTTCTTTTTGTATGATTTAGTTGGCTTCATGTCTTCCCAAAATAATGTTGTAGAGATGCCTTCCCAGGTTTCTGTGGGTATGGCTGATTGGGTGGACTCCATGGTTCTCCTGTGTGTCTCGCTGGCTTATTCTGAGTTTTGTGCTCAGCTTAGGCAGTTTCATAGTGTCTGTAGCAATTCTGGTGATGAGAAGAACTATGAACTTATCCCTCATTCTTCTGACGAGAGAGTCTATTTTTCAACTCGAGTTGTTGATGGTCGCCCTTTCTTTTATGTTTATGACTTTTTCTTTGGTCCGCTGGGTATTACCCTTCCTTTCACACAATTTGAAACCGACCTGTTATGGTCTTGTAATATTGCACCCTCTCGACTTCACCCTAATTCCTGGGGTTTTATAAAGATTTTTCAATTGTTGTGCAATGGTTTAGGTATCCCTGCTTCCCAATCTCTCTTTTTCTATTTGTTTGTCTTGACTAAGCCCGGAGTGGTAAAAAAAAAGGCAGCTTGGGTCTCTTTTCGCTCTACCCAAGGAAAGAAGGTCTTTTCCATGTTTGACGAGTCTTTTCGTGATTTTAAAAACTACTTTTTCATGGTCCGAGCTGTTGAAGGAGCTCGGCCCTTTTTTCTGGACGAAAATGATGAGCCTGCCTTTCCCTTGGAATGGCAAAAAGATGTGAGGGTCTCCAGGTATTCTTGGGACATGTTGGATGAAGCTGAGCGGGCCTTTGTGACTGTTTTGGAAGAGCGCTGGGGTCAGCCTCCCTATCTTGATACAAAGAAATTTCTAACCAATCCTTCTCTTCTTCAAACTAAACTGGGTATCTTGTATTTTCCTTGCTATCTATTTATGTTTACTTGTAGCTGTATTTCCGACTTGTTCGTTTTGTAGCTTGACTCTTGTTTTATTTGCAGAGGCAATGAAGAATAATGAATCCATGAAAGCTTTTAAGAGGGTGCAGAAGGCGACTGCTGCCAGGAATATTGCCGCCAAGGCGGCTGGGGAGGGGTCTTCCCAAGTGCGCGAGAAGCCGTCAGTGCCGAGTTCCCCCTTAGCGAAGAAAACGATTCCGACACCTCGGGTCCGCTTGGTGGATCCTCATCCTGCTTCTGCCGTTCTATCTGCTGCCCCTCCAAACAAGAAACAAAAGACGGTTGAGCCCTTCGACCTTAATGCCCCTGACTTTAATGCCATCGAGTTCATAGATCAACAAATTGGGCCCTATGGCACCCTTTCGATGGACGATGTGTCCATCCTCCGTCATTTGAAATTTATGGCCCAGAATCACGTGCAGATGGCATTTATGGCGGCCGCTATACACCGGACTGCTCAAAGTCTCCCTCTTCATGCCACCAAGGCATTTATAGAGGAGGCAAAGCAAGAGTTTGACCGGATGAAGGGGCTGAAGGAGGAGCTCGAATTAAAGGTGACCAAGTTAGAGAAGGATCTAGAGAATGAGAAGGCGAGTTCCCTTTCATTGGCGGCTTCTTTGAGGTTGGCCGAGGACACAGCCCTGATGCATAAAGATAGTTATGTTACAACTTATCGGGAGGTGATGCGTCTGAGGGGGGAGTTGGACAGTGCTCGGGAGGATTATTCTGAGCTCCAAGGTCATCTTGTCGGCAGCGTGACTGCTGCTTACGAGAACTTGAAGGAGCAAGTTCGTGTTATTGCTCCCGAGGCCGATCTCACCCTTTTCAGTTTAGACAATGTTGTCAGAGATGGCAAGATTGTCCCTAATGACGAGGGTGATGATGATGCTGATCCTCCTCCTGTGTCCTCTGCCAAAGTGTCGACTACCTCTGCTCCTCCGGTTGCACCTAATTCGGATTGCCAAGTTCTGAACTGGGATGATGGAACTATAGATGCCGTGCCTGTTCAAACTCGTCCTCCTTCTCCCTGTCCTGATACTGCCAAGGATGTTCCTGATGCTTGCTGATCTTTTTCTGGATTCTTATGTTAGTTGGCCCGGCTTGTGGGCTCTTAAAACTTTTTATTTATTTGCTGACATTTTCTGGTTGTTTTGTCTGACAACCTTATTTTAAAAAACAAAAGTAGCTCGTTATCCTTTTTGATGGCCTCCGAGGCTTTAAAATTTTGTAGATCATATCAAGGTTTTTGATATTCTCTTCTGTTTTCTGAGAATGTTGGACCTTGCAGTTTGACCTTTTTGGATTGCCTCGTGCTTATCGTTTGTAGCTTGGATCTTCTGTAATTGTGTGGATCTGACTTGTTCTCTCGTTTTTGTAAGTATTTTTGGTGTTTCTCCAACTGATTTCTTTGCGTTGATTTCCTTTATTTCTGTAATCCTCTTTTCTGGATCTTCATCAGGTCTCTTTCTGGGATTACTTTCGTTCGTAGGAGTCCGACTTTGTTTAGGTTGGTCTCTTCTGTAATCCTCTTTCTTGGATCTTTATCAGATCTCTTTCAGGGGTTACTTGTATAACTTTTCAGTAGCAGGAGTCCGACTTCGTTATGTC
>NC_029776.3:74550148-74553466 GCF_000817695.3 Arachis duranensis | reverse complement strand
TCGGTCTCCTTTAAGTTATTGCGTAATCCTCTTTCTTGGATCTTTATCTGATCTCTTTCAGGGATTACTTGTATAACTTTTTAGTGGTAGGAGTCCGACTTCATTATGTCGGTCTCCTTTAAGTTATTTTTCGTAGTCCTCTTTCTTGGATCTTTATCTGATCTCTTTCAGGGACTACTTTGATAACTTTTTATTTTGGGCAGACTTTATTATGTCGGGCCCTTCTAAGTTAAAGTAATCCTCTTTAATAGGGTTGGCCAGACCTCTTTCCAGGGTTTACTTATAACTTGGGTTGACTTGGTCCGACTTCCGCACGTCGACCAGTCTTTAAGTTATTATTTTAGCTATCCGTAAGACCTCGTCAGGTTCTTTTTTTTTTTGGATTGCTTTCGATAACTTCTTACATTTTTCTGTGTTCATCTTTGCCAATTTGTAGAAAATGGTTGGTATCTTTAGATCGTCCTTTGGGTGAATTGCGTTTTTACCTTTATCGGACAATTATCTTTATCGTGGTCAGGCAGTGAATTTGTTTTTCACTTTCTGCCGACCTGTTGCTTTATAATCGGACGATGAATACTTCAGATTAATGCGTCTTGGATTCCTGTAGAATATATTTTATTTAAATGAAAATGTGAATATATACATGTGGGATTTTTCTGGTCTAGGTCCCGACTTGGTGCCTCATTAAAAGACCTTTTCAGGAAAAAGAGTACATCCATTTAGTGAGACCTTTTACCTTTTCTAACTGTAGTACCTTCGTAGGTTGCAGGCGTGCCATGATCGGGGAAGCTCTCGTCCATCAAGCTCGGACAGTCTGTAGTAGCCTTTCCCAAGTACTTCTATGACTCGATAGGGTCCTTTCCACTTCGCTGCCAGCTTCCCTTCTTCGGGTCGAGTTGTTCCAATGTTATTTCGGATTAGGATTAGATCATTCTCTGCGAAACTTCTCGGCACTACCTTTTGATTATATCTGGAAGTCATTCGTCGCTTTAGAGCTTCTTCCCTGATCCGAGTTCTTTCTTGGATTTCGGGTAACAAGTCGAGCTCTTCTCTCTGAAGTTGGGAGTTTGCTTGTTCATTGTAGTGGACTACTCGGGGAGATCCTTCTTTGATTTCTATTGGAATCATTGCCTCCACTCTGTATGCTAGTCGGAATGGTGATTCGTTTGTAGTAGAATGGGGGGTTGTTCGATATGCCATAGGACTTGTGGAAGTTCCTCGGCCCAGGCTCCCTTTGCTTCTTGTAGCCTCTGCTTTAGTCCGACCAATATGACTTTGTTGGCTGCTTCGGCTTGTCCATTGGCTTGGGGATGTTCGACGGAGGTGAACTGGTGTTTTATGTTCAGGTCGGCCACCAATTTTCTGAAGCCTGTATCTGTAAATTGGGTACCGTTGTCCGTGATGATGGAGTATGGTATTCCAAACCTCGTAATAATGTTCCTATATAGGAATTTTCAACTTCTTTGAGCGGTAGCGTTGGCTAGGGGTTCTGCCTCGATCCATTTTGTGAAATAGTCTATTCCTACTATGAGGAATTTTACTTGTCCCGATCCCTGTGGGAAGGGTCCGAGAAGGTCGAGTCCCCATTTCACAAATGGCCAGGGTGAGGTCACGCTGATGAGCTTTTTTGGTGGGGCAATGTGAAAGTTGGCATGCTTCTGGCATGGTGGGCATGTCCTCACAAATTCTGTAGCCTTCTTTTGTAGTGTTGGCCAATAGAATCCCGCCCAGAGTATCTTTTTGGTGAGAGCTTGCGCTCCGAGATCATTCCTCCAAGACTTCCTTTGTGTTAGAAGTTGGTACGCATTTTAGTAAAGATGTTGATATCCCTCTTTTGTATAGTGTGTTGTTTATGATAGTGTAGTACTGTGCTTCCCTTTTCAGCCTCTTTGCCTCTTTTTCATCTGTAGGGAGTGCTTCTGTTTTGAGGTAATTTATTATGGGGGTCATCCATCCTTGATCCCGACCTATTATGGCTAGGACTTTTTCTTCTTCCGCTATTGACGGGTTCTGTAATATCTCTTGGATGAGGCTTCTGTTGTTGCCCCCTGGTTTGGTGCTGGCTAATTTTGAAAGGGCGTCAGCTCGGGCATTTTGCTCACGAGGTATGTGGTAAATCCTATATTCCCCGAGTTGTCCGAGCTGTTCTTTGGTTTTATCCAAATATTTTTTCATGGTCGGATCTTTGGCTTGGTAGCTTCCTATTATTTATGAGGTTATGACTTGTGAGTCACTATAGATGTTGAGTTTTCGAGCTCCAACCTCCCTAGCCAGCTTCAAACCAGCTAATAGTGCTTCGTATTCTGCCTGGTTGTTTGAGGCTGGGAATCCGAATTTAAGGGAGAGCTCAAGTTGAGTTCCTTGGTTGCTTTCGATTATCACACCCGCACTGCTTCCTGTTTTATTTGAGGATCCGTCTACGTATATGTTCCACTCTATGGGGATTTTCGAGGTGTCTGTGAATTCTGCGATGAAGTCGGGCAGGTGTTGTGATTTGATGGCTGTCCGTGCCTCGTATTGGAGGTCGAACTCAGACAACTCGATTGCCCATCGTAGGATTCTTCCTGCTAGATCTGTTTTCTGTAATATCCCTTTTATGGGTTGGTTGGTCCGAACTTTAATGGTATGCGCTTGGAAATATGGGCGAAGCCGCCGGGATGTGAGGATCAGAGCGTAGGCAAACTTTTCTATTTTCTGGTAGTATATTCACTTAGACCTTGATTCAAGCATACATTGTGCATTTTACATTATTTCATGATGATTTTGCATGATTTTAATGACAAAATTGTATATTGCATTACCCATGACTTGGACTAGAACTTTGATGCACTCTATTGCTTGATTTCAGGACCAAAAGGAAGCAAGGAATGGGAGGTAACTTGCAATGTTAAGGAGAAAAGTAATTGCCAAAAACACTCTCAAAAGCCATCAATACCCACGTTAAAGAGTCATGTTAACTAAGTTAACGTGAACTCTAACGTGGAGAAGAGAAGTTGAGCCAACGTTAGTGACACTTAACATTGTCACTAACGTTGGCAATTGCTCACAAATGGCCACGTTAGAAGCCACGTTAACCTAGTTAACGTGGCCTCTAACGCTAAAGGGGGAAGAGAAGCCAACGTTAGTGACACTCAACATTGTCACTAACGTGGGCCTAAGGTGCAAAGAGCCACGTTAACTCTCACGTTAGCTTTGTTAACGTGGGAGCTAACGTAAGAGATAGAGAGTTGTCGACAACGTTAGTGACACTCAACATTGTCACTAACGTTGGAGCAACCACACAACCCCCAAGAGCCACGTTAACCTCCACGTTAACTT
>NC_029776.3:74548270-74548767 GCF_000817695.3 Arachis duranensis | reverse complement strand
ATGCTATTCCCTTTTGCTGTAAGAGACAGAGCTAGAACATGGTTGGACTCTCAACCTAAAGAAAGCCTGGACTCTTGGGAAAAGCTAGTCAATGCCTTCTTGGCAAAGTTCTTTCCACCTCAAAAAATGAGTAAGCTTAGAGTGGAAGTCCAAACCTTCAGACAGAAGGAAGGAGAATCCCTCTATGAAGCTTGGGAAAGATACAAACAGTTAATCAGAAAGTGTCCTTCTGACATGCTTTCTGAATGGAGCATCATAGGTATTTTCTATGATGGTCTCTCTGAACTATCCAAGATGTCTTTGGATAGCTCTGCTGGAGGCTCTCTTCATTTGAAGAAGACGCCTGCAGAAGCTCAAGAACTGATTGAAATGGTTGCAAATAACCAATTCATGTACACTTCTGAGAGAAATCCTGTGAACAATGGGACTAGTCAGGAGAAAGGAGTTCTTGAGATTGACACTCTGAATGCCATATTGGCTCAGAATAAAATATTGAC
>NC_029776.3:74547386-74548120 GCF_000817695.3 Arachis duranensis | reverse complement strand
GAAGAGGTGAATTACATGGGAGAACCCTATGGAAACACCTACAATCCTTCATGGAGGAATCATCCAAATCTTTCATGGAAGGATCAACAGAGACCTCAACAAGGTTTCAATAACAATAATGGTGGAAGAAACAGGTTTAGCAATAGCAAACCTTTTCCATCATCTTCTCAGCAACAGACAGAGAGTTCTAAGCAGAATACCTCTGACTTAGCAACCATGGTCTCTGATCTGATCAAAACCACTCAGTTTCATGACTGAAACAAGGTCCTCTAACAGAAATTTGGAAGGACAAGTAGGTCAGCTGAGCAAGAAAATTACTGAACTCCCTCCAAGTACTCTTCCAAGCAATACTGAAGAAAATCCAAAAGGAGAGTGCAAGGCCATCAACATGGCCGAATTCTGGGAGGAAGAAGAGGCAGTGAACGCCACTGAGGAAGACCTCACTGGACATCCACTGGCCTCCAGTGAGTTCCCTAATGAGGAACATGGGAATCTGAGGCTCAAAATGAGACCATAGAGATTCCATTGGACTTACTTCTGTCATTCATGAGCTCTGATGAGTATTCTTCCTCTGAGGAGGATGAGTATGTCACTGAAGAGCAAGTTGCTAAATACCTTGGAGCAATCATGAAGCTAAATGACAAGTTATTTGGAAATGAGACTTGGGAGGATGAATCTCCTTTGCTCACCAAGGAACTGAATGACTTGTCTAGGCAGAAACTGCCTCAAAAGAG
>NC_029776.3:74543918-74544460 GCF_000817695.3 Arachis duranensis | reverse complement strand
CAAGCACTCCATAGGATCTTCAAGAGCAAGAAAGAGCCGCCATCACTAAGGTGGACCCGTTCCTTGATTTTCTTGTTCTTTATTCTTATGTTTTTCGAATTTTATGCTTATGTTATCCATGTTTGTGTCTTGTGATCATTAGTGTCTTAGTGTCTATGCCTTAAAGTTATGAATGTCCTATGAATCCATCACCTTTCTTAAATAAAAATGTGCTTAATTGATAAAAGAAAGAATTGCATGAATTTTGAATTTTATAACAGTTTGATTATTTTGATGTGGTGGCAATATTTTTTTTTTGTTTTCTGAATGTATGCTTAAACAGTGCATATGTATCTTGAATTTGTGGTTCATGAATGTTGGCTCTTGAAAGAATGATGAAAAAGGAGACATGTTACTGAGGATCTGAAAAATCATTAAAATGATTCTTGAAGCAAGAAAAAGCACAAAAAAAAAAGAAAAAAAAATCGAAAAAAAAGAAAAAAAAAGAGAAAAAGGAAACGAAAAAAAAATAGAGGAATAAGAGTTGTGATCCAAGGCAAAAA
>NC_029776.3:74523774-74542857 GCF_000817695.3 Arachis duranensis | reverse complement strand
TCAGAGTCTTCGTGGTATAGGCGAGAACTGATGGCAGCATTCAAGAGAATCCGGAAGGTCTAACCTTGTCTGTGGTATTCTGAGTAGGATTCAATGACTGAATGACTGTGACGTGCTTCAAACTCCTGAGGGCGGGGCGTTAGTGACAGACGCAAAAGAATCACTGGATTCTATTCCGGCCTGATTGAGAACCGACAGATGAATTCCGCTATGCTGTGACAGAGCATATGCAATCGCTTTCACTGAGAGGATGGGAGGTAGCCACTGACAACGGTGAAACCCTTGCTTAAGCTTGCCATGGAAGGGAGTAAGAAGGATTGGATGAAGACAGTAGGAAAGCAGAGAGACGGAAGGGAAGGCATCTTCATGCGCTTATCTAAAGTTCCTACCAATGAATTACATAAGTATCTCTATCTTTACCTTTGTGTTATTTTCGTTCATCACCATTACCAATTGAGTTTGCCTGACTAAGATTTACAAGATGACCATAGCTTGCTTCAATACTAACAATCTCCGTGGGATCGACCCTTACTCGCGTAAGGTTTATTACTTGGACGACCCAATGCACTTGCTGGTTAGTTGTGCGAAGTTGTGTAATGCCATGGTATTGAGCTACCAAGTTCTTTGGGGTTCATAACCGGGGATTATGAGAGTTGTGAAAAAGTATTGTTCACAATTTCGCGCACCAGTTCGTCATCCTGATTAGCCAAAAACCGATCTAGTTTTCCATCTCTTACTAGTTTTTCTATGACGTTTTTCAAGTCGAAGCATTCATTGGTGGAATGCCCTCGAAGCCGGTGATATTCACAGTATTCATTCCTATTTCCTCCTCCTCTTTTGCCTTTAAGTGGCCGAGCCGGAGGGATTTTCTCTGTATGGCAGATTTCTTTGTAAACATCTACCAAGGATACCCTAAGAGGAGTATAGTTATGATATTTTTTGATTTTCTCTCTGGGGTGATCCTCCTTTTTCTTGGATTCTTTATCTCGGTAGGCAGAACCAAACCTTGAGGCTTCGCTAAGTCGAGAATTTTCCTCCATGTTGATGTATTTCTGTGCCCGTTCTTGTACTTCGTCTAAGGATGTCGGGTATCTCTTTGATATAGATTGGCTAAATGGTCCTTCTCGTAGGCCATTTATGAGGCCCATAATGGCAGCTTCTGTTGGAATACTTTGTATGTCCATGCATATTTTGTTGAATCTTTCCATGTAGTTGCGAAGGCTCTCCCGATCTCCTTGCTTGATCCCTAGTAGGCTAGGTGCGTGTTTGGCTTTGTCCTTTTGTATGGAGAATCGGGCCAGGAACTTCTTGGCCAAGTCGTCGAAACTCGAGATGGATTTTGGAGGTAGGTTGTCGAACCATTTAATGGCTGTCTTGGTGAGAGTTGTTGAAAAGGCTTTGCAGCGAACTGCATCTGAGGCATCAGTGAGGTACATTCTACTTCTGAAGTTGCTGAGATGATGGTTGGGGTCCGATGTGCCATTATATAGAGTCATATCTGGAAGCTTGAAATCTTTTGGAATTTTGGTCTTCATGATTTCTTTGGTGAATGGATCTTGATCTTTCTGGGAGCTATCCTCTGTGGATGGTCGAGTAGCTTTAGTTTTAAGATCAGCTTCGAGTTTTGTAAGCTTATCTTCTAATTCTCGGTGCCGCCATATCTCCCAGCGTAGATCTTCTTCTTTTTCACGTCGATGTTGGGCTTCTTTCTCAAGCTGCTCCAATCGATTTTGAAGTGCTTCCATTGCTCCTGGATTTGATGAATTTTTGTCTCCGTTGGTTTCTGGAGTTTCTTTGAGTATTGTGTCTGCGTTTTTATGCGGCGTTCTGTCTTCCAAACCTGAATCATGGTCGTTGTCATGGTCATCCGCCATGTTAATGGGGTGACTTCCAGGTTCCCCGGCAACGACGCCAATGTTCCGAGGGTTACCTGAATCTGTAGGTCGACCTCGGATGAGATTTTCTGTGTTGGTCGGAGCCGATGTGTCCGGTAGGCGTACAACGGCCGGAGCTGGTGTGTCCGACTTGTTGGACTTGGTGGTGGTGCTGATCCTTCGTTCCCAGAGGGTGGGGGGTACCTGCAAGGGACTCCGATGCTTAAGTTAGCAAGGGTATTAAGCAGGTATTGAGTAGAATCAGAGTCTCAGTTATACCTGGGTGCTCTAGTGTATTTATAATAGTGAGAAGTGACCTTTCTAGATAAGATAAGTTAGTTATCTTATCTTATCTTATCTTTGGGTGAGGTCAGCTTATCTTCAACGGAACCGCCTTTATCTCTGTAGGCTGGGATTGCCTATGGATTTGGGTCGTGTCCCTCTATTTGGGCTCTTTATTGGGCTTTCCTGTCGACTTGGCCGAGCTCTTTGAGAAGAGGTCGGGTTGTCTTGACCTGAAGAGGTCGGTCGCTTTGTTTTGTTAGAACATCCCGGGTCGGACAGCTCAACCCAGGGTATGAACAATGTGCTTGTGGCATGTAGGTCCAAGTGAAAAACTTGAGACTGAGTGGTTAAAGTCGTGATCCAAGGGAAAAGAGTGTACTTAAGAACTCTGGACACCTCTAATTGGGGACATTAGTAAAGCTAAGTCACAATTTGAAAAGGTTCACCCAGTTATGTGTTTGTGGCATTTATCTATCCTTTGGTAATACTGGAAAACAAAGTCCTTAGGGCCACGACCAAGACTCATAAAGTAGCTGTGTTCAAGAATCAACATACTAAACTAAGAGAATCAATAATACTATCTGAATTCTGAGTTCCTATGGATGCCAATCATTCTGAATTTCAAAGGATGAAGTGAGATGCCAAAACTGTTTGGAAACAAAAAGCTACTAGCCCCGCTCATCTAATTAGAATCTGAGCTTCACTTAAAACTCTGAGATATTATTGCTTCTTGATTTCTTTTTATCCTCTTTTATTTATCTAGTTGCTTGGGGACAAGCAACAGTTTAAGTTTGATGTTGTGATGAGCGGATATTTTATACGCTTTTTGGGGGTAATTTCATGCAGATTCTAGTGTGTTTTAGTTAGTTTTTAGTAGCTTTTAATTAGTTTTTAGGCAAAAATCATATTTCTAGACTTTACTATGAGTTTCTATGCTTTTCTGTGATTTAAGGCATTTTCTGGCTGAAATTGAGGGAGCTGAGCAAAAATCTGATTCAGGCTGAAAAAGGACTGCTGATGCTGTTGAATTCTGACCTACCTACACTCGGAATGGATTTTTTGGAGCTACAGGAGTCCAATTGGCTCGCTCTCAATTGGGTTGAAAAGTAGACATCCAGGGCTCTCCAGCAATATATAATAGTTCATACTTTACGCAAAGATAGATGACGTAAACTGGCGTTCAACGCCAATTCCATGTTGCAGTCTAGCGTTCAGCGCCAGAAACCGGTTACAAGTCGGAGTTCAACGCCAGAAACAGGTTACAACCTGGCATTCAACTCCAGAAACAGCCAGGCACGTGAGAAGCTTAAGTCTCAGCCCCAGCACACACCAAGTGGTCCTCAGAAGTGGATTTCTGCACCAATTATTTTAGTTTACTCATTTTCTGTAAACCTAGGTTACTAGTTTAGTATT
The DNA here is from genome assembly GCF_000817695.3 of Arachis duranensis. Classification (NCBI taxonomy): domain Eukaryota; kingdom Viridiplantae; phylum Streptophyta; class Magnoliopsida; order Fabales; family Fabaceae; genus Arachis; species Arachis duranensis. The sequence continues at coordinate 74,539,285 of NC_029776.3, read as the reverse complement.
TAAACAACTTTTAGAGACTTATTTTGGATCTCATGACATTTTTTAGATCTAAATTTTATACTCTTTGATGGCATGAGCCTCTAAACTCCATTGTTGGGGGTGAGGAGCTCTACAGCGTCTCGATGAATTAATGCAACTATTTCTGTTCTCCATTCAAACACGCTTGCTTCTATCTAAGATGTTCATTCGCGCTTTACTATGAAGAAGGTGATGATCCGTGATGCTCATCACCTTCCTCAATCCATGAATGTGTGCCTGACAACCACCTCCGTTTTACATTAGATTGAATGAGTATCTCTTAGATTCCTTAATCAGAATCTTCGTGGTATAAGCTAGAATTGTTGGCGGCATTCATGAGGATCCGGAATGTCTAAACCTTGTCTGTGGTATTCCAAGTAGGATTCTGGGACTGGATGACTATGACGAGCTTCAAACTCGCGAGTGTTGGGCGTAGTGACAGACGCAAAAGGATCAAGGGATCTTATTCCAACATGATCGAAAACCGACAGATGATTAGCCGTGCTGTGACAGAGCATTTGGACCATTTTCACTGAGAGGATGGGAAGTAGCCATTGACAACGGTGACTCCCTACATACAGCTTGCCATGGAAGGAGCCTTGCATTTATGAAAGTGAGGAAGCATTATGTTGCAGGAATTCAAAAGACAAAGCATCTCCAAAACTCCAACATATTCTCCATTATCGAGTAACAATTATTTATTTTATGTCCTTTCACTTTTTACAATTAAAACTAAGAATTATTATTGATATTATATCCTGACTAAGAATAATAAGATAACCATAGCTTGCGTCAAGCCAATAATCTCCGTGGGATTCGACCCTTACTCACGTAAGGTATTACTTGGATGACCCAGTGCACTTGCTGGTTAGTTGTGCGAAGCTATGAGAAATAGTCCATTAATATTGGCATACACAATTTCGTGCACCACCCGACCCGATGGCTAGTTGGGCTGAAGTCATACCGGTCCGTAACAGTGCCCCAACGCGCTAGCCTCGAGGTTTGGGGCTCGTGACTAGTCGCGTTTATCCTACTCGCCGAGATTGGATGTGTTCTTCTTCTCGGGAGCTCGTTGGTGGCATTTCGTGTTTCTTACGAGTGGTTATCTTGTCTCTGACGCTGCTTCCTTGGCTTCTGCACTGGGCATTAAATGCCCATCATTTCATAATTTGAAATCTATGTGAAATGGCGAATATGCCCCTGCCTTTTGGCGCTCTTCCTCGGTGGTTACGCTTTTTTTCCTATTTTTATTTTGTAACTCCATCATAACTCCACTCTTTTCTTCTTCTCCTTCTTGTTCTATTGCGCTGCTGCTGCTTCCACTTTCTTGCCTGTTCTTACTGCTGCATCGATTTCCTTCCTGCTTCCAATGCTCCTTCCTTTCTTCGAAACCTTTCTTCAACCCTGCAGATTCTGTGTTTTCCTAGTACGTTATTTTTATGGTTTTTCCTTTGTTTGCTTTTCCCTTTTTGTTTTTGTGTGCTCTTTTCCGTGCATTTTTCCCTATGCATGCCTGGGTTTCTGCTTGTTCTTGCTGCTTTTTCTTTTTAGAGGGGGCGCCGCTGGGTTTTTCTTAGATTTGCTTGAGTTCTGGGTTAGTATTGGGTTATCGTAGGGGTATCTTAGGGTGATTTAGGGAGTTGTAGTTTTGTTTCTGCTATTTTTAGGATTCCCGACCTCCCCTTCTGACTAAGTAGTGCCCCCGCTGTAGGTATGGCTGAACGCCCCGTGCTTCTGAACCTGGCCTAACGGGCGCTGGCCGACTTTGTCGATCATTATGCTTGGGTTACTTTTGATGTGAGGGACACCCCTTCCAAGGTCACAAAGGAGAGCCTTCAGAAACTTTGCCAAGACGGGCTCTTGTGCGGAGGGGGACTGGACAAACGAATTCCTTGCATGGTCTAGAATTCGCAAATATGTTCTCATTGAAAGTATAGCTTCTAGACCGACAAGGAATCCTTCTGTTCATATCCTGGGTCGAGCTGTCTGACCCAAGATGTTCTACAGACAAAGCGACCGACCTCTTCAGGTCAGGACAATCCGACCTCCTCTCAAGGAGCTCGGCCAAGTCACGAGAAAGCCCAAACAAAGGGCCCAAATAGAGGAACACGCCCCAGATCCTAAGGCAGCCCAAGCCTACAAGAGAAGGGCGGTTCCCTTGAAGATAAGATGACCTCACTTAAAGATAAAGATAAGATAATATAACTAACTTATCTTATCCAAAAAGGTCACTCTACATCATTATAAATACACTGGAGCACCCAGGTATAACTCATACTCTGATTCTACTCAATACCTGCTTAATACCCTTGCTAACTTAAGCATCGGAGTCCCTTGCAGGTACCCCCACCCTCCAGGGATGAAGGATCAGCAACACTTTCAGTCCCGCAAGTCGGACACACCAGCTCCGGCCGCAATACACCTGCCGGACACGTCGGTTCTGACCAACACAGAAGATCTCGACCGAGATCGACCTACAGTTTCAGGTAACCCTCGGAACATTGGCGCCGTTACTGGGGAGCCTGGAAGTCATCTCAACACTATGGCAGACAACCATGACAACGACCACGACTCAGGCTTGGAAGATAGAACGCCGCACAAGAACATGGATGCTATACTTAAAGATACTCTGGAATCCAATGGGGACAAAAATTCATCAAATCCGGGGGTGATTGAAGCACTTCAAGATCGATTAAAGTAACTAACTTGAGAAAGAAGCCCAACATCAACGTGAAAAAGAAGAGGATCTACATCGGGAGATAAGGCGGCGCCGAGAATTAGAAGATAAGCTTATAAAACTCGAAGCTGATCTTAAAACTAAAGCTACTTGATCCACCCCAGAGGATAGCTCTCACAAAGATCAAGATCCATTCACCAGGGAAATTATGAAGACCAAAATTCCAAAAGATTTCAAACTTCCAGATATGACTCTGTATGATGGCACCTCGGACCCCAACCACCATCTTAGCAACTTCAGAAGTAGGATGTACCTCACTGACGCCTCAGATGCAATTCACTGCAAAGCCTTTTCGACAACTCTTACCAAGACAGCCATTAGATGGTTTGACAACCTACCTCCAAAATCCATCTCGAGTTTTGACGACCTGGCCAAAACGTTCCTGGCCAGATTTTCCATACAAAAGGACAAAGCCAAACACGCACCCAGCCTACTAGGAATCAAGCAAGGAGATCGGGAGAGTCTTCGTAACTACATGGAAAGATTCAACAAAGCATGCATGGACATACAAAGTGTACCAACAGAAGCTGCCATTATGGGCCTCATAAACGGCCTACGAGAGGGACTATTTAGCCAATCTATATCAAAGAAGTCCAGCATTCCTAGATGAAGTACAAGAACGGGCACAAAAGTACATTAACATGGAGGAGAATTCTCGACTTGGGGAAGCCTCGAGGTTCGGTTTCGCCTACCGAGATAAAGATAAAGAATCCAAGAAGAAGAAAGATCACTCCAGGGAGAAAATAAAAAATATCATAACTACACCCCTCTTAGGGTATCCTTGGTAGATGTTTACAAAGAGGTCTGCCATACGGAAAAAATACCCCTAGCTCGGCCACTCAAAGGCAAAAGGGGAGGAGAAAATCGGAACGAATACTGTGAGTATCACCGAGTCCGAGGACATTCCACCAACGATTGATTTGACTTGAAAAATGTCATAGAGAAATTAGTAAGGGAAGGAAAACTAGATCGGTTCCTGGCTAATCGGGACGAAGAACCAAGAAAAAGAAGAAGGGATGAAGATGTCGGACGATCTGAACGATCACCCCGCACACCGGAAAGACATGTCCACGTGATACACGGCGGATTTGCTGGAGGAGGAATCTCCAAATCATCCCGCAAGCGACACCTCAAAGAAGTATACCATGTAAAAGGCAAGAAAGATGTACCAGACATGCCAGCAATCACATTTACCAAAGAAGATGCATCCGGAATCATCTCAGGACACGACGACCCTATGATCATCACAATCATATTGGCAAACGCCAACCTCCACCGTACATTAATTGACCAAGGATGCTCCGCCGACATCTTATTTAAAACTGCCTTCGACAAACTCGGCTTAGAAGAAAAAGAGCTAAGAGCATACCCGAACAGCCTGTTCGGACTTGGGGAAACCCCAGTACAGCCACTGGGATACGTATCATTACATACAACCTTCGGAAAGGGGAACCAATCTAGAACACTTAAGATAGACTATATCGTGGTTGACGTAAGCTCAGCCTACAATGCCTTAATAGGTCGGACAACGTTAAATCAACTCGGAGCAATAGTTTCAACTCCACACCTATGTATGAAATTCCCAACTGCAGAAGGGATAGCTACAATAAAAGCAGATCAAAAGATGGCGCGTCGCTGTTATAATGAAAGTCTAAACCTCCGAGGCGAAGGAGGAGAGTTCCACACAATCGAACTCGGCGGAGATCAGAGACGAGAAGAACTCCGCCCACGACCTGAAGGAGAAATAGAAAGAGTCCATATCGGAGATACCTCGGACAAAACAACTAATATTGGCACAATCTTGAAAGGAGACGCAAAAGAATCATTAATACGGTTTCTACAAGATAATGCTGATCTCTTCGCATGGAAAGCTGCCGACATGCCAGGCATAGATCCCAAACTAATGAGCCATAAGCTGGCAGTCTACCCGGGATCCCGGCCGGTACAACAAAGACGAAGAAAACTTGGGCCAGAATGGTCTCAGGCTGTGGAAGAACAAGTACAAGCGCTACTAGAGGCAGGTTCATAAGAGAAGTTAAATACCCACTATGGCTAGCAAACGTCATCTTGGTGAAAAAGTCAAATGGGAAGTGGTGAATGTGCACTGACTACACCGACCTCAACAAAGCCTGCCCAAAAGACCCTTATCCACTCCCAAGCATCGATGCTCTAGTAGATGCCTCATCAGGATATAAGTATCTCTCGTTCATGGACGCATACTCAGGCTACAACCAGATTCCAATGTATCCACCGGATAAAAAAAAACCTCGTTTCTCACACCAAAAGCAAATTATTGCTACATCGTGATGCCTTTCAGCCTTAAGAACGCAGGAGCCACTTATCAAAGGCTAATGAATAAAGTCTTCTCAGACCACATCGGAAAAATCATGGAGGTCTATGTGGATGACATGTTGATAAAGACACAAAGTGAAGAAACATTACTAACCGACTTGGTTCAAGTGTTTGACACCATACGGAAGCACGACATGCGACTCAACCCGGCTAAATGCACCTTCGTAGTGGAAGCAGATAAATTTTTGGGCTTTATGCTCACATAAAGAGGAATCGAGGCAAATCCAGATAAATGCCAGGCCATACTCAACATGAAAATCCCAACCTGTGTCAAAGAGGTACAACAACTCAATGGGAGATTGGCAGCCTTGTCCAGATTCCTAGCAGGGTCAGCAATAAGATCCCTCCCCTTCTACACTACCTTAAAGAAAGGAAAGAACTTCGAGTGGACAACGGAATGTGAACAAGCCTTCCGAGACTTTAAAGAATTCTTGGGACAGCCCCCCATCCTATCTTGACCACCAGAGGGAGAACCACTCATACTGTACCTCGTAGTAGGAAGTCGGGCAATAGCCTCAACACTAATTAGAGAAGATGAAAAGGGACAACAACCTGTCTATTCATTAGTAAAGCACTACAGGGGTTAGAGCTGAACTACCAAAAAATAGAAAAGTTTGCCTACGCTCTGATACTCGCATCTCGACGACTTCGCCCATACTTCCAAGCACACTCCATTAAAGTTCGGACCAACCAGCCCATAAAAGGGATATTGCAGAAAACAGATCTAGCAGGAAGAATCCTACAGTGGGCAATCGAGTTGTCCGAGTTCGACCTCCAATACGAGGCACGGACAGCCATCAAATCGCAATACCTGGCCGACTTCATCGCAGAATTCACAGACACCACGGAAATCCCCATAGAGTGGAACATATACGTGGACGGTTCCTCAAATAAAGCAGGAAGCGGTGCAGGTGTGATAATCGAAAGCAACCAAGGAACCCAACTTGAGCTTTCTCTGAAATTCGGATTTTCGGCCTCAAACAACTAGGTGAAATATGAAGCATTATTAGCTGGTTTGAAGCTGGCTAGGGAAGTTGGAGCTCAGAAACTCAACATCTACAGTGACTCACAAGTCGTTACCTCACAAATAATAGGAAGCTACCAAGCCAAAGATCCTACCATGAAAAAATATTTGGATAAAACCAAAGAATAGCTTGGATAACTCAGGGAATATAGGATCTGCCATATACCCCGCGAGCAAAATGCCCGAGCTGACGCACTCTCAAAACTAGCCAGCACCAAACCAGGGGGAAACAATAGAAGCCTCATCCAGGAAATACTGCAGAACCCATCAATATCGGAAGAAGAAAAAATCCTAGCCATAACAGGTCATGATCAAGGATGGATGACCCCCATAATTAACTACCTCAAAACAGAAGCGCTCCCCACAGATGAAAAGGAGGCAAAGAAGTTAAAAAGGGAGGCACAGTACTACACTATCATAAACAACACCCTATACAAAAGAGGGATCTCAACACCATTGTTAAAATGCGTACCGACCTCTAATACAAAGGAAGTCTTGGAGGAAGTACACAGCGGCATTTGTGGCAATCATCTCGGAGCACAAGCTCTCACCAAAAAGGTACTACGGGCGGGATTCTATTGGCCAACTCTACAAAAGGAAGCTACGGAATTTGTAAAGTCATGTCCACCATGTCTGAAGCATGCCAACTTTCACATCGCCCCGCCGGAAAAGCTCATCAGCGTGACCTCACCCTGGCCATTTGAAAAGTGGGGACTCGATCTTCTTGGACCCTTTCCCCAGGGATCCGGACAAGTTAAGTTCCTTATAGTAGGGGTAGACTACTTCACAAAATGGATCGAGGCAGAACCCTTAGCTAACGCCACTGCTCAAAGAAGTCGGAAATTCCTATATAGGAACATTATTACAAGGTTCGGGGTTCCATACTCCATCACCACGGATAATGGCACCCAATTCACAGATGCAGGCTTCAGAAAACTGGTAGCCGACTTGAACATAAAACATCAGTTCACTTCCGTCAAACATCCCCAAGCCAATGGACAAGCCGAAGCAGCCAACAAAGTCATATTGGCCGGGCTGAAATGGATACTACAAGAAGCAAAGGGAGCTTGGGCCGAGGAACTTCCACAAGTCCTATGGGCATATCGAACAACTCCACATTCCACTACAAATGAATCACCATTTCGATTAACATACGGAGTGGAGGCAATGATTCCAATAGAAGTTGAGGAAGGGTCTCCCCGAGTAGGACACTACAATGAACAAACCAACTCTCAACTTCAAAGAGAAGAGCTCGACCTACTTCCGGAAATTCAAGAGAGAGCTCGGATTAGAGAAGAAGCACTAAAGCGGCGAATGGCTTCCAGATATAATCAAAAGGTAGTACCAAGAGGTTTCGTTGAGAATGATCTCATCTTAATCCGAAATGACATCGGAACAACTCGACCCGGAGAAGGAAAGCTGGCAGCTAACTGGAAAGAACCCTACCGAGTCACAGAAGTACTTGGGAAGGGCTACTACAGACTGTCCGAACTCGAGGGATGAGAACTTCCCAGATCATGGCACGCCTGTAACCTAAGAAGGTACTATAGTTAAATAAAGATCTCATCACAAGATGCACTCTTTTTCCTGAAAAGGTTTTTTAATGAGGCATCAAGATTGAGATTTAATCCGACTTAAGGATATAAAAAACTCCCGCCTGTATATATTTGCACTTTCTTTAAATAAAATACATTTAAGATATTCTACAAGTTCTCAAGACGCATTAATCTGAAGCATTCATCGTCCGATTATAAAGCAACGGATCGAACAGAAAGTGAAGAACAAATTCACTATACGATCTCGATAGGAATGATCGACTGACAAAGGTGAAAATGTGATTCACCTAAAGGTCGATTAAACCAGGACAGAAACCACCATCTACAAATCGGCAAAGATGAACACAGAATAATGCAAGAAGTTATCGAAAGTGATCCCAAAAAGAACCTGACGAGGTCTTATGGATTGCTATATAATAACTTAAAAAGTCGGACCAAGTCAACCCAAGTTATCAGCGAATCCCTGGAAAGAGGTCCGGCCAACACTATTAAAGAGGAATTGCTATAACTTAGAAGAGATCGACCAAACGAAGTCGGTCTCCTACAAAGACAAGTTGTAAAAGTAATCCCTGAAAGAGACCTAACAAAGGTCCAAGAAAGAGGATTACAAAATAACTTAGAAGAGATCGACCTAACGAAATCGGTCTCCTACAAAGACAAGTTGTAAAAGTAATCCTTGAAAGAGACCTAACAAAGGTCCAAGAAAGAGGATTACAAAAACAACTTAGAAGAGATCGACCTAACGAAGTCGGTCTCCTACAAAGAAAAGTTGTAAAAGTAATCCCTGAAAGAGACCTAACAAAGGTCCAAGAAAGAGGATTACAAAAATAACTTAGAAGAGATCGACCTAACGAAGTCGGTCTCCTACAAAGACAAGTTGAAAAAGTAATCCTAAAAGAGACCTAACAAAGGTCCAAGAAAGAGGATTACAAAAACAACTTAGAAGAGATCGACCTAATGAAGTCGGTCTCCTACAAAGACAAGTTGTAAAAGTAATCCCTGAAAGAGACCTAACAAAGGTCTAAGAAAGAGGATTACAAAAACAACTTAAAAGAGATCGACCTAACGAAGTCGGTCTCCTACAAAGACAAGTTGTAAAAGTAATCCCTGAAAGAGACCTAACAACGGTCCAAGAAAGAGGATTACAAAAACAACTTAGAAGAGATCAACCTAACGAAGTCGGTCTCCTACAAAGACAAGTTGTAAAAATAATCCCTGAAAGAGACCTAACAAAGGTCCAAGAAAGAAGATTACAAAAATAACTTAGAAGAGATCGGCATAATGAAGTCGGTCTTCTATAAAGACAATTTGTAAAAGTAATCCTTGAAAGAGACCTAACAAAGGTCCAAGAAAGAGTATTACAAAAATAACTTAGAAGAGATCGACCTAACGAAGTCGATCTCCTACAAAGACAAGTTGTGAAAGTAGTCCCTGAAAGAGACCTAACAAAGGTCCAAGAAAGAGGATTACAAAAACAACTTAGAAGAGATCGACCTAACGAAGTCGGTCTCCTACAAAGACAAGTTGTAAAAGTAATCCCTGAAAGATACCTAACAAAGGTCCAAGAAAGAGGATTACAAAAATAACTTAGAAGAGATCGACCTAACGAAGTCGGTCTCCTACAAAGACAAGTTGTAAAATTAATCCCTGAAAGAGACCTAACAAAGGTCCAAGAGAGAGAATTACAAAAACAACTTAGAAGAGATCGACCTAACGAAGTCGGTCTCCTGCAAAGATAAGTTATAAAAGTAATCCCTTAAAGAGACATGACAAAGGTCTAGGAAAGAGGATTACAAAAATAACTTAGAAGGGGACCAACACAAAGAAATTGGTTATAAGGCGCTAAAAATACAAACAAAAGCGAGGAAACCGAAAAACAAGTCGGACCCCCTACAGTCACGACCTCAAAAGGATCCAAGCTACAAACAATAAGTATGAAAGCAATCTAAAGAGGCCAAGCAGCAATATTCCAACAGATACCCTGCTAAAGCACAATGAAAGCATAGTATGATAAAGCTTCAAGAGGCCACCAAAATCAACCTCAGAGAAACCATTTTGTTTTCAAAATAAAGTTGCTAAAAATAGCAACTGGAGTATCAACAGTCAAATAAAACATCATTCACAAAAAAGAGTTCAAAGCCCACAAACCGGGCTATTTACACAAATACTTAAAAGAGATCAACCAAGATCTGGAGCCTTCCCGGCAGCATCAGTACGGGGAGAAGGAGGGCAAGTCTGAATAGGCACAGCATCTACAGTTCCATCATCCCGGTTCAGAATCTGGCAATCCGGATCGGACGTAACGGGAGAAATTGAGGAGGTCGATACTTTAAGAGAAGGCACTGGGGGAGGGTCATCATCATCATCATCCTGGTCATCAGGGACAATCTTACCATCCCTCACAACATTATCCAGGCTGATGAGAGTCAAATGGGCATCAGGAGCAACAATCTGGAACTGCTCCATCAGGTTCTCGGAGGCAGCAGTCACACTTCCCACAAGGTGACCCTGAAGCTCACCATAATTAACCCGAGCAGTTTCCAAATCTTCCCGGAGATGCATCAATTCCCTATAAGCCGAGACATAGCTATCCTTATGCTTCAGTGCCATGTCTTTAGCCAACTTCAAAGAAGCAGCCAAGGCAATAGAGCTGGCCTTCTCACCCTCCAGCTCCTTCTCCACCTTCGCCAACTTCACCTCCAACTCATCCTTCAGACCCTTGATCCGATCAAATTCTAACTTGGCCTCCTCCATGAAGGACTTTGTGGCCTGAATCGGGATCCCCTGAACTGTTTGGAAAATAGCCGCACCCATATGAGCCATCTTCACACTACTTTTGGTAATAAAATCCAGATACTGAAGAAGAGACACGTCATCCATGGAAAGCCCACCATAGGGGGCAATTTGTTGGTCAACAAACTCGATAGCATCAAAGTCCGGGGCATCCAGGTTAAAGGGCTCGGATGTCTTTTGCTTTTTTAAGGGAGGGACACTAGAAGCAATGGCAGAAGTCTGAGGAGGATCAACTTGATGAAATCGAGGAGTAGGAATTACTTTCTTCGGCCCGAGAGAACTCGACACAGGAGGCTTCACTGGGATCTGAGAAGACCCCTTGCCGACCACTTTGGCCAAGATGTTCAAAGCAGCAGTTGCTTTCTTTGCCCTTTTAAAAGCCTTCATGGAATCGTTATTCTTTGACATCTCTACAAATACAGAAATAGCCACAACAAAGAAAGACGGTCACAAACAAGAAGACGAAGAAATTAAAGAAATAAGTATAAGAGACAAGTCAAATAAATACCCAAAACAGTCCGAACCAAGGATGGGTCATTCAAAAACCTTTTTGTATCAAGATGGGGCGGTTTCCCCCATAGATCCTCAAGAACAACAACAAAAGCACGCTCAACATCATCAAGCATCCCCGAAGTATAGCAAGACACTCTCACATCCCTCTGCCACTCTAGAGGGAAAGAAGGCTCATCATTTTTGTCAAGAAAAAAGGGGCAGGCCCCTCGACAGCGCGAACCTTAAAGAAGTAATTCTTGAAGTCCTTAAAGGACTCATCATACATAGCAAAAACTTTGTGGCATGGGCAGACCTGAAGGAAACCGAAGAAGCTTTCTTTTTTGAAGAACCGCCAGGCTTGGCGGAAACAAACAAATAAAGGAAAAGAGTCTGGGAAGGTGTTACATCTAATTCACGGCAGAGAAGTTGAAAAATTTTAATAAAACCCTAGGAATTGGGGTGAATTTGGGATGGAGCAATATTACACGACCACAACAGGTCGGCCTCAAAAGCAGTAAAAGGGAAAGTAACGTTCAACTGGCTAAAGAAGTATTCATAGGCATAGAAGAAGGGACGCTCCCTCTCAATAGAAGTCAGAAAACAAACTCTCTCATCAGAATCAGGAGCAATAAGCTCGTAATCCTCTTCACGGGCATTGTTACCACAAATCCTATGGCGCTTCCTCAGCTCTGTGCAAATCTCAGCATCCACAACAGAAACACACAACAAAACAAGGGAGTCCAGCCAATCGGACATCCCCTCAGGAACTCTGGAAGACATCTCTACAATGTTATTGCGAGAAGACATGAGGCCAACTAACGCTACAAGTAAGAAAAAAGATGGGGTTACCACAAACATCTCGGACGAAGGGAGAAAACAAGTCGGTCAATACTTCTCAAGCGATGGAACAAAGAAAAGGAAAACCCCAAGACTCAAACCAAAAGTCCTGGGGCATCCTTTGGAGGCAGTAACAAAGCAAGGTTTCCAGAAATCAATCTACATCCCAGCATATCTCAAAAAGAATTCCAAAAAACAACAAAACACCTTTCTGCAAGGAGAAATACCAAAAAATCGTTGCACTCTACCAAACACACCAAGTAGAGACCATTAAAGGTGCAACCTTTTTTCAAAGATCAGGCAAAAAGCAAATCTTCAAACAAAGCGAGGAACAAGATGCAGATTTTTATCAAGTATCAGGCAGGAAAAAACCACAAACGACAATAAAACCCTAGAAAGCTTCAACGGAAAAGCCAAGACAATGCATAAAAGAAAGACAGGAAGAACATGTTACAGTGATAAGCAAATACAAGACTTGGAAAGATTCAAACTTTCAAACATGCAAAATCGAAGCTTCGCCAAAAATTGAAAACGAAGCAACAAGAAAGCCAGTACTTACCAGGAAAAGAACAGCAAGCTTCGAGGAAATTGAAGATGGAGACGAAATCCGGGACGCCCTCTCACAAGCAAAAACGCGAACAAAGAGCAATGTCGCAGAAGAGAAAACACGAAAACTACGAACTCCAAGAGAAAGCAGAAGCGCAAACAAAAGAACAGAAAGCAGAGAAAGCAAAGAAAAGAAATTACGAAAAGGCTAAAGGAGAAAAACCGTTTCTGGGTTTTCAAAATCAAAGTAAAAGAACCAAAGGGAAACGGGGCAATTAATGCTCAAATTAAAGAGGGCATTAAACCCTTGCACATTCCCAAAAAAGCGCCGATATAAAAGCGCGCGTCTTTTAGAAAAAAACGTTCTACATTCAAAGCTACTACAAAGGAGTCGACAAAATGCTTGAGTTCGGCTTCACCAAAGAAAGACCAAAGTCAAGGACTCAATTTCAAAAAGAAGACCGAGCTCAAGCAGGGGCACTGTTCATATCCTGGGTCGAGCTGTCCGACCCAAGATGTTCTACAGACAAAGCGACCGACCTCTTCAGGTCAGGACAATCCGACCTCCTCTCAAGGAGCTCGGCCAAGTCACGAGAAAGCCCAAACAAAGGGCCCAAATAGAGGAACACGCCTCAGATCCTAAGGCAGCCCAAGCCTACAAGAGAAGGGCGGTTCCCTTGAAGATAAGATGACCTCACTTATAGATAAAGATAAGATAAGATAACTAACTTATCTTATCCAAAAAGGTCACTCTACATCATTATAAATACACTGGAGCACCCAGGTATAACTCATCCTCTGATTCTACTCAATACCTGCTTAATACCCTTGCTAACTTAAGCATCGGAGTCCTTTGCAGGTACCCCCCACCCTCCGGGGACAAAGGATCAGCAGCACTTTCAGTCCCACAAGTTGGACACACCAGCTCCGGCCGCAATACACCTACCGGACACGTCGGTTCCGACCAACACAGAAGATCTCGACCGAGATCGACCTACAGTTTCAGGTAACCCTTGGAACACCTTCCATACAAAAGTTTGGTTGTCACAAGTAACAAACCAATAAAATTGATAACCGAAGTATTTAAACCTTGGGTCGTCTCTCAAGGAATTGCAGGGATGTGTGCTTATAATTGGTTATGGAAAAGTGTGTTTTAGGGTTTTGGATAGGAAACAAGAATTGTAAATTGCAAAAGGAATAAACTAATAACTAGAAAAGCTCTTGGCAAGGTATGGGAACTGGAAGTTCTATCCTAGCTATCCTTGTCAATTGTGATGAGAGTTGTTCATTGCTCCTGTTCATGCCCTGGGTCGAGCTGTACGACCCGGGCAGATCAACGACAAATTGACCGACCTGTTCAGATCAGGACTACCCGACCTCTTTATGAAAGGAGGTCGGAAAAATCACTACAGAGGCCCAAGAAGGCCCAAGAAAGAGGAACACGACCCAAATCGAAAGGCAGCCCGAAGCCTAAAGAGATAAAGGCGGTTCCCTTAAAGATAAGATAACTTCACTCAAAGATAAGATAAGACAACTATCTTATCTCCAAAAAGGTCACTCCACACTATTATAAATACACTGGAGCACCCAGGTATAACTCATACTCTGATTCTACTAAAAACCTGCTTAATACCCTTGCTAACTTAAGCATCAGAGTCCTTTGTAGGTACCACCACCCTCCGGTGACGAAGGATCAGCACCATCATCAAGTCCATCAAGTTGGACACATAAGCTCCGACCCGTACAGAAGATCTCATCCGAGATCGACTTATAGTTTCAGGTAACCCTCGGAACATTGGCACCGTTGCTGGGGAACCTATAAGTCATCCCATCATCATGACAAACAACCTTGACAACAACTACGACTCTGATCTAGAGGATAGGATGCGACACAAGAACGTGAATGTCACACCAAAGGATACTCCTCAACCAAACAAGGATAAGAGCCCACCAAACGCAGAAATCCTAGAGGCACTTCAGGCTCAACAAGAACTTCTCAAATAACTCGAAAAAGAGGCCAAGTATCAATGAGAAGCCGAGAAAGACCTCAGAAGGGAAACTAGGCGACGCAAAGAGCTGGAAGACAAACTATTACAGCTTGAAGCAGATCTAAAAAAGACTACTCGATCCAATCACAAGGATAATCCCCACAAGGATCAAGACCCATTCATTAAAGAAATTATGAAAGCCAAAGTTCCAAAAGACTTCAAAGCCCCAGACATGACCCTGTACGACGGCACATCAGAACCAAGTCATCATCTCAGTAATTTCAGAAGTAGAATGTATCTTACCGATGCGTCGGACGCAATTCGGTGCAAAGCTTTCCCAACTACCTTAACTAAAACAGCAAAAAAGTGGTTGACAACCTACCCCCGAAGTCCATCTCAAGCTTTGACGACTTAGCGGGGAAGTTCCTTGCTAGATTCTCTATCCAGAAGGACAAAGCTAAGCACGCCCCAAGCTTATTAGGGATCAAGCAAGGAGATTGGAAAATTCTTCACAGCTACATGAAAAGATTCAACAAAGCATGTCTAGACATACAAAGTCTGCCAACCGAAGCAGCCATCATAGGTCTCATCAATGGCTACGAGAGGGACCTTTCAGTCATTCCATATCAAAGAAACATCCTACATCCCTAAACGAAGTACAAGAACGAGCAGAAAAGTACATCAACATGGAGGAAAACTCTCGAATGGCAATATCCGCAAACCATGGAGCTTCCTGAATGGTAAATAGTTGCTCATCTGGGAAAGTCTCAGAGATCTCAGTAGAAGGGAGGGACGCCCCAGCTACTGGTTCTATTCGGGACAGATGATCAGCTACTTGGTTCTCTGTCCCTTTTCTGTCTCTTATTTCTATATCAAACTCTTGCAGAAGCAATACCCATCTTATAAGCCTGGGTTTTGAATCCTGCTTTGTGAGTAAGTATTTAAGAGCAGCATGGTCAGTGTACACAACCACTTTGGATCCCACCAGATAGGATCTAAACTTGTCAATGGCATAGACCACTGCAAGTAACTCTTTTTCTGTGGTTGTGTAGTTCTTCTGTGCGTCATTTAGAACACGACTGGCATAGTAAATGACGTGCAGAAGCTTGTTATGCCTCTGTCCCAACACTGCACCAATGGCATGGTCACTGGCATCACACATTAGTTC
>NC_029776.3:74522092-74522725 GCF_000817695.3 Arachis duranensis | reverse complement strand
CTCTCCCAGAAATGCATATTTCAGGGATGGTGGTAGTGGTTTGAGTTGAGGCTTGGGAGGCTTATCCTCCTCCTGAGGAATTTTCGAAAATTCCTTTGCCTCCTCTAGTTCTTCTTGGTCAGGTTGAGCATCTTTAAAGATGTCCTCAAGCTCTGATTCTAGGCTTTCAGCCATATTGATCTCTTCTACTAGAGAGTCAATAATGTCTGCGCCCATGCAGTCATTTGGTGTGTCTGGATGCTGCATGGCTTTTACAGCATTCAACTTGAACTCATCCTCATTGACTCTTAAGGTTACTTCCCCTTTTTGTACATCAATGAAAGTTCGTCCAGTTGCTAGGAAGGGTCTTCCTAGAATGAGAGTTGCACTCTTGTGCTCCTCCATTTCCGGCACCACAAAGTCAGTTGGAAAGGCAAATGGCCCAACCTTGATGATCATGTCCTCAATTATGCCTGATGGGTATTTAATGGAGCCATCAGCAAGTTGGAGGCATATCCGGGTTGGTTTGACTTCTCCAGTCAACCCAAGCTTTCTGATAGTGGATGCAGGTATTAGATTGATGCTTGCTCCAAGATCACATAGGGCTGTCTTGGTGCAAGAACCTTCTAATGTGCATGGTATCATAAAGCTTCC
>NC_029776.3:74521589-74522025 GCF_000817695.3 Arachis duranensis | reverse complement strand
AACGCCAGCTTTTCCCCCTTTTCTGGCGTTTGAACGCCAGAACTGGGCAAGGAATGGGCGTTTAACGCCAGCTTTCCTTCCTTTTCTGGCGTTTGAACGCCAATGACATTCCTCTCTGGGCTCTTACTGTCCTCAGAGGGATTTTGAACAGTGGTTTGGTTGTCCTCTGTCAATAGTTCCTTATTTGGCTTTTTACTCTTTTGAGCAGTGTTATTCAGGGTCTTCCCACTCCTCAATTGAGCTGCTTGACATTCCTCTGTTATCTGTTTAGATATTTGCTGTTTTGCTTGATTTAACTGCAGTTCTATGCTCTTGTTAGCAACTTTAGTTTCATGGAGCATCTCTTTAAAGTCTACTAACTGTTCTGTCATCAGGAGCAATTGTTGATTAAGCTCAATTATTTATTCTTGAGGACTAGGGTCAGTGACTACTGCCA
>NC_029776.3:74520766-74521329 GCF_000817695.3 Arachis duranensis | reverse complement strand
TAAGCCCATAGTAGAAAATGTCTAACTGTACCCACTCTGAAAACATTTCAGAGGGACATTTCCTTAGCATACCTCTGTACCTCTCCCAGGCATTATAAAGGGCTTCATTATCCTCTTGTTTAAAGCCTTGGATGTCCAGCCTTAGCTGTGTCATCCTTTTGGGAGGGTAAAAATGATTCAGGAATTTGTCTGACAACTGTTTCCATGTCTTTATGCTTGCTGTAGGTTGGTCATTCAACCACCTTTTAGCTTGATCTTTTACAGCAAATGGAAACAGTAATAGTCTGTAGACATCCTGATTTACCTCTTTATCATGTACTGTGTCAGCAATTTGTAAAAACTGTGCCAGAAACTCAGTAGGTTCTTCCTGTGGAAGACCGAATACTGGCAGTTTTGCTGCACTATGATAATGAGTTGAGGATTTAGTTCAAAGCTGCTTGCTTTGATGGGAGGTGTACAGATGCTACTCCCATATTGGTGTGCGAAATTGTGATCACTACAACTTCACACAACTAACCAGCAAGTGCACTGGGTCGTCCAAGTAATACCTTACGTGAGTAAGG
>NC_029776.3:74517294-74518016 GCF_000817695.3 Arachis duranensis | reverse complement strand
ACTCGGAGGTGAAAGCTTTTGCCTTCCCTTTCCTCTTTCTAGAGGTTTCTCCGGCCTTGGATGCCATAAATGGTTATGGAAGAACGAAAAGCAACGCTTTTACCACACCAAACTTAAAAGGTTTGCTCGTCCTCGAGCAAAAGAAGAAAGACGAGAGTAGAAGAAGAAGAAATGAAGGAGATGGAGATGACTTTGGGGTTTTATGAATGATGGATGTGAGAGGTGAAGAGAAAGATGGGATTTGATAGGTGAAGGGTTTTTGGGGTGTGTGGTGAATGGGTGAAGAAAAAGAGAGGGTGGTGGGGTTGGTGAGGATCCTGTGGGGTCCACAGATCCTTAGGTGTCAAGGAAAAGTCATCCCTACACCAAATGGCATTCAAAAACACGTTTTGAGCCAATTCTGGCGTTAAACGCCGGGCTGGTGCCCATTTCTGGCGTTTAATGCCAGGTTCTTGCCCTTTCCTGGCGTTTAACGCCAGTCTGGTGCCCCTTTCTGGCGTTAAACGCCCAGAATGGTGCCAGACTGGGCGTTAAACGCCCAACTGCTAGCCTCACTGGCGTTTAAACGCCAGTGGGTTCTTTCTCCAGGGTGTGCTGTTTTTCTTCCTGTTTTTCATTCTGTTTTGCTTTTTCAATTGATTTTGTGACTTCTTATGATCATCAACCTACAAAAGACATAAAATAACAAAAGAAAATAGTTAATTATAAAACATTGGGTTGCC
>NC_029776.3:74508127-74509399 GCF_000817695.3 Arachis duranensis | reverse complement strand
TTCCATGGCAAGCTGTATGTAGGGTTTCACCGTTTTCAATGGCTACCTCCCATCCTCTCAGTGAAAGCGATTGCATATGCTCTGTCACAGCATAGCGGAATTCATCTGTCGGTTCTCAATCAGGCCGGAATAGAATCCAGTGATTCTTTTGCGTCTGTCACTAACGCCCAGCCCTTAGGAGTTTGAAGCTCGTCACAGTCATTCAATCCTTGAATCCTACTCAGAATACCACAGACAAGGTTTAGACCTTCCGGATTCTCTTGAATGCCGCCATCAGTTCTAGCTTATACCACGAAGATTCCGGTTAAAGAATCCAAGAGATAACTACTTAATCTAAGGTAGAACGGAGGTGGTTGTCAGGCACACGTTCATGGTTGAGAATGATGATGATTGTCACGGATCATCACATTCATCAAGTTGAAGAACAAGTGCCATGGAAGGAGCCTTGCGTGCTTGAAGAAGAAGACAGTAGGAAAGCAGAGATTCAGAAGCTAGAGCATCTCCAAAACCTCAACCTGTTCTCCATCACTGCAAAACAAGTACTCAGTTCATGTTCTTTCACTTTTCACAATTAAACCTGATAATAATTGATATCCTGACTAAGAGTTACAAGATCACCATAGCTTGCTTCAAGCCGACAATCTCCGTGGGATCGACCCTTACTCACGTAAGGTATTACTTGGACGACCCAGTGCACTTGCTGGTTAGTTGTGCGAAATTGCAAAGGTGTGATTGCAATTTCGTGCACCAATTACCACCACATCAAAATAATTAATCTATTATAAAATTCAAAATTCATGTAATTCTTCTCTTTTTTAATTAAGAACATTTTTCATTTAAGAAAGGTGATGGATTCATAGGACATTCATAACTTTAAGGCATAGACACTAAGACACTAATGATCATAAGACACAAACATAGATAGACATAAGCATAAAAAATTTGAAAAACCGAAAAATAAAGAACAAGGAGATTAAAGAACGGGTCCACCTTAGTGATGGTGGCTTGTTCTTCCTCTTGAAGATCTTATGGAGTGCTTGAGCTCCTCAATGTCTCTTCCTTGTCTTTGTTGCTCCTCTCTCATGATTCTTTGATCTTCTCTAATTTCATGGAGGAGAATGGAATGTTCTTGGTGCTCCACCCTTAGTTGTCCCATGTTGGAACTCAATTCTCCTAGGGAGGTGTTGATTTACTCCCAATAATTGTGTGGAGGAAAGTGCATCCCTTGAGGCATCTCAGGGATTTCATGATGAGTGGGATCTCTTGTTTGCT
>NC_029776.3:74501473-74507794 GCF_000817695.3 Arachis duranensis | reverse complement strand
GACTTGTTGAATGGGGTTGGTAAGAACTTCCCAACCTCTTCTTCGGATCTCATGTCGGATCTCCGGATATTCACCCTTTTTGAGTTTGAAAGGGACCTCGGGGATCACCTTCTTCATGGCCACAACTTCATGGAAGTGGTCTTGATGCACCCTTGAGATGAATCTCTCCATCTCCCATGACTCGGAGGTGGAAGCTTTTGCCTTCCCTTTCCTCTTTCTAGAGGTTTCTCCGGTCTTAGATGCCATAAATGGTTATGGAAAAACAAAAGGTAATGCTTTTACCACACCAAACTTAGAAGGTTTGCTCGTCCTCGAGCAAAAGAAGAAAGAAGAGAGTAGAAAAAGAAGAAATAGAGGAGATGGAGGTGGCTTTGTTTTTCGGCCAAGGGAGAGAAGTAGTGTGTAGGTTATGTGAAAATGAAGGAGTGAAGATGGGTTTATATAGGGGTGGATAGAGGGGTAAGGTTCGGCCATTATGGGTGGGTTTGGGAGGGAAAGTGGTTTGAATTTGAATGATGAGGTAGGTGAGGATTTATGAAGGATAGATGTGAGTGGTGAAGAGAATGGTGGGATTTGATAGGTGAGGGGTTTTTGGGGAAGAGGTGTTGAGGTGATTGGTGAATGGGTGAAGAAGAGAGAGAGTGGTGGGGTAGGTGGGGATCCTGTGGGATCCACAGATCCTGAGGTGTCAAGGATAATTCATCCCTGCACCAAGAGGCGAGCAAAAATGCTCCTTTTGCCAATCCTGACGTTAAACGCTGGGCTGGTGCCCATTTCTGGCATTTAACGCCAGCATCTAGCCCATTCCTGGCGTTAAACGCCAGTCTGGTGCCCCTTTCTGGCGTTAAACGCCCAGAATGGTGCCAGACTGGGCGTTAAACGCCCATTTTGCTATCTTCACTGGTGTTTAAACGCCAGCAAATTTTCCTCCAGGGTGTGCTATTTTTCTTTCTGTTTTTCATTCTGTTTTATCTTTTTCAATTGATTTTGTGACTTCCCATGATCATCAACCTATAGAAAACATAAAATAACAATGGAAAATAGATAAATATAACATTGGGTTGCTGGTGCACGAAATTGCAATCACACTTTTGCAATCCGCACAACTAACCAGCAAGTGCACTGGGTCGTCCAAGTAATACCTTACGTGAGTAAGGGTCGATCCCACGGAGATTATTGGTTTGAAGCAAGCTCTGTTTATTTTATTATTCTTAGTCAGGATTTCAATTAAAATTATCAGTTGAATTATTAGAAAAATAAAAGAGCGTGAATTAATTACTTGTAATGCAGTAATGGAGAATATGTTGGGTTTTGGAGATGCTTTGTCCTCTGAATCCCTGCAATGTAATATTCAACTCAATAACATAATTGCAAAGTTCCTTCCATGGCAAGCTCTATGTAGGGTGTCACCGTTGTCAATGGCTACTTCCCATCCTCTCAATGAAAAGGGTACAGATGCTCTGTCACAGCACGGCTAATCATCTTTCGGTTCTCAATCAGGTTGGAATAGAATCCAATGATTCTTTTACGTCTGTCACTAATGCCCAGCCTTCAGGAGTTTGAAGCTTGTCACCGTCATTCAATCCCGGAATCCTACTTTCCGGATTCTCATGAATGCCGCCATCACTCCGGCTTATACTACGAAGATTCTGATTAAGGAATCTAAGAGATATTCATTCAATCTGATGTAGAACGGAGGTGGTTGTCAGACACACGTTCATGAGTTGAGGAAGGTGATGAGTGTCACGGATCATCACCTTCTCCATAATTAAGCGTGAATGAACATCTTAGATAGGAACACGCATATGTGAATGGAAAAATATAAGTAATTGCATTAATTCATCGAGACGCTGCAGAGCTCCTCACCCCCAACAATGGAGTTTAGAGACTCATGCCATCAAAGAGTATGTAGTTCAGATCTGAAAATGTCATGAGGTACAAAATAAGTCTCTAAAAGTTGTTTAAATAGTAAACTAGTAACCTAGGTTTACAGAATATGAGTAAACTAAGATAATTGGTGCAGAAATCCACTTCTGGGGTCCACTTGGTGTGTACTGGGGCTGAGACTTAAGCCTCTCACGTGCTTGGGCTATTTCTGGAGTTGAACGCCAGGTTGTAACGTGTTTTGGGCGTTGAACTCCAACTTGTAACCTGTTTCTAGCGCTGGACGCCAGACTGCAACATGGAACTGGCCTTAAACGCCAGTTTCCGTCATCTATCTTTGCGCAAAGTATGGACTATTATATATTGATGGAAAGCCCTAGATGTCTACTTTACAACACAATTGAGAGCGCGTCAATTGGACTCCTGTAGCTCCGGAGAATCCATTCCCAGTGCAGGGAGGTTAGGATCCAACAGCATCAGCAGTCATTTTTCAGCCTAAATCAGATTTTTGCTCAGCTCCCTCAATTTCAGTCAGAAAATTCCTGAAATCACAGAAAAACACACAAACTCATAGTAGAGTCCAGAAATATGATTTTTGCCTAAAAACTAATGATATTCTACTAAAAACTAATTAAAACATACTAAAATCTACATGAAATTACCCCCAAAAAGCGTATAAAATATCCGCTCATCACAACACCAAACCTAAACAGTTGCTTGTCCCCAAGAAACTAGATAAATAAAAGAGAAAAAAAGAAGTCAAGAAGCAATAATATCTCAGAGTTTTAGGTGAAGCCCAGATTCTAATTAGATGAGCGGGACTAGTAGCTTTTTGCCTCTGAACAGTTTTGGCATCTCACTTTATCCTTTGAAATTCAGAATGGTTGGCATCCATAGGAACTTAGAATTCAGATAGTGCGATTGATTCTCCTAGTTTAGCATGTTGATTCTTGAACACAGCTACTTTTATGAGTCTTGGCTGTGACCCTAAGCATTTTGTTTTCCAGTATTACCACCGGATACATAAATGCCACAGACACATGACTGAGTGAACCTTTTCAGATTATGACTCGGCTTTGCTAAAGTCCCCAGTTAGAGGTGTCCAGAGCTCTTAAGCACACTCTTTTTGCTTTGGATCATGACTTTAACCACTCAGTCTCAAGCTTTTCACTTGGACCTGAATGCCACAAGCACATGGTTAGGGACAGCATGATTTAGCCGCTTAGGCCTGGATTTATTTCCTTGGGCCCACCTATCCATTGATGCTCAAAGCCTTGGATCCTTTTTACCCTTGCCTTTTAGTTTTAAGGGCTGTTGGCTTTTTCTGCATGCTTTTTCTTTTTCTTTCTATTTTTTTGCACAAGTTTTTGCTTTTTCACTGCTTTTTCTTACTTCAAGAATCAATTTTTTTGATTTTTCAGATCATCAATAACATTTCTCTTTTTCATCATTCTTTCAAGAGCCAAAATTTTAACATTCATAAACAACAAGATCAAAAATATGCACTGTTTAAGCATTCATTCAGAAGACAAAAAGTATTGCCATCACATATAAATAATTAGAATTTTTCTTGTTAAGAACTCGAAAAAAAATTGCCTCTTTATTCTAAAAATCTACTATCTTATTCATGTTTGATGATGATTAAAAAAATAAATTATAACTTAATTGAAATTAAAATCAAAGTAGGGATACTAATTACTACTACTAATATATAACTTCTAAGGTAAATTCCTAATAAGAATAGTTATCACAGAGTTAAGGCAAAGATTAGAACTCAACGACCTTTTATTTTGGGAAGTGGATGTTCCTCTAGTCTGTGGGGTGCTTGGTCCTTCAAGAGATAAATTCTGACGCTTTAGTTCCTTTAAGTCACATCCTTGCTCTTCCTATTCCCTTAGGTGTCATGATCTTGATGAGTTTTAGCTCAGTGATCATGGCGAATCACACCAAACTTAGAGGTTTGCTTGTCCTCAAGCAAAAGAAAGGAAATGAGAGGAATAGTAGGAGAGGCAAATTCGAAATTCAAAAGATATGATGAGTTGAAAAAGATATGAGAAGAAATTAAAAAGATTTGAAAAGAGTTCAAAAAGATAGATGAGTTTTGAAAAAGTTTTGAAAAGAAATTAAAGAAAAATCAAGAAATATGTTTAGGATTAAAAAAAAATTTTGAAATTGAAGTTGAAAGATGAGAGTTTGTAACATGTTTATGCAAGAAATCATGAATTGAAACGTGAAAATTGGAAAAAATTTGAATTGAAAATGAAATTACCTCCTCCCCACAATCCTGGCGTTAAACGCCTAAACACTGCATGTTTTGGGCGTTTAACGCCCAATTGCTGCTTCTCCTGGGCGTTCAACGCCCAGCTGTTGATTCTTTCTGGCGTTGAACGCAAGGAAGTCCTTTGTCACTGGGCGTTTTTCTGAACGCCCAGGATGCTGTCAATCTGGCGTTAAACGCCCAGAAGGTGCTTCTTTCTGGTGTTCAACGCCCAGAGGATGCTCCTTTCTGGCGTTTAACGCCCAGATGGCTACCCTCACTTGCGTTGAACGCCCAGTGGGTGCTTCTTTTGGGCGTTCAACGCCCAAAATGTTTCTTACTGGTTTTTTTCATGCCAGTGAGCTTCCAAATTCCCTTGTAACTTTGTGAATTCAAGCAATTGCTATTTTACCTTGAAGATACCTGACATATACCTATAAAAAAATCAATGTTGTAAAAAAAATCAATTAATTAATAAATACTTTGTAAATGGCTGGGTTGCCTCCCAGTAAGCGCTTCTTTATTGTCATTAGCTGGACTATTACTGAGCTTTAATCAAGCCTCAGTTTTGAGCATTCTTGCTCAAAATTGATTTCAAGATAATGTTTGACTCTCTATCCATTAACACTGAATTTTTTGTTAGAGTCATTATCCTGAAGCTCTACATATCCATATGGTGACACACCTGTAATCACATATGGTCCTCTCCACCGGGATTTCAACTTTGTAATCACATATGGACCTCTCCACCGGGACTTCAATTTCCTGGGGAATAATCCGAGCCTAGAATTAAATAGCAGAACTTTCTGCCCTGGCTCAAAGACTCTGGATGACAATTTCTTATCATGTCATCTTTTTGCTTTCTCTTTGTATATTTTTGCATTCTCGAAAGCATTGAGTCTAAATTCCTCTAGCTCATTTAACTGGAGCAATCGTTTTTTTCCAGCTAACTTGGCATCAAGGTTCAGGAATCTGGTTGCCCAGTAGGCCTTATGTTCCAGTTCCACTGGCAAGTGACATGCCTTTCCATACACAAGCTGGTATGGAGAGGTCACTATAGGGGTCTTGAATGCTGTTCTGTATGCCCACAGAGCATCATCCAAGCTTCTTGCCCAATCCCTTCTACGATTAATTGCTACCGCCACCAGAATATAAGTGTTTGAGTATGATGGTGGGAAAGGTCCCATGAAGTCAATACCCCATACATCAAACAACTCAATTTCCAAGATCCCTTGTTGAGGCATGGCATAACTGTGAGGCAGATTGCCAAATCTTTGGCAACTGTCGCAATTAAGCACAAACACTCGGGAATCTTTATAGAGAGTAGGCCAGTAGAAGCCACATTGGAGGACTCTTGTGGCTGTTCGCTCACTTCCAAAACGTCCTCCATACTGTGATCCATGGCAGTGCCATAGGATCCTCTGTGCTTCTTCTTTAGGCACACATCTACGGATTACTCCGTCTGCACATCTCTTGAAGAGATATGGTTCATCCCAAAGATAGTACTTTGCATCCGTGATCAACTTCTTTGATTGCTTCCTAATGTACTCTTTGGGTATGAACCTTACTGCCTTGTAGTTTGCAATGTCTGCAAACCATGGCACTTCCTGGATGGCAAAGAGTTGCTCATCCGGAAAAGTTTCAGAGATCTCAGTAAGAGGGAGGGACGCCCCTTCTACTGGTTCTATTCGGGATAGATGATCTGCTACTTGGTTTTCTGTCCCTTTTCTGTCTCTTATTTCTATATCAAACTCTTGCAGAAGCAACACCCATCTGATAAGTCTGGGTTTTGAATCCTGCTTTCTGAGTAGATATTTAAGAGCAGCATGATCAGTGTACACAATCACTTTTGATCTTACTAAATATGATCTAAACTTGTCAATAGCGTAAACCACTACAAGCAGCTCTTTTTCTGTGGTTGTGTAATTCTTCTTTGCGTCATTTAAAACACGACTGGCATAGTAAATGACGTGCAGAAGCTTGTCATGTCTCTGTCCCAACACTGCACCAATGGCATGGTCACTGGCATCACACATTAATTTAAATGGTAATGTCCAGTCTGGTGCAGAGATGACTGGTGCTGTGACCAGCCTAGCTTTCAGAGTCTCAAACGCCCGCAGACACTCCTTATCAAAGATAAATGGCGTGTCAGCAGCTAGCAGATTACTTAGAGGTTTGGC
>NC_029776.3:74501076-74501246 GCF_000817695.3 Arachis duranensis | reverse complement strand
TAGTTTAAAACTAGGTTGGTCTCTTGGCATCTCTTTAGAACAAGTGCTAGATGGTCAAGACAGGAGCTGAATGAGTCTCCAAATACTGGAAAGTCATCCATGAAGACTTCCAGAAATTTTTCCACCATATCAGAGAAAATTGAGAGCATGCACCTTTGAAAGGTTGCAGG
>NC_029776.3:74499002-74501002 GCF_000817695.3 Arachis duranensis | reverse complement strand
GCTATCAGAAATAGGATAAATAATCCCAGCCTCTAGTAATTTAGTGACCTCTTTCATGGCGTCACCCTCCAGTAAGATCTTGTGCATGCATCTGGCTGGGCTAATGCCCTTGAGATCACTGATGGACCACCCAAGAGCTGTCTTGTGTATCCTTAGCACTTGAATTAGTGCTTCCTCTTCCTGTGGCTCTAAGGTAGAGCTTATGATTACAGGAAAGGTATCACCTTCTCCCAGAAATGCATATTTCAGGGATGGTGGTAATGGTTTGAGCTCGGGTTTGGGAGGTTTCTCCTCTTCCTGAGGGATTTTCAGAGGTTCTATTATTTTCTCTGGTTCCTCCAGATCAGGCTGAACGTCTTTAAAGATATCCTCTAGCTCTGATTTGAGACTCTCAGGCATATTGACTTCTTTTACCAGAGAGTCAATAATATCATCGCTCATGCAGTCGTTTTGGGTGTCTGGATGCTGCATGGCTTTGACAACATTCAACTTGAACTCATCCTCATTGACTCTCAGGGTTACTTCCCCTTTTTGAACATCAATGAGGGTTCGGCCAGTTGCTAGGAAAGGTCTTCCTAGAATGAGAGTTATACTCTTGTACTCCTCCATTTCCAGCACCACAAAGTCAGTGGGAAAGGCAAATGGCCCAACTTTGACAATGATGTCTTCAATCACGCCTGATGGGTATTTAATGGAGCCATCAGCAAGTTGAAGACATATCCGGGTTGGTTTAACTTCATTAGTCAACCCAAGCTTTTCGATAGTAGCTGCAGGTATTAGATTAATACTTGTCTCAAGATCACATAGAGCTTGCTTGGTACAAGTACCTTCTAATGTGCATGGTATCATAAAGCTTTCCGGATCCTTAAGCTTCTCAGGTAAGCTTTTCAGAATGACTGCACTGCATTCTTCAGTGAGGTAAACTTTCTCAGTTTCCCTCCAATCCTTCTTATGACTTAAGATCTCTTTCATGAACTTGGCATAAGAGGGTTGATGAGAGAACTTTTGCGTGGTCTAGAAATTTGCGGATAAATCCTCGTTGCAAGTGTAGTTTCTAAACCTTCAAAAGTCCTTTCATACAAACGTTTTGGTTGTCACAAGTAATAAACCCCCTTGAAATTGATAACCGAGTATTCAAACCTCGGGTCGTCTTCCCAAGGAATTGCAGGGAGGTATGTTCTTATTATTGGTTATGAGTTTGTAAATTAGGGGTTTTAGAAATTAGGGAGCAGTATGTTGCATAAGAAGAAATAAAATAAATAAATAACTATAATATAAACTCTTGGCAAGGTATGAAAACAGGAAGTCCTATCCTGGTTATCCTTATCAATTGTAAAGAGAATTGGATTCTTCTCCCACTTTGTTAACCTCTAACTATGAAGGTAAAACATAATAAAAGCTTCAGAGTAATCAAAATATAAGAGAGAGATTTAAATAAAAAATAGGAATATTGAACCTGGATCGAATGTCACTCTAGAAAGCTAAGAGAAGTCCTAAATCCTAGTTTCTAAAAATTCTAATTTCTAATCCTAATCCTAATCCTAAGAGAGAGAGGAGAGAACCTCTCTCACTAAAAACTACATCTAAAACATGAAAAGTGAATTATGAGAGCCTCCCTATGAATGGATACATTCCCCCACTTTATATCCTCTAATCTGTGTTTTCTGGGTCGCAAACTGGGTCGAAAACAGCCTAGAAATCACTAGAGAAGATTTCAAATACGCTCACGCGGTCGCGTCGCCTAGCGTCAGGGAAACTATAACATCTTATATATCAAATCGAAGCCCCGGACGTTAGCTTTCCAACGCAACTGGAACCGCATCGTTTGGACCTCTATAGCTAAAGTTATAGACGTTTGAGTGCGAAGAGGTCAGGCTGGACAGCTTAGCAATTTCTCCAACTTCTTGTATTCCTTCCACTTTCGCATGCTTCCTTTCCATCCTCTAAGCCATTCCTGCCCTGTAATCTCTGAAAACACTTAACACACATATCACGGCATC
>NC_029776.3:74487875-74498775 GCF_000817695.3 Arachis duranensis | reverse complement strand
TAGCATGTCCTCATGCTAAGCTCAAGAGAAACTATAAAGATGAAGAGGAATGGTAGATTAATATGAAATGCAATCCTATCTATATGAATGCAACTACATGCAGAATGTTTCTACCTACTTGATCAAGAGTAAATAAATTCTTCAAGACAAAAGTAATTCAATTTTTCACTAATTCAAATCATACAATAAAAATCAAGTAAACTTGTAAGAAGATAGCTCACGAAAGCAGGGAACATAGAATCAAGCATTGAACCCTCACTGGTAGTGTATATCACTCTAATCTCTCAAGTGTCTAGGGTCAATCACTCTATTCTTCTCTAGTCATGCTTTCTAAAATTTGTTCTTCACCTAACCAATCAACAATATTTAATATACCAATGCAAACATCATGAGGTTTTTTTCAAGGTTGTAATGGGGCTAAGGTAAGGGTAAAGGTATATATATGGCTAAGTGAGCTTCATAAATTGAATCTTTAATTAACCTAAGCTTTCACCTAACATACATATACTCTATATAACTTTAGTTCATGCCTAGCTACCCAAAATTCCCACTTTTGCATAATTTCCATACTCATGTACCAACTATTTCTTTTTAATTTATCACATGTGCATTGATTAACTTAACATTGGGGTAATTTTGTCCCCTTATTTATTTATTTATAATATATATATTTTTTTCTCTTTTTTTTTTGAATCATAACTTATCAATGCACATGGATTCTCCATTATTTTTCTATTTTGGTTTTTCATGAGTAGGTTCTCAAATTCCAAATATTTTATCATATTAAAAATATAACACATTCCCTTATTAACCCATGTTCCCACAGTTTCTCCACACTTAATTAACACACTATCTTAAGCTAACCAAAGATTCAATTGGGATATTTAATTATTTTTCTGCTTAAGGCTAGTGATGTGGTAAAATACAGAACAAATGGGATTAAAAGGCTCAAAGTGGCTGATCATGACAAAGGTGATTTAAAGGGTAGGCTTATTTGGGATAAGTGAGCAAAAACAAACAATGGCCTCAATCATATGCAAGCATGTAAATATACTAAATATTGGACATATAGACTGAAACAAAGTAAAGATCACAATTATAGAGAAGTAAACACACAAAAATAAAATATTTATGGTTAAATAATGTAACCATATAAATAAGCCCAATTTTCACAGGTTGTGTGTTCTTTGTCTCAAAAACCATGTTCCAAATATAACTTCAAACAAGTTTTAACATAAAAAATTTTTTTCAATTTAAATTAGTGAAATTTTTCAAAAATAGAGTCCTAAAAAGAAATTTATTACTTTAACCAAGTAGTAAATAAATGCATAAAATTAAATAAACATGCAATCAAACATGCAAATGCAACAACTAATAAATTAACATTGGTGTTGAAAATAGGAAATAACTAACCCATGGAGATCGGTATCGACCTCCCCGCACTTAAAGATTGCACCGTCCTCGGTGTATGCTAAGATGTGCAAGTGGATGGGGGTTGTGGTTCCTCAGCTAGGGCTCCTTTCGTTCCTTTCCTTGCCGGTGGTTTGGGAGTAGCTTTCTCCTTTCCTTTCTTGGTGGCCATCCTGAAAAAGGGAAGAGAAAGTGAAATAAATTTAAAGGGATAGAGCAAGGAAGAGGGTGGTGTAAGTGATAATCGATGCACAATAAAGAAGAATGATGTTAACACATGGTCCGGACGACATGTTAAAAGTTCATCAATGGAAATATAACAAGTGCATATAGGGACAAGTAATTGCAAGGGGTTTATTGGCATGCAGGCAAAGGCATAAGTAGCATAGATCAAGCATTCAATGTCCAATTGAAATATGTTATCACTCGTAATGAACCATCATGTTTGAATTGACAATTAAATTCAATTAATAAAATAGTGAAGGAAATTTGTGAAAAGTAAGCATTTAGTGTAGTAGAATAAAAGAAATCTAAAGATAGTGTAGAATGCCATACGGGCTTTTTCACAAACACATAGCATGTATGGTAAATAAGCTATTGAAAGTATTAAATTGAACATGCAAGCAACCCTTCAAAAAGTAATATATAATTGCCAAACAATTTCATAATAATTTACAAGAAAATAATTTCCCAATTAAATTTTTAACACCAAAATAACAAATTTTAAACTAAAATAAAATAAAAAAAAGAAAAATAAGAAGAATGCGAAGGGAAACAAGGGAAAAAGAAGTAAATAAGAAAGGATGGAGGAAAAAATTAGGATTGGGGAAGAAAAGATAAGATTTTTGGCTGATCTGGATAAGCTGTGTGGCGCAGGCGATGCGGACGCGTGAGTGATGCGTTCGCGCAGATAGCGCATCGATGAAGTGACACGAACGCGTAGGTCACGCGTTCGCGTGAGGTGATTCGTGCCTTCAGCGCAAGTGCAGCCTCGCGTTCACACAACTCTCTGTTTAAATGCATTTTTGCCAAAAATCTGGGTGACGCGATCACGTGGGTGACGCGATCGCGTGGATGGCCATCTTTTAAAAATGATGCGGACGCATGGGGCACGCGTTCGCGTGGTGAGGCTTGGGCTCCCAGCACGAGTCCAGCCCAACTCCAGCTCAACTTTCTGCCATACACCCTTTTTACGCCGATTTCAGGTCATGCGGCCGCGTGGGTAACGCGGTCGCATGGGAGGTTATTTTTCCAAATGACGCGGACTCGTCATCGACGCGGTCGCGTGGAGTCAATTTGTGCTAATGGCGCGCCTCCAGCCATGCTTTCGCGTGACTCTCTGTTCATGTTCATTTTCTTCCAAACGCACATACGAAGCGGACGCGTCGGCGACGCTGTCGCGTCGCGTGCGAAAATCCCTTTTTTTTAAATGCAGAATGCAATGCTTAATGTGAATGCTATGCATGATTCCAGGTTCAATAAAATAAAATAAAATTCAAAAAAAAACTAAATTAAATTATAATTGAAAAGGAACGATCATACAATGGTGGGTTGTCTCCCACCTAGCACTTTTAGTTAAGGTCCTTAAGTTGGACACTTGGTGAGCTCCTTGTCATGGCGGCTTGTGCTTGAACTTATCCAGGAATCTCCACCAATGTTTGTAATTCCAGTAACCTCCAGGGTCCCAAACTAGGCGCAGAAGGCCTTCAAGTGAGTTAAAACAAGTGATAAGGCCCCAGAAGTATTGATTTCTAGATTGAATTTCGGGGTCCCAGACCTTGCTTTTGCACCCGTCTTCTTGTTGACCATTATTGTTCCAACCGGGTGGCAAGCAATTTGAATTCTCACTAAAGCGGCCAAACAGCTTCCTAGACCCATTCATTTGAGCTTTATACCAACCTCTGCGTTTAAACTTAAAGCTTTCAACCATAATGAACCTTGCAGGACAATTCTTACCACTGGCCATCTTCCTCTTACTCTTAATGCCACAAAGAGCTCTAAGTTGACCATCCGTCTCCAGTAGCCCATATTCAAGTGAAATTAGAAAGCTAAGGGATATGAATTTTACCCACATGAATGTTGTGAAGGATGATGGCAACTTAGGGGGAGGGGTCTCCAATAACTTTGGCAAGGTAGTTGCAGACTTTACTTCCTTGTGCTCTTTTCTGACAAATTCCACCTCTTTGCAAGCTTCTTCAGTTTCAATCTCTTCTTCTTGGTAGCTTTCTTCCAATTTAATCTTTTCTTAATTGCTCACAAAGGGTATGGGAGGCTGTGCTTCTTCTTCTTTAATCGCCATCTCTTGACCAACCTCTCCCAAGTCTTCAACCACTTTTTCCTTTTTAATAATTACTGCTTTGTCCAGAAGTTTTAATATAAAGTCGTACTCATCCTTGATGATTTCCATGACAACTCCTTTCAACTATTCTTTCATCTTCAAGGATTTCTCCTATCTCCACATTTTGGGCCTCCTCTTGCTCTAAGACAAAATCAGACTCCTCCTTAATGTCTTCCTTCACTAATTCTTCAACCACTCCTTTGACTTCAAGGGTCTTTACTACCTTCACCTTTAGGGCTGAAAAGGAAGTGCACTAGAGCTGGAGAGTTGATTGTTGAAGGTATTTGGTGGTCTAATTTGGGCAATGAAAGCTTGTATAATAGAGTTTAGATCGGCAAGTGCTTTCTCCATGGAGGTTTGGGGTGGATAGGAGGATTCATTTGTTGGGAGAAAGGGTTCATGGTAGGAAGGTGGTTCATCTTTATAAAGATATAGAGATGGTGAATTTTGAGGTGGTGGTTTTGGGTGTGATTCATATGGCGGTTGGTATGGTAGATAATGATTAGGGTCATATGGAGGTGAATGGCGGAAAGGGGCTTGTGAGTATAGTGGTCCAAAGTTATGTTGAGGAAAGGGTTTATAGGCACATGGTGGTGGTTGTTGATAGTCCATTGGAGGTGGTTGTTGCCATGAGGGTTGATCAAATCCTTGTGGCTCCTCCCATCTTTGATTGTTCCAACCTTGATGCCTGTTCTCATTGTAATTTCTTCTTCCTGCAACATAATTGTAACCAGACTCACAGCGATGGTGGTGAGAACTCATAATAGCAAATAAAAATTAAAAACGAAAATAAAAACAAATTAAAAGGTTATCGAAATTTAAATTTTGAATTTGAAAATTAAATTTTGAAATTTGAATTTTAAATTTTAAAATTTGAAATTTAAAATTTTGAATTTAAAATTTTTTTTTGAAATTTGAATTTTAAATTTTTGAAATTTGAATTTTGAAAATTGAATTTTGGATTTTAAATTTTGAAATTTGAATTTTAAATTTTTAAATTTGAATTTTTGAAAATTGAAATTTGAAATTTGAAATTGAGATTTAAATTTTGAATTTTTGAATTTAATGAGGAGAGAGAAAAAACAATAAAATGACACCAAACTTAAAATTTTTGGATCGAAACGAAGAAAATAATTAAGAACAACTTGAAGGTCAAGATGAACACGAAGAACAACTTGAAAATCAAGATGAACACCAAGAACAAATGTTTGAAAAAAATTTTCTTAATAACTAAATAAAAACCAATAACCTCTTAATTTACGTAAAAGCAAAAATAAAAACAAAAATAAAAACAAATAAACAAGTAAAAAGCAATTATTTACAAATAAAAGAAAAAAGAAAAACATTTACAATAACCAATAATAAGGCACACGTTTGTAATTCCCCGGCAACGGCGCCATTTTGATGAGAGAACTTTTGCGTGGTCTAGAAATTTGTGGATAAATCCTCGTTGCAAGTATAGTTTCTAAACCTTCAAAAGTCCTTTCATACAAACATTTTGGTTGTCGCAAGTAACAAACCCCCTTGAAATTGATAACCGAGTATTCAAACCTCGGGTCGTCTTCTCAAGGAATTGCAGGGAGGTATGTTCTTATTATTGGTTATGAGTTTGTAAATTAGGGATTTTATAAATTAGGGAGCAGTATGTTGCATAAGAAGAAATAAAATAAATAAATAATTATAAAATAAACTCTTGGCAAGGTATGAAAACAAGAAGTCCTATCCTGGTTATCCTTATGGCAAGGTATGAAAACAGGAAGTCCTATCCTGGTTATCCTTATCAATTGTAAAGAAAATTAGATTCTTCTCTCACTTTGTTAACCTCTAACTATGAAGGTAAGTTAGGTGGATGAATTAATTCTGATTCCTCAGGTCCTAGTCTTTCCTTGGGAAAGACTAGAGTTATTGGAACTTGAATTAATTCTTGAAGAATTCCAATTTTCAATCAACAATGAGTTTGATAACTCAAGGGTCACCAATTATTTAACCAAAGCCGAAAGGGAAAAATAAATCTAAATTGAATTGAAAGCAATCTTAAACAGAATAAAATAATCATAATCTGAAATACCTCAAAATGCATTAATAAAAGAAATCAATTCTAACATGAAGTTCGTAAACCAACATTAACAAACTGAAATAAAATAATAGAATAAATAAAGAACCTGGGATTGAGAGCCACTCCTAAAACTAAGAGAAATCCTAAATCCTAATCCTAATAGAGAGGAGAGAACCTCTCTCTCTAAAAACTACATCTAAAACATGAAAAGTGAATTATGAGAGTCTCCCTATGAATGGATACATTCCCCCACTTTATATTCTCTAATCTGTGTTTTCTGGGTCGCAAACTGGGTCAAAAACAGCCCAGAAATCGCTGGAGAAGATTTCAAATACGCTGATTTCCGTCACTGCGACGCGGCCGCATGGATCACGCGGTCGCATCGCCTAGCGTCAGGGAAACTACAACATATTATATATCAAATCGAAGCCCCGGACGTTAGCTTTCCAACGCAACTAGAATCGCATCGTTTGGACCTCTATAGCTAAAGTTATAGCCATTTGAGTGCGAAGAGGTCAGGCTGGACAGCTTAGCAATTTTTCCAACTTCTTGTATTCCTTCCACTTTCGCATGCTTCCTTTCCATCCTCTGAGCCGTTCCTCCCCTGTAATCTCTGAAATCACTTAACACACATATCAAGGCATCTAATGGTAATAAGAGAGGATTAATAATAAGCAAATATAAGATCAAAGAAGCACGTTTTCAATCATAGTACAAAATCAGGAAGGAAATATAAAACTATGCAAATATTATGAATAAATGGGTAAAGAGTTGATAAAATCCACTCAATTGAGCACAAGATAAACCATAAAATAGTGGTTTATCATAGGTATTTGCTCAAGTGCCTCTGCAAACGGAATCTTTATTTCAAGAATCCTGAGATAGTCTACAAAGCGGGTAAATTGCTTATCCTGTTCCGCTTGGCGGAGTTTCTGAGGATAAGGCATTTTGGCTTTATATTCCTCAACCTTAGTTGCTGTAGGTTTATTTCCTACAGATGTGGTTGGAGAAGCCTTTTTAGAGGGGTTGCCTACAATGTGGGTTGAGAAGCCTTTTTAGAGGGGTTGTTATCAGCACTTGTATGTGTCTGATCTCCCACTGGCGTTTGAATGCCAGGGGTGGAAGCAGGAGTGGCGTTAGACGCCAGCTCCTTATCTATTTCTGGCATTTGAATGCCAGAACTGTGCTTCCTTTGGGCGTTCAACACCGATTCATTGCTTGTTTCTGGCGTTGAATGCCAGAACTGAGCATGGTATGGGCGTTCAGCGCAAGCTTTTCACCCATTTTCTGGCTTCTGAACGCCAGAGTTATTCCTCTCTGGGCTCTGACTGTCCTCAGATGGATTTTGGGTGGTTTGCTCATTTCTTAGCTTCCTGCTACCTTGAAGTGAGGTATTTAATATATTTCCACTTCTTAATTGAACTGCTTGGCATTCTTCTGTTATTTGTTTTGATAACTGTTGTTCTGTTGGCTTCAACTGTACTTCCATATTTTTGTTAGCCATTCTTGTTTCTTGTAGTATCTCCTTGAATTCGGCTAACTGTTTTGTTAAAAAATCTAATTGCTGATTGAATTCAGCAGCTTGATCTGCAGGACTGAGTTCAGCAGTTACTGTTTTAGCCTCTTCGTTGATGGAAGATTCACTGCCTAGGTACAGATGCTAATTTCTAGCAACTGTATCAATAAGCTCTTGAGCTTCTTCTATTGTCTTTCTCATATGTATAGATCCACCAGCTGAATGGTCTTGAGAAATCTGAGCTCTTTCTGTAAGCCCATAGTAGAAGATGTCTAACTGCACCCACTCTGAAAACATTTCAGAGGGGCATTTTCTTAGCATCTCTCTGTATCTCTCCCAAGCATCATAAAGGGATTCATTATCTCCTTGTTTGAAGCCTTAGATGCTTAGCCTTAACTGTGTCATCCGTTTTGGAGGAAAATAGTGATTCAGGAATTTTTCTGACAGCTGTTTCCATGTCATTATGCTGTCATTAGGTTGGTTATTTAACCACCTCTTAGCTTGGTCCTTTACAGCAAATGGAAACAGTAATAATCTGTAGACATCCTAATCTACTTCCTTATCATGTACTGTGTCAGCAATTTATAAAAATTGTGCCAAAAACTCTGTAGGTTCTTCTTGTGGAAGACCGGAATACTGGCAACTTTGCTGCACCATGATAATGAGCTGAGGATTCAACTCAAAGCTACTGACTCCGATGGAGAGTATACGGATACTACTCCCATATGAAGCAGTAGTGGGGTTAGCATATGACCCCAGAGTTCTTTTGGACTATTCATTTCCACTTAGTTCCATGATGGAGCAAGGGAGATGATGTGGATGTTGATATTATTTATTTTATTAAAAAATTTTTTATATATATTTTCGAAATAATAAAATAAAATAAAATAAAATAAAATGAAATAAATAAAAAAAACGAAATAAAAATGAAAATAAAAATTTGAAATTTTTTTATGAAGATTTTCGAAAAAAATGAGGAGAGAGAAATTGGTTAGGATATTTTCAAAAATTTTGAGAAAAGATAAAATAGAAGATATGATTTGTAAAAGATAAATATGATAGGAAACAAATGTAATTGAAGATTGAAAAGATATAAAAGGTATTTGTAAAAGATAAATTTGTTTTGAAAAAGATATTGTGAAGATTTGAAAAAGATATTTATGAGTTGAAAAGATTTTAAGAAGGAAAATATATTTTTTTTTAAATCTTAAAAGGATGAGATTTGAAAAATTTTGAAATTGAAATCTGAATTTTTATAAAAAAAATTAAAAAATATGGCTTAAAAATAGTCAGAAAAGATATTTTTTTGAATTTTGAATTTTATGATGAAAGAGAAAAACATTAAAAGACACAAGATTTAAAATTTTTAGATCTAATGCTCCTTGTTTTCGAAAATTTTGGAGGGAAAACACCAAAGAACACCAAACTTAAAAATTTTAAGATCAAAACACAAAGAAGACTCAAGAACACTTTGAAGATTCACAAGAACATCAAGCACAAAAGAAAGAACACCAAACTTAAATTTTTTTGAAAACCACAATGAAATTTTCGAAAATTAAAGAGAGATTAACAAGAAAACACCAAACTTAAAGTTTGGTATAAGATTTAATCAAAGAAAAATTTTTTTGAAAAAGGTTTTAAAAAGGGAAGATACCCAATTGCCAAGAACATAAGCCAATGCTCTAGCCAACTGATTTACAAATGTAACGTGTTTTAATATTGTATATAAAAAGATTTATTTTTGAAAACTAATAATTTGAAATTGCACCATAAAAACACGAAAAATACACAAAACAAAACAAACCAAAGATCAAACAAGAGAAATTGACAAGAACAATTTGAAGATCAAGGAAGAACAAGAACATGCAATTCAAAAAATTAAGAGACAAGGAAAAACATGCAATTGACACCAAATTTAGAACAAGACACTAAACTCACGAAAAAAAATTAGAAATTGATAAAGAAAAATAATATTTTTGAAAAATTTTTTTGAAAAGGGAATAAAGGACTCAAAATTTAATGACTCTATAACAACAAAAATAAATTATTCCTAATCTAAGCAACAAAATAAACCTTTAGTTGTTCAAACTCGAATAATCCCCGGCAGCAGCGCCAAAAACTTGGTGCACGAAATTGCAATCACACTTTTGCAATCCGCACAACTAACCAGCAAGTGCACTGGGTCGTCCATGTAATACCTTACGTGAGTAAGGGTCGATCCCACGGAGATTGTTGGTATAAAGCAGTAAGGGTCGATCCCATGGAGATTATTGGTTTAAAGCAAGCTATGTTTCTTTTATTATTCTTAGTCAGGATTGCAATTAAAATTATCAGTTATTAGAAAAATAAAAGAGCGTGAATTAATTACTTGTAATGCAGTAATGGAGAATATGTTGGGGTTTTGGAGATGCTTTGTCCTCTGAATCCCTGCAATGTAATATTCAACTCAATAACATAATTGCAAAGTTCCTTCCATGGCAAGCTCTATGTAGGGTGTCACCGTTGTCAATGGCTACTTCCCATCCTCTCAGTGAAAATGGTACAGATGCTCTGTCACAGCACGGCTAATCATCTGTCGGTTCTCAATCAGGTTGGAATAGAATCCAATGATTCTTTTGTGTCTGTCACTAACGCCCAGCCTTCAGGAGTTTGAAGCTCGTCACAGTCATTCAATCCTGGAATCCTACTCGGAATACCACAGACAAGGTTAGACTTTCCGGATTCTCATGAATGCCGCCATCACTCCGGCTTATACCACGAAGATTTTGATTAAGGAATCTAAGAGATATTCATTCAGTCTGATGTAGAACGAAGGTGGTTGTCAGACATACGTTCATGAGTTGAGGAAGGTCATGAGTGTCACAGATCATCACCTTCTCCATAATTAAGCGCGAATGAACATCTTAGATAGGAACACGCATATGTGAATGGAAAAATTTAAGTAATTGCATTAATTCATCGAGACGCTGCAGAGCTCCTCACCCCCAACAATGGAGTTTAGAGACTCATGCCGTCAAAGAGTATGTAGTTCAGATCTGAAAATGTCATGAGGTACAAAATAAGTCTCTAAAAGTTGTTTAAATAGTAAACTAGTAACCTAGGTTTACAGAATATGAGTGATGAGCGGATAATTTGTATACTTTTTGGCATTGTTTTTAGTATGTTTTTAGTATGATCTAGTTAGTTTTTAGTATGTTTTTATTAATTTTTAGTTAAAATTCACTTTTCTGGACTTTACTATGAGTTTGTGTGTTTTTCTGTGATTTCAGGTATTTTCTGGCTGAAATTGAGGGACCTGAGCAAAAATCTGATTCAGAGACCAAAAAGGACTGCAGATGCTGTTGGATTCTGACCTCCCTGCACTCGAAGTGGATTTTCTGGAGCTACAGAAGCCCAATTGGCGCGCTCTCAACGGCGTTGGAACGTAGACATCCTGGGCTTTCCAGCAATATATGATAGTCCATACTTTTCCCAAGATTTGATGGCTCAAACCGGCGTTCAAAGTCACCCTCAGAAATCCCAGCGTTAAACGCTGGAACTGGCACCCAAATGGGAGTTAAACGCCCAAACTGGCACAAAA
>NC_029776.3:74485185-74485967 GCF_000817695.3 Arachis duranensis | reverse complement strand
ACCATTCTGGGCGTTTAACGCCAGGATGGCTAGAAGGGAAGATTTTGTTTTCAAATCAAATTTTTTTTTCAAGTTTTCAAAATCTTTTCAAAATCAAATCTTTTTCAAATCAATTTTTCAATCAAATCTTTTTCAAAATCAATTTCTTTCCATTTTTAAAGATACTTACTATCAATCAATGATTTGATTCAACATTTCAAGTATGTTACCTTTTCTGTTGAGAAAGGTTTAACGTTTGAATCATATCTTTTCTTGTTAGTCAAGTTTTTAATTTTCAAATCAAATCTTTTTAAAATGTTTTTCAAATCATATCTTCTCAATCACATTTTTTTAAATCAATCATATCTTCTTAACCACATCTTTTTCAAAACAGTTTTCAATCAATTCTTTTTGATTTTTAATTTCAAAATCTTTTTCAAAAATCACTTGATTTCTTTTCCATTTTTTTTATTTTCGAAAATTACGTAATGTTTTTCAAAATATTTTTCAAAATTTTTCACTTAATTTTCGAAAATTACTTCCCTCCTTCTCACATCCTTCTATTTATGGACTAACACTATTCCTTAATGCAAAATTCAAACTCCATCTTCTCTGATAAGTTCAAATTTTCTACTTCTGTCTTCTACTCTTCTTTTCCTCTGACACCTAAAGGAATCTCTATACTGTGACATAGAGGATTCTACATTTTCTTGTTCTCTTCTCTTTCTTATGAGCAGGAGCAAAGACAAAGGAATTCTTGTTGAGGCTGATCCTGAACCTGAAAGGACCTTGAAGAGAAAGCT
>NC_029776.3:74481382-74481890 GCF_000817695.3 Arachis duranensis | reverse complement strand
AAAAGCATTGCTTTTTGTTTTTCCATAACCATTTATGGCATCCAAGGCCGGAGAAACCTCTAGAAAGAGGAAAGGGAAGGCAAAAGCTTTCACCTCTGAGTCATAGGAGATGGAGAGATTCATCTCAAGGGTGCATCAAGACCATTTCTATGAAGTTGTGGCCTTGAAGAAGGTGATCCCCGAGGTCCCTTTTTCACTCAAAAAGGGTGAATATCCGGAGATCCGACATGAGATCCGAAGAAGAGGTTGGGAAGTTCTTACCAAACCCATTCAACAAGTCAGAATCTTGAAGGTTCAAGAGTTCTATGCCAATGCATGGATCACCAAGAACCATGACCAAAGTGTGAACCCGAATCCAAAGAATTATCTTACTATGGTTCGGGGGAAATACTTGGATTTTAGTCCGGAAAGTGTGAGGGTGGCGTTGAACTTGCCTATGATGCAAGGAGATGAGCATCCTTACACTAGAAGGGTCAACTTTGATCAAAGGTTGGACCAAGTCCTCACA
>NC_029776.3:74460736-74462361 GCF_000817695.3 Arachis duranensis | reverse complement strand
TGACAACGGTGAAACCCTTGCTTAAGCTTGCCATGGAAAGGAGTAAGAAGGATTGGATGAAGACAGTAGGAAAGCAGAGAGACGGAAGGGAAGGCATCTTCATGTGCTTATCTGAAGTTCCTACCAATGAATTACATAAGTATCTCTATCTTTACCTTTGTGTTATTTTCGTTCATCACCATTACCATTTGAGTTTGCCTGACTAAGATTTACAAGATGACCATAGCTTGCTTCAATACTAACAATCTCCGTGGGATCGACCCTTACTCGCGTAAGGTTTATTACTTGGACGACCCAGTGCACTTGCTGGTTAGTTGTGCGAAGTTGTGTAATGCCATGGTATTGAGCTACCAAGTTTTTGGGGTTCATGACCGGGGATTATGAGAGTTGTGAAAAAGTATTGTTCACAATTTCGCGCACCAATGAGTAAACTAAGATAATTGGTGCAGAAATCCACTTATAGGGCCCACTTGGTGTGTGCTGGGGCTGAGACTTAAGCCTCTCACGTGCTTGGGCTGTTTCTGGAGTTGAACGCCAGGTTGTAATGTGTTTTGGGCGTTGAACTCCAACTTGTAACCTGTTTCTGGCGCTGGACGCCAGACTGCAACATGGAACTGGCGTTGAATGCCAGTTTATGTCGTTTATCTTTGCGCAAAGTATGAACTATTATATATTGCTGAAAAGCCCTAGATGTCTACTTCCAACCCAATTGAGAGCGCACCAATTGGACTCCTGTAACTCCGGAAAATCCATTCCGAGTGCAGGGAGGTCAGGATCCAACAGCATCAGCAGTCCTTTTTCAGCCTAAATCAGATTTTTGTTCAGCTCTTTCAATTTCAGTCAGAAAATACCTGAAATCACAGAAAAATACACAGACTCATAGTAAAGTCCAGAAATATGATTTTTGCCTAAAAACTAATGATATTCTACTAAAACTAATTAAAACATACTAAAATCTACATGAAATTACCCCTAAAAAGCGTATAAAATATCCGCTCATCAGTTGCCTCCCAATAAGCGCTTCTTTAATGTAAGTAGCTTGACAGTGGGCTCTCATGGAGCCTCACAGATGTTCAGAGCAATGTTGGAACCTCCCAACACCAAACTTAGAGTTTGACTGTGGGGGCTCTGTTTGACTCTGCTTTAAGAGAAGCTCTTCATGCTTCCTCTCCATGGTTACAGAGGGATATCCTTAAGCCTTAAACACAAAGGATTCTTCATTCACTTGAATGATTAATTATCCTCTGTCAACATCAATCACAACCTTTGCTGTGGCTAGAAAGGGTCTGCCAAGGATGATGGATTCATCCATGCACTTCCCAGTCTCTAGGACTATGAAATCAGCAAGGATGTAATGGTCTTCAATCTTTACCAGAACATCCTCTACAAGTCCATAAGCTTGTTTTGTTGAATTGTCTGCCATTCTAGTGAGATTCTTGCTGCTTGTACCTCAAAGATCCCTAGCTTCTCCATTATAGAGAGAGGCATGAGGTTTATGCTTGACCCTAGGTCACACAGAGCCTTTTTGAAGGTCATGGTGCCTATTGTACAAGGTATTGAAAACTTCCCAGGGTCCTGTCTCTTTTGAGGTAATCTCTGCCTAGTCAAGTCATCCAGTTCTTTGA
>NC_029776.3:74456491-74459576 GCF_000817695.3 Arachis duranensis | reverse complement strand
GAACTTGCAATTCTATTGCATTAGAGAAACTAATTGAGGCTTAAGCTCAAAGTTGTTTGCTCCAATGGCAGGGATAGAGATCCTTCTCCCATAGAAGTTGGGAGTAGGTGCAGTAAAGTCACCCAGCACCTTCCTTGCATTGTTGGCATTGTTGTTGTTTTCGGCTGCCATGTCTTCTTTTAGTTTGAAGATTTCTGTTAGGTCCTCTACAGAGAGTAGTGCTCTAGCTTCTCTAAGCTTTCGCTTCAAGGTCCTTTCAGGTTCAGGGTCAGCTTCAACAAGAATGCTTTTGTCTTTGCTCCTGCTCATATGAAAGAGAAGAGCACAAGAAAATATGGAATCCTCTATGTCACAGTATAGAGATTCCTTGAGGTGTTAGAGGAAAAGAAGAATAGAAGGAGAAGGCAGAAGAATTCGAACTTATCAAGAGAGATGGAGTTCGAATTGTTGATAGTGGAGGAGTGTTAGTACATAAATAGAAGGATGTGAGAAGAGGGGAAGAATTTTTCAAAAATAAAGTAAAAGATTTTGAAATAATTAAAAGAAATTTTGAAAAATTGATTAATGATTTTCGAAAACTAAGATTGAGAAAGAAATAAAGTGATTTTTGAAAAAGATTTTGAAATTAGAAATCAAAAAGATATGATTGAAAACTATTTTGAAAAAGATGTGATTAAAAAGATATGATTGAAAAACAATTTAAAAAGATTTGATTTTTAATGACTTGGCTAACAAAAAATTAAAAGATATGATTCACACATTAAACTTTTCTCAACAGAAAAGGCAACATACTTGAAATATTGAATCAAATCATTAATTGTTAGCAAGTATTTTTGAAAAATGGAAAGAAATTGATTTTGAAAATATATGATTGAAAAGATATTATTTGAAAAAGATTTGATTTTGAAAAATTATGAAAACTTGAAAAAAATTGAATTAAAAACAAAATCTTCCCTCACAACAAGATGAACCGTCAGTTGTCCAAACTCAAACAATCCCCGGCAACGGTGCCAAAAACTTGGTGTTGTTGCCGGATCAAAACTTGGCACTGTTATTGCAGGGAACAAATGCGAAATTGTAGTTAGGACATTTAATTCCCCGGCAACGGCGCCAAAAACTTGGTGCACGAAATTGTGATCATCAATGGCGCCATCAACATGGTACGCTCAATTGCAATCTCAACTCTTTATCACAACTTTGCACAACTAACCAGCAAGTGCACTGGGTCGTCCAAGTAATAAACCTTACGTGAGTAAGGGTCGATCCCACGGAGATTGTTGGTATGAAGCAAGCTATGGTCATCTTGCAAATCTCAGTCAGGTGGATGATGTGCGGAAAACAATCCAACACAAAACTCACCGGCAAGTGTACCGGGTCGCATCAAGTAATAAAACTCACGGGAGTGAGGTCGATCCCACAGGGATTGAAGGATTGAGAAATTTTAGTTTAGTGGTTGATTTAGTCAAACGAATCAAGTATTGGTTGAGTGATTTTGTATCCAACAGTAAGTAAATAGCAGGAAATGTAAAGGGAGAGGGATGAATTGCAGAAATTAAAGAGAACTGAAAGTAAAGGTGCTGAATCTTAAAGAACAAGAAATTAAATGACTGAAACTTAAAGTGCAATAAATGTAAATTGCGGTAACTTAAAGTGCAAGAAATATAAATTGCTCGAATGAAGAAGGGATTTAAGGATTGGGGTTTCAGAATTTAAGCAAGGGAAATTAAGGACTGGGAATTCAGAATTTAAGCAAGGAAAATTAAATTGCAGCAATTAACAAAGCAAGAGATGAACTGAAATTAACTAGAACTCAAACAGAAAGCGAAAATATAATTGCAGCAGTGGTTCAGTAGAAGAACCAAAAAGAAGATTAGATCTCAGGACTCCAAAGACTAGATAGCAGAGTCTAGATCTCAATTGCCTTCCTAGATCCAAGTTCACAAAGCAATTAAAGAGAAATTAAAGATTGCAGTAGTAAAGGAAATGGAATTTAGCTCAATTATGCAGTAGGAAAATCAAAGAGATCTTAAATGGAGATTGAGACAGAAGTTCCTCAATTCCTCACACTCAAGACTCAAACAAAACCCAATAAAGAAAATAAAAAGATCAGAGGAAGAAGAAGTGAATTCTCTCCTACAATTTTCAAGCTATTGCCGAAAACAGAAAAATGGAAAGTGAGCTCTCAAGTTGACTAAGGATCAAAATTAATATGAAAGTAAGCTCTCCTCTAATTCTAGCTAACACCTATTTATACACTTTCTATTTTAGATCTAAGAATTTTGAGTAGGCTTGAAAGATGGGTGAAGAATTTAATTCAATTGGATTTTTAGATGAGTTTCAGCCCATATTGCTCTCAGGAGGCTGCTCTGCTCTTGTGGAGGGCAGAGTAGGGAAGCCTTGCATGGGGATCCAATTAACGTGCCAAGTATGGGAGAGGCATCAGGATGCTGCCCTGCCCTTGTGGAGAGCAGGGCAGTGGTGTCTTGTGCGTGCCTTGCTTCCCTGCCCGTGCGTCCAAGCTGCGCGCGCCCAAGCTCCTGGCCGTGCCAAATTGTGCGTGCCATGCGCCAAGGAATGCTGCTCTGCCCTCCTTGTGGGTAGCGCAAGCTTTCCATGTTCTTGGGTGAGGTCCGAAGTTCGAAACTTGCTGGATGGCTTTTGTTGCCCCTTTTTTCTTGGTTTTCTTGGCACCAAAGTAGTGCCTAGTTTCTTGCTTCCTCAAGGTCTTATGTTCGATCCTTGGAGGTTGAAAACAAGCTAATTTTGGCTTGTTTTCCTTTAATTTGAATGCTACTTCCTTCGCTCTTGATCTTGGTTCGAAACCCATGGGTGGCACTTGGAGAACAATTTCCTTGAATTTTTCCATGGGGAGCCCGAAATTGCTCTTGAGGAGGGCAGGGCAGAATTTTTCCTTCCCTTATTTCTTGGCCTAGAATTGTGCTCCGCCCTCAAGGAGGACAGGACAGTGAAGCCTTGAATGCTTGGAGGGCAGTGTGCTCTTGTGGAGAACAGTGTGGCTTTCTTCCTTCCATGTGCCACACTCTTTTATTCCTTGGGCCACGCTTTCTTAAGGCACGCTTCATTT
>NC_029776.3:74455434-74456197 GCF_000817695.3 Arachis duranensis | reverse complement strand
GCTTGAAAAATGGGTATATGATGACTTGTCATCACAATACCAAACTTAAATCTTGCTTGTCCCCAAGCAAGCATCAAAATTAAGAGAAAATGAAATGAAAAAGAAAAGCATACATATCCTTATTAG
Organism: Arachis duranensis; assembly: GCF_000817695.3. Classification (NCBI taxonomy): domain Eukaryota; kingdom Viridiplantae; phylum Streptophyta; class Magnoliopsida; order Fabales; family Fabaceae; genus Arachis; species Arachis duranensis. Next base: position 74,456,071 of record NC_029776.3, on the reverse strand, counting down.
GCAATTACTAGAACTTGGTTCATGGAGTTTTTATGCAGACAATGATAACTCAGTTATTGTTTGCTGTTACATAATATACACTTTTCCTCAAAGGCTTACTAAGCTTGCCATTATAAGGTTTAATTTTTACTTGCTCCCTTGCTAACTTTTCTTTTCTTATTTTGCTTAACAAGCTTATTATTTTTTGAAGGCTTGGTGTCAAATGTTGCAGCAGCCTTTGACTTTATTTTTACTCAACATTTCTTTACCACAGACACATGGCTCACTATTTCCTCCTAGGATCATTGATGCCCAGCACCTCTTTGGATAACTAAATGTTCTGTAGCTAGGTTGCTCTTTATTGTGGACTTTCAATTGGCCATCCCAAATCAGTTGATCTAAGTGGCCAGGTTTTGAAATACCCCTTAGAATTTACTTATCCAAGCATATCCTAGTACAAGAACACCACAGGCATGTGTCCTAGGGTCCAAGCTATTGGTGCCTAGCCTTATTATTTATTTTTCTTGCCACATTGGCTTTTTCTTCTTCCTTTTCTTTCTGTTTTGTTTTGTTCTCAAGGGATTCTTTTTTTCTTTACTGATAGAAACCTTTATGATAGCAAGCTAGCTCACACTTCAATGAAAATGACATTATGCAG
>NC_029776.3:74455084-74455362 GCF_000817695.3 Arachis duranensis | reverse complement strand
ACGGCGTTGGAAAGTAGACATCCTGGGCTTTCCAGCAATATATGATAGTCCATATTTTACCCAAGATTTGATGGCCCAAACCGGCGTTCAAAGTCACCCTCAGAAATCCCAGCGTTAAACGCTGGAACTGGCACCCAAATGGGAGTTAAACGCCCAAACTGGCATAAAAGCTGGCGTTTAACTCCAGGAAGAGTCTCTACACGAAAATGCTTCATTGCTCAGTCCAAGCACACACCAAGTGGGCCCGGAAGTGGATTTTTATGTCATTTACTCATCTT
>NC_029776.3:74451177-74452748 GCF_000817695.3 Arachis duranensis | reverse complement strand
CTTCTCACATCCTTCTATTTATGGACTAACACTCCTCCTCAATGCACAATTCGAACTCTATCTTTCTAAGTTCGAATTCTTCTACCTCTTCCTTCTATTTTTCTTTTCCTCTGACACCTCACGGAATCTCTATACTGTGACATAGAGGATTCCACACTTTCTTGTTCCCTTCTCTTTCTTATGAGCAGGAGCAAAGACAAAGGCATTCTTGTTGAGGCTGACCCTGAACCTGAAAGGACCTTGAAGAGAAAGCTAAGAGAAGCCAAAGCACAACTCTCTTTAGAGGACCTGAACGAATTCTTCAAAGAAGAAGAACACATGGCAGCCGAAAACAACAACAATGCCAACAATGCAAGGAAGGTGCTGGGTGACTTTGTTGCACCTACTCCCGACTTTTATGGGAGAAGCATCTCTATCCCTGCCATTAGAGCAAACAACTTTGAGCTTAAGCCTCAATTAGTTTCTCTAATGCAACAGAATTGCAAGTTCCATGGACTTCCATTGGAAGATCCTCATCAGTTTTTAGCTGAGTTCTTGCAAATCTGTGACACTGTTAAGACTAATGGGGTTGACCCTGAGGTCTACAGACTTATGCTATTCCCTTTTGCTGTAAGAGACAGAGCTCGAACATGGTTGGACTCTCAACCTAAAGAAAGCCTGGACTCTTGGGAAAAGCTAGTCAATGCCTTCTTGGCAAAGTTCTTTCCACCTCAAAAATTGAGTAAGCTTAGAGTGGAAGTCCAAACCTTCAGGTAGAAGGAAGGAGAATCCCTCTATGAAGCTTGGGAAAGATACAAACAATTAATTAGAAAGTGTCCTTCTGACATGCTTTCTGAATGGAGCATCATAGGTATTTTCTATGATGGTCTCTCTGAACTGTCCAAGATGTCTTTGGATAGCTCTGCTGGAGGCTCTCTCCATTTGAAGAAGACGCCTGCAGAAGCTCAAGAACTGATTGAAATGGTTGCAAATAACCAATTCATGTACACTTCTGAAAGAAATCCTGTGAACAATGGGACTAGTCAGAAGAAAGGAGTTCTTGAGATTGACACTCTGAATGCCATATTGGCTCAGAATAAAATATTGACTCAACAAGTCAATATGATTTCTCAAAGTCTGTCTTGAATGCAAAATGCACCAAGCAGTACTAAGGAGGCTTCATCTGAGGAAGAAGCTTATGATCCTGAGAACCCTTCAATAGAAGAGGTGAATTACATGGGAGAACACTATGGAAACACCTATAATCCTTCATGGAGGAATGATCCAAATCTTTCATGGAAGGATCAACAGAGACCTCAACAAGGTTTCAATAACAATAATGGTGGAAGAAACAGCTTTAGCAATAGCAAACCTTTTCCATCATCTTCTCAGCAACAGACAGAGAGTTCTAAGCAGAATACCTCTGACTTAGCAACCATGGTCTCTGATCTAATCAAAACCACTCAAAGTTTCATGACTGAAACAAGGTCCTCCATTAGAAATTTTGAGGCACAAGTGGATCAGCTGAGCAAGAAAATTACTGAACTCCCTCCTAGTACTCTCCCAAGCAATACTGAAGAAAATCCAAAAGA
>NC_029776.3:74450275-74450912 GCF_000817695.3 Arachis duranensis | reverse complement strand
GAGCAAGTTGCTAAATACCTTGGAGCAATCATGAAGCTAAATGACAAGTTATTTGGAAATGAGACTTGGGAGGATGAACCCCATTTGCTCACCAAGGAACTGGATGACTTGTCTAGGCAGACACTGCCTCAAAAGAGGCAAGATCCTGGGAAGTTCTCTATACCTTGTACCATAGGTACCATGACCTTCAAGAAGGCCTTGTGTGACTTAGGGTCAAGTGTAAACCTCATGCCCCTCTCTGTAATGGAGAAGTTAGGGATGTTTGAGGTGCAAGCTGCAAAAATCTCACTAGAGATGGCAGACAACTCAAGAAAACAAGCCTATGGACTTGTAGAGGATGTTCTGGTTAAAGTTGAAGACCATTACATCCCTACTGATTTCATAGTCCTAGAGACTGGGAAATGCATGGATGAATCCATCATCCTTGGCAGACCCTTCCTAGCCACAGCAAAGGCTGTGATTGATGTTGATAGAGGAGAGTTGATCATTCAAGTGAATGAAGAATCCTTGGTGTTTAAAGCCCAAGGATATCCCTCTGTCATCATGGAGAGGAAGCACGAAGAGCTTCTCTCAAAACAGAGCCAAACAGAGCCCCCACAGTCAAACTCTAAGTTTGGTGTTGGGAGGCCACAACCAA
>NC_029776.3:74447782-74448894 GCF_000817695.3 Arachis duranensis | reverse complement strand
AGAAGGCATGACCTCAAGCCCGTGGCTAGAGGATGGTTAGAGTTTATACAACGCTCAATCATTCCCACTAGCAACCGGTCCGAAGTTACCATAGACCGGGCTATCATGGTCCATAGCATCATGATTGGAGAAGAAATAGAGGTTCATGAGGTTATAGCCCAAGAACTCTATAAGGTGGCGGACAAGTCCTCTACCTTGGCAAGGTTAGCCTTTCCTCACCTCATTTGTCACCTTTGTTATTCAGTTGGAGTTGACATAGAGGGAGACATCCCTATTGATGAGGACAAGCCCATCACTAAGAAGAGGATGGAGCACACAAGAGATTCCACTCATCATGAGATCCCTGAGATTCCTCAAGGGATGCACTTTCCTCCACAAAACTATTGGGAGCAATTAAACACCTCCCTAGGAGAGTTGAGTTCCAACATAGGACAACTAAGGGTGGAGCACCAAGAACACTCCATCATCCTTCATGAGATTAGAGAAGATCAAAGAATCATGAGGGAGGAGCAACAAAGACAAGGAAGAGACATTGAGGAGCTCAAGCACTCCATAGGATCTTCAAGAGCAAGAAAGAGCCGCCATCACTAAGGTGGACCCGTTCTTTGATTTAGCCGCCATTACTAAGGTGGACCCGTTCTTTGATTTCCTTGTTCTTTATTCTTCTGTTTTTCGAATTTCTTTGTGCTTATGTCTATCCATGTTTGTGTCTTGTGATCATTAGTGTCTTAGTGTCTATGCCTTAAAGTTATGAATGTCCTATGAATCCATCACCTTTCTTGAATAAAAATGTGCTTAATTGAAAAAGAAAGAATTGCATGAATTTTGAATTTTATAACAGTTTAATTATTTTGATGTGGTGGCAGTATTTTTGCTTTCTGAATGTATGCTTAAACAGTGCATATGTATCTTGAATTTGTGGTTCATGAATGTTGGCTCTTGAAAGAATGATGAAAAAGGAGACATGTTACTGAGGATCTGAAAAATCATTAAAATGATTCTTGAAGCAAGAAAAAAGCAATCTACTCAAAAAAAAAAAGAGAAAAATTCGAAAAAAAAAAGAGAAAAGAGAAAAAGAAAAAAAAGAGAAATAAAGTTGTGATCCAAGGCAA
>NC_029776.3:74447232-74447465 GCF_000817695.3 Arachis duranensis | reverse complement strand
ATTAATACTGATCTTCATAGATGTTTTTGGAATTCATTGCATATTCTCTTCTTTTTATCTTAATTGATTTTCAGTTGCTTGAGGATAAGCAACAATTTAAGTTTGGTGTTGTGATGAGCGGATAATTTGTATGCTTTTTGGCATTGTTTTTAGTATGTTTTTGATATGATCTAGTTAGTTTTTAGTATATTTTTATTAGTTTTTAGTTAAAATTCACTTTTCTGGACTTTACT
>NC_029776.3:74446294-74446706 GCF_000817695.3 Arachis duranensis | reverse complement strand
TTGATGAATGTGATGATCCGTGACACTCATCATCATTCTCACCCATGAACAAGGTGACTGACAACCACTCTTGTTCTACAAGCGATCAAGGCTCTAGTGAATATCTCTTGGATTCTTGATTGCACGATGCATGGTTGATCGCCTGACAACCGAGTGCTCGTCTGACAAACGAGCCAACCATTCCATGAGATCAGAGTCTTCATGGTATAGGTAAGAACTGATGGCAGCATTCAAGAGAATCCGGAAGGTCTAACCTTGTCTGTGGTATTCTGAGTAGGATTCAATGATTGAATGACTGTGACGTGCTTCAAACTCCTGAAGGCGGGGCGTTAGTGACAGACGCAAAAGAATCAATGGATTCTATTCCGGCCTGATTGAGAACCGACAGATGAATTCCGCTATGTTGTGACAT
>NC_029776.3:74439181-74446185 GCF_000817695.3 Arachis duranensis | reverse complement strand
TAAGAAGGATTGGATGAAGACAGTAGGAAAGTAGAGAGACGGAAGGGAAGGCATCTTCATGCGCTTATCTGAAGTTCCTACCAATGAATTACATAAGTATCTCTATCTTTACCTTTGTGTTATTTTCGTTCATCACCATTACCATTTGAGTTTGCCTGACTAAGATTTACAAGATGACCATAGCTTGCTTCAATACTAACAATCTCCGTGGGATCGACCCTTACTCGCGTAAGGTTTATTACTTTGACGACCCAGTGCACTTGCTGGTTAGTTGTGCGAAGTTGTGTAATGCCATGGTATTGAGCTACCAAGTTTTTGGGGTTCATGACCGGGGATTATGAGAGTTGTGAAAAAGTATTGTTCACAATTTCGCGCACCAGCCATCCCAAATCAGTTGATCTAAGTGGCCAGGTTTTGAAAATACCCCTTAGAATTTACTTATCCAAGCATATCCTAGTACAAGAACACCACAAGCATGTGTCCTAGGGTCCAAGCTATTGGTGCCTAGCCTTATTATTTGTTTTTCTTGCCACATTGGCTTTTTCTTCTTCCTTTTCTTTCTGTTTTATTTTGTTCTCAAGGGATTTTTTTCTTTACTGATAGGAACCTTTATGACAGCAAGCTAGCTCACACTTCAATGAAAATGACATTATGCAGCAATTATTTCATGAGCTATGCATTTAATCAAACACATATACCACCATTAACTTCCATTCTAACTTATGCAACATTGGATATTTACTTTCTAATTCAATCATTTCTCTTTTATTCAAGCATATGGGAAACAACACAAAATTTAAAGCTAAGTGATGAATGACAAGCATTATGCAGATCAGCATACTTAATCAAACAATTTCACTTGCAACTAGATGAACACTTTAGCAAGACATACAAGAATTCCTGAATTAAAACTTTTCACAACAACAAGGATCAAGTGTAAATACAACCTTTTAAGTTGCAGCTTTTCATTCTTCCTCCTATTGTCTCCCTTTTGAGTCATAATGCAAATTGTCTTCAAATGTTGGCTAGTTTTCTGCATAATTCTCAAAAGTTGCTTGCATCTCAAGCCCTTAAATGAATGGTTAGTATGCATAAATTGAGTGTGTCTCTTGGATTTATTTTGGTGTGGGAACACCAAACATAATTCCTTGTCATTACCTCTGATGCAACAAGTTAACCAATTATAGATTCCCTTAGCCTTGCCAAAGGTTATGTAACTATGAACTAGAAAATGGCTAAATGGTTAAATGATTTGTCTGATTGCTTGGAGCTAGCATTAGGCAGAAAGTGAGAACGTGTTTTTAGATCAAATTTTGGTGGAACACCAAACTTAGAATGCTTCATTCTCTCTTAATTTTTTTTGGTGTGGAACACCAAACTTAGCTCCTTGCAATACATACCAATCATACAACCTTTTTATTGAAAAAGCTTATGAAAAAAAAACTACCTCCAGTTGGGTTGCCTCCCAACAAGCGCTTCTTTATTGTCATTAGCTTGACATCCTCCATTCTTTGATCATGGAGGCTGAAAATCATAGTGCCTCAGCTTTTCACCTCTTACTGTGAACTTCCTTCCGGTCTCCTCTTTGGTGATCTCTAGGTGTTCAAGTGAAAGGACCCGGTTCACAGTGTAGTATTCAGACACTTGTGGAGACACCTTCATTAATCCCCTGGTGAAAAGCCTTCAGTAGGGATTTTCTTGTTTCTCCACCCTCTTGGCCTCTTCTTCTTTTCTTTCTCAAAAGATACTCCCTGCCTTGGTTGTTCTTTATCTGGGATGTTGAATTTCTCATCTGGGAGTTTTGGATCAAGTTCCTCCTTGATTTCTTTGGTTTGTTGCACCATCTCTACTACTTTCAAGCATGAATTTAGAAGTCTTGGAGTTAACTCATTGACTGCCTCCTTCAGGCTTTGATCTCTGGCCTTATCCTTCATACAATCTTCTTCTTGAGTAGGCTCATGCAGGGTTTTAAAAACATGGAATGCTAGGTGCTCATCATGCACTCTCAGCAACAATTCCCCTTTTTCAACATCTATCAATGCTCTGTCCGTAGCTAGGAAAGGCCTCCCCAGGATGATGGGAGTGTTAGAGTCCTCTTCTATATCTGAGATAACAAAGTCAGCAGGGAGAAAGAATTTTTCCACTTTTACCAACACATTCTCCACAACTCCCAGTGCTTGCTTAATGGATTTGTCAGCCATTTGGAGAACTATTCGTGTGGATTTCAGCTCAGAAATTTGAAGTTTCCTCATTAGAAACAAAGGCATCAAGTTTATGCTTGCACCGAGGTCACAGAATGACTTCTCAATTGTTATGTTTCCTATGGTGCAAGGTATGTAAAAACTCCCAGTATCATCTTTCTTCTCTGGAAACTCTCTTTGGAGGATAGCACTACATTCTTTTGTCATCTCAACAATCTGTCCTTCCTTTAGGGATTTTTTCTTTGTGAGTAATTCTTTCATAAATTTGGCATATAATGGCATCTGTTCAAGTGCTTCCAAGAAAGGAATATTGATGCTGAGATTCTTAAATATGTCCAGGAATTTCGAGTATTGCTTATACTCGTTTTCTTTTTGAACCTCTGAGGGTATGGAAGGTTGGGGACATATGGCTTTACCCCTTCCTTCTTCTCTTGTAGTTGTGATTCAAGGATGTTCTTGTCTCCCTTAGAAATTTGTGCCTTCTTGGTTGTCTGATCCTTTTCACTTTTCTCCTCTATTTCTTCTTGTGGAACTTCTCTGTTGTGTTATTCCTGATTGATGGCTTCCTTCTTCATTGTCTTCTCACTTCCCACTGTGATTGCCTTGCACTCCTCCCACTTTGTAGCTTTTCCTTTGTCCCTTGGGTGTTCTTCAATGACATTGGGGAAGGTATTTGCTCTCTTCTCACCCATTTCTGAAATTTGCTTAGCCATTTGCCCCATGTGTCTCTCAAGGTTTCTGATTGAGGCCTCTTGGTTTTTGAATGCCAGGGCTTAATCTTTCCTTGTAGTTTCCTGGTCTTGTCTTGCCATCTCTTGATTTTTCATGAATTTCTCCATTATTTTCTCTAGACTTGAGATTCTTTGAGAGTCTGGATTTGGTTGTGGTTGTGTGAAATGAAATGGTTGTTGCTGGAAGTTGTTTGAATTAATTATGGGGGTACTTTGAGGGTGGGATGTGGATGTAGAAAAGTTATTCTGGTGGTTTTGTGAGTTGTTATGGGATTGGTGGTATGTGTTTTGTGGGTTTTTGAATCGGTTAGTATTATTCAATGAATGGTTTTGTTTGTTTGTGTTGCTAATGCTGCTATAGTTGAAGTCACTTTGTCTTTGGTTCTGGTGCTCACCCCACCTTGAATTAGAATGAGTCTTCCAGGGTGTCTTGTGTGCATCACCATGAAAATTGTGTTGTAATGAACTTGAAGTGTTATTCATGCATTGCACCTGCTCAGAGCTTTGTTGCTCATAATTGAATGTCCCAAAACTTTCTTCAGATTGATTCCACCCATGTGAGGTTTGAGATTGGCGTTGTGTGTTTACTGCAGCACCTTGCAGTCCATCAATTTTCTTGGCCATCATTTCTATTTGTTGATGAAGCTGTTGATGCATTTGTTTGTTTTGTGCCAAGAGAACATCAACACCTTCAAGCTCCAGCATATCCTTTCTCTGGGCTGGTTGGCGTTGCCTTTGATGACCATAGAAGTCTTGATTGTTTACCACCATGTCTATGAGGTTTTGGGCTTCCTCTGCTGTCTTCATTAATTGCAAAGAACCTCATGCTGAATGGTCTAGTGCTTCCTGAGCTTTCAGAGTCAATCCTTCATAGAAGTTTTGAAGTTTATCCCATTCTTTGAACATTTCTGGTGGAGACTTCCTGAGTAAAGCTATGTATCTTTCCCATGCATCATACAATGACTCTCCATCCATCTGAGTGAATGTTTGGATCTCTGTTTTGAGTCTGATAATCCTTTGGGAGGATAGAACTTGGCTAGGAATTTGCTCACTAAGTCTTCCCAATTATTGATACTTTCTTTGGGAAATGTCTTTAGCCATTGAGTGGCCTTATCCTTCATAGAGAATGGAAACAGCAGTAGCTTGTAGATGTCTGGATGCACACCACTTGTTTTGACAGTTTCACAAATCCTGAGGAAGATGGATAAGTGTTGGTTTGGATCTTCAAGTGGACTTCCTCCATAGGAGCAATTGTTCTGCACCAGAGTGATAAGTTGAGGCTTCAACTCAAAATTATTTGCATGAACGTTGGGAGTGAGAATGCTACTCCCGCAGTTTCTTGCATTGGGGATAGTGTAAGAGGCCAACACCTTTCTTGCAGGCTGGGTATTGTTGCTCACTCCCTCTTCACGCACCTCAGCCTCCATGACTTGCAAGAATCACAAACAAACCAAATGAAACATGGACATTCTAATGCTAGAATGTGGTTAGAGGGTTAGGTGACACAATGTGTCAAACAGTTAATGTGCTTAGTTAAAAAGAAAAAAATGCTTAATCTAGACCACCACCTCACTTAATCATTGTCAATCTAATTCAATCCTCGGCAACGGCGCCAAAAACTTGATGTGCGGAAAACGATCCAACACAAAACTCACCGACAAGTGTACCGGGTCGCATCAAGTAATAAAACTCACGGGAGTGAGGTCGATCCCACAGGGATTGAAGGATTGAGCAATTTTAGTTCAGTGGTTGATTTAGTCAAGCGAATCAAGTATTGGTTGAGTGATTTTGTAGCCAACAGTAAGTAAATAGCAGGAAATGTAAAGGGAGAGGGATGAATTGCAGAAATTAAAGAGAACTAAAAGTAAAGGTGCTGAATCTTAGAGAACAAGAAATTAAATGACTAAAACTTAAAGTGCAAGAAATGTAAATTGCGGTAACTTAAAGTGCAAAAAATATAAATTGCTTGAATGAAGAAGGGATTTGAGGACTGGGGTTTCAGAATTTAAGCAACGGAAATTAAAATGGAAATTCAGAATTCAAACAAGGGAAATTAAATTGCAACAATTAACTAAACAAGAGATGAATTGAAATAGACTAGATCTCAAACAGAAATGGAAATTTAATTGCAGCAGGGGTTCACAGAAGAACCAAAAGGAAAGTGAGATCTCAGGGCTCTAGAGACTAGATAGCAGAGTCTAGATCTCAATTGCCTTCCTAGATCCAAGTTCACAAAGCAATTAAAGAGAAATTAAAGATTGCCGTAGTAAAGGAAATAGAATTTAGCTCAATTATGCAGTAGGTCAAAGAGATCTTAAATGGAGATTGAGACAGAAGTTCCTCAATTCCTCACATTCAAGACTCAAACAAAAACCAGTAAAGAAAATAAAAAGATCAGAGGAAGAAGAAGTGAATTCTCTCCTCCAATTTTCAAGCTATTGCCGAAAACAGAAAAATGGAAAGTGAGCTCTCAAGTTGACTAAGGATGAAAATTAATATGAAAGTAAGCTCTCCTCTAATTCTAGCTAGCACCTATTTATACACTTTCTATTTTGGATCTAAGAATTTTGAGTGGGCTTGAAAGATGGGTGAAGAATTTAATTCAATTGGATTTTTAGATGAGTTTCAGCCCATATTGCTCTCAGGAGGCTGCTCTACTTTTGTGGAGGGCAGAGCAGGGAAGCCTTGCATGGGGATCCAATTAACGTGCCAAGTATGGGAGAGGCATCAGGATGCTGCCCTGCCCTTGTGGAGAGCAGGGCAGTGGTGTCTTGTGCATGCCTTGCTTCCCTGCCCGTGCGTCCAAGCTGCGCGCACCCAGTTCATGAAAAAGGAATGCTGCTCTGCCCTCCTTGTGGGCAGCGCAAGCTTTCCTTGTTCTTGGGTGAGGTCCCAAGTTCGAAACTTGCTGGATGGCTTTTGTTGACCCTTTTTTCTTGGTTTTCTTGGCACCAAAGTAGCGCCTAGTTTCTTGCTTCCTCAAGGTCTTATGTTCGATCCTTGGAGGTTGAAAACAAGCTAATTTTGGCTTGTTTTCCTTTCATTTGAACGCTACTTCCTTCACTCTTGAGCTTGGTTCGAAACCCATGGGTGGCACTTGGAGAACAATTTCCTTGAATTTTTCCACGGGGAGCCCGAAATTGCTCTTAAGGAGGGCAGGGCAGAATTTTTCCTTCCCTTATTTCTTGGCCTAGAATTGTGCTCCGCCCTCAAGGAGGGCAGGACATTGAAGCCTTGAATTCTTGGTTCATTGTTGTGCTCCCTTGGAGGGCAGTGTGCTCTTGTGGAGAGCAGTGTGGCTTCCTTCCTTCCATGTGCCACACTCTTTTCTTCCTTGGGCCACGCTTTCTTAAGCCACGCTTCATTTTTTTCTTCTTTTCTTCACCTACAATTAATCAAAACAACCAATCAAAGTATCACTAAATTCACAAAGTTTATAAATCAATTAAAATTCAATTAAATTTAGCTTAAACCTCATGATTTAGCATCAATTAAATGGTGGTTGTTTGATTCAAATAAAACATGCAATTCCACTCTAAATTGCTTACTTATAGTACAAGAAAGTGCATAAAAACTTGTGAAACAAGTGAAATTAGCTTGAAAAATGGGTATATGATGACTTGTCATCACAACACCAAACTTAAATCTTGCTTGTCCCCAAGCAAGCATCAAGATTAAGAGAAAATGAAATGAAAAAGAAAAGCATACATATCCTTATTAGGCAGTTAGTAGAACTTGGTTCATGGAGTTTTTATGCAGACAATGATAACTCAGTTATTATTTGCTGTTACATAATATACACTTTTCCTCAAAGGCTTACTATCCTACTGTCTTCATCCAATCCTTCTTACTCCTTTCCATGGCAAGCTGTATGTTGGGCATCACCGTTGTCAATGGCTACAGACCCATCCTCTCAGTGAAAATGTTCAACGCGCTCTGTCACAGCACGACTAATCATCTGTCGGTTCTCAATTAGGTTGGAATAGAATCCAGTGATTCTTTTGCGTCTGTCACTAACGCCCAGCCTTCAGGAGTTTGAAGCTCGTCACAGTCATTCAATCCCGGAATCCTA
>NC_029776.3:74435866-74439155 GCF_000817695.3 Arachis duranensis | reverse complement strand
AATCCTACTCAGAATACCACAGACAAGGTTAGACCTTCCGGATTCTCTTGAATGCCGCCATCAATTCTAGCTTATACCACGAAGATTCTGATTAAGGAATCCAAGAGATAAACATTCAAGCCTTGTTTGCTTGTAGAACGGAAGTGGTTGTCAGGCACGCGTTCATAAGTGAGAATGATGATGAGGGTCACATAATCATCACATTCATCATGTTTTTGGGAGCGAATGAATATCTTAGAACAAGAATGAGCTGAATTGAATAGAAGAACAATAGTAATTGCATTAACACTCGAGGTACAGCAGAGCTCCACACCTTAATCTATGGTGTGTAGAAACTCCACCATTGAAAATACATAAGAACAAGGTCTAGGCATGGCCGAATGGCCAACCTCCCATAATCTAAAAACTAGACGTCCAAAGATGATCCTCAGATCTAAAGTGAACAAAAGATTCCAGGATGTCAAATACAATAGTAAAAGGTCCTATTTGTAGATAACTAGTAGCTTAGGGTTTACAAAAATGAGTAAATGACATAAAAATCCACTTTCGGGCCCACTTGGTGTGTGCTTGGGCTGAGCATTGAAGCTTTCATGTGTAGAGACTTTTCTTGGAGTTAAATGCCAGCTTTTGTGCCAGTTTGGGCGTTTAACTCCCATTCTTGTGCCAGTTCCGGCGTTTAAAGCCGGGCAGTCTTGAGCTGATATGGAACGCCAGTTTGGGCCATCAAATCTTGGGCAAAGTATGAACTATTATATATTTCTGGAAAGCCCAAAATGTCTACTTTCCAAAGCAATTAAGAGCGCGTCAATTGAGCTTCTGTAGCTCCAGAAAATTCACTCTGAATGCAGGGAGGTCAGAATCCAACATCATCAACAGTCCTTTTCAGCCTCTGAATCGGATTTTTGCTTAGGTCCCTCAATTTCAACCAGAAAATACTTGAAATCACAGAAAAACACAAAAACTCATAGTAAAGTTCAGAAAAGTGAATTTTAACTAAAAACTAATAAAAATATAATAAAAACTAACTAAAACATACTAAAAACAATGCCAAAAAGCGTATAAATTATCCGCTCATCAATATTAAGCATGTATTGAGTAAAATCAGAGTATGAGTTATACCTGGGTGCTCCAGTGTATTTATAATGGCGGAGAATGACCTTCTTAGATAGGATAAGTGATGCCAGGGCATTTTGGCCAGTTTCACTGACCGTTTCTTTACTGTTTTTAGGTAATTTCATGCATTTTCTTAGGAAATAAGTTAGTTTTGGGCAGATATTCACTCAGACTTTGATTCAAGCATACATCGTGCATTTTACATTATTTCATGAGGATTTTGCATGATTTTAATGACAAGATTGTATATTGCATTACCCATGACTTGGACTAGAACTTTGATGCACTCTATTGCTTGATTTCAGGACCAAAAGGAAGCAAGGAATGGGAGGTAACTTGCAAAGTTAAGGAGAAAAGTAATTGCCAAAAACACTCTCAAAAGCCATCAATACCCACGTTAAAGAGTCACGTTAACTAAGTTAACGTGAACTCTAACATGGAGAAGAGAAGTTGAGCCAACGTTAGTGACACTTAACATTGTCACTAACGTTGGCAATTGCTCACAAATGGCCACGTTAGAAGCCACATTAACCTAGTTAACGTGGCCTCTAATGCTAAAGGGGGAAGAGAAGCCAACGTTAGTGACACTCAACATTGTCACTAACGTTGGCCTAAGGTGCAAAGAGCCACGTTAACTCCCACGTTAGCTTTGTTAACGTGGGAGCTAACATAAGAGATAGAGAGTTGTCGAAAACGTTAGTGACACCCAACATTGTCACTAACGTTGGAGCAACCACACAAACCCCAAGAGCCACGTTAACCTCCACATTAACTTGGTTAACGTGGAAGCTAACGATGAGGAATGAAGAATGAGCCAACGTTAGTGACACTCAACATTGTCACTAACGTTGGGATGGCTAAGAATGGCCACGTTAGAAGCCACGTTAACCCAGTTAACGTGGACTCTAACGTGAGACCTAGGGGCACACTTGAACGTCAGTGACAATGTTGAGTGTCACTAACGTTCACGAAGGTTGGCAAAAGCCACGTTAGAAGCCACGTTAACCTAGTTAACGTAAGCTTTAACATGAAGCAAGAAGGGGCACACTTGAACGTTAGTGACAATGTTGAGTGTCACTAACGTTCTCGAAGGCTAGCAAGGCAAAGTTAAAAGCCACGTTAACCCAGTTAACGTGGGCTTTAATGTGAGGTAAAGGGGTGCATGGCAACGTTAGTGACAATGTTAACCGTCACTAACGTTCTCGAACGTGTATTTTCATTAAATATTAAACACCCCTAACGTCTTGAGCTAAAGTCTCTGCCCACTTCACACTTTCTCTCTGAAAATAAGCCAAGCCCAATTGAAGAAAGGAACTGCTTCAAAGATCCAGAGGCCCAAGACTTGAAGAACTAACTAGAAGCTGAGAAGAGTAGTATATATAGGAGTAGTTTTGAAATAGAGAGGAGTTTTTTTAGAGGAGCGAAGAGAGAGAACTACTCTTTGTATTTACTTTCTTCGCACTTCTAGCTTTATCATGTATTATCCCTCTTTGATTTTGAGTTCTAGAGCTATGAACAACTAAACCCCTTTCATTGGGTTAGGGAGCTCTGTTGTAATTTGATGGATCAATACTAATTTTCTTATTCTTCTTCTATCTTTCCTTTTGATTTTACTTGAAATCCTTCGATCTTCATCCAATTGGATAGTGATCTTGGAAAAGAAGCTATTCAAACATGGATATCTTCAGATCCTTGAAAGAGGAATGAAGAGATTAGCTAGAAATGCTTTCTCATGCTGGACCAAATTGAGTGTAGATGGGTATGTGGCTATAACCCTCTAAGCATTTGATTTGGGAAGTGCATGTGGTATAATCAGTGATCACACTTCATCTCTTCTCATGAGCAATTGACCAAGGAATTGGCTATTGATCAAGATTTGAGAGATTGAGTTGCAAGAAATTGTGATTCAATCACTTAAGATTGCCAAGGAGATCAATAAGTGCATTGATTGAGGAAGAGATGAAAATGAAATTAATCCGGAGAATGCAACATCTCCTAAGCCCAATGAACTCCCCATTTCTGATCTTACCCATTCTCTTTAATTTCTGAATTTTACTTTTATGAGCAATTCCCCCATTCCCATTTACAATTCTGCCATTTACTTTCAGTCATTTACTTTCTTGCCATTTTAATTTCTGCAATTATCAACTCTATTCATGGATTCGCTCAACTAGAT
>NC_029776.3:74432678-74435813 GCF_000817695.3 Arachis duranensis | reverse complement strand
CACTCTATTGTGAGTTTTTACTTGACGACAAATTCGGTACACTTGTCGAATGGGAATTTGTTGAGAGACAAGTTTTCCCCCAATCAAATTTATGGCGCCGTTGCCAGAGATTGATTGTGCATCGACAATGATTACATTAGAGGATCACTAGATTGAGCATTTGTATTTTGTTTGATTTACTTTTCTATTTGGTTAATTTGCTTTCCATCTTAGTTTAATTCTTCCCCTCCCCTGTTTCTTAGTTTTTCTTTGCTATTTACAATTCAGTTCACTAACCCACTAACTGTTTGATATATTGCATCACTGACACTAACAAGTAATTCTAACAAGATGCTTTCTGCATTGCTTTTCTTTGCTTGTACTCTGTGGGTTTGTATGACAGGGAGAAGAAGTGGAGCTTCAACTTCCTTTGATTCTGAACTTGAGAGAGCCTTTTTAAGATTAAGAAGGGAGGCAAAAGAAAAACGTGTAGTGGGTGCTGAAGAAGAGGAGGAACACTGTGAAGAATACTTTGAAACAACCATGGAAGACCATCGTGAGGAAGAGGTGCACAACCATGGTGGAGGAGGTAGAGCAAATCCTGGTGGGGAAGATAGAAGAGTCTTGGGCTCTTACATTAACCCAAACCCAGGGAACTGCGGAAGTAGCATCCAAAAACCAACCATCCATGCCAACAACTTTGAACTAAAGCCACAGCTCATCACCCTCGTTCAGAACAATTGCTCGTTTGGAGGAGGTGTCCAAGAAGACCCCAACCAACAGTTAAACACCTTCCTGAGAATATGTGACACAGTGAAGTCCAATGGCGTTCAACCTGACGCCTATAGACTGTTGTTGTTCCCATTCTCTCTCAGAGACAAGGCAACCAAGTGGTTGGAGTCTTTTCCAAAGGAGAGTTTGACAACTTGGAATGATGTTATGAATAAATTCTTAGCAAGATTTTACCCCCCTCAACGAGTCAATCGGCTAAGAGCTGAGGTCCAAACTTTCAGGCAACAAGATGGTGAGACTCTATATGAAGCATGGGAGAGGTTTAAAGACCTAACATGGAGATGTCCATCTGATATGTTCAATGAATGGGTGCAGCTGCACATCTTCTATGAAGGACTGTCATATGAATCTAAGAAGGCCGTAGACCATTCATCCGGAGGTTCTTTGAACAAGAAGAAGACCATTGAGGAAGCCATAGATGTCATTGGAACTATAGCTGAGAATGACTACTTCTATGCTTCTGAAAGAGGGAACACTAGAGGAGTAATGGAGCTGAACAATGTAGATGCTCTGCTTGCTCAAAACAAGCTCATCACCAAGCAGCTAGCTGACCTCACCAAGAAGATGGAGAGAAGTCAAGTGGCAGCAATCACCACTTCAACTCAAGAGGAAGCACTATCAAGATGAATAACTCAACAAGGAGAGTGGCAAAGGCAGATGATAGAACAACAACAAAGTCAAGGGCAACAATGGGGAGAAACATTCAACAGGATGGAGCAAAGGCAAAATGAGCAACAAGAGTCCATCCAGAGGCTAATCAACATCCAAGCACATCAAGGAGCACACATACATGAGATGCATCGAAGGCAGATAGAACACACAGAACTACTGGACGAGCAAAGGGCATTTGCAGAAAGTGTTTACATGAGCGAGACAGGACATCACATAAACACTCAAGCCAGGCTCGGGTACCTAGTAGGACAGCTGCCTATATTACACCCAGGAATCGCAAGATATGAAGAAGTGAGGGATGAATTAGCATGAGAAGAGAGACAAAGGGTGGAAGAGAGCTATGAATCAGTGAGGAAGGCACTTGCAGATTGGAAGCAAGCAAGATTGGCACGGCTGCGAGGAAGTGCAAGAGGACACAAGGAGGACCAGCAAGGACAAGAGCAAAGACAGCCACAAAAGTAAAAGGTGGTGGAGTTCCTTCGTTACTCCATTTCTTTTTCTATGCTTTAAATAAGGAAGATCTTGTATGGAATAGAACATGCTTGCATGTTAGTTTGAACATTCTCAATTCTGCGTCTTAATGCTCTTAGTGCTTAGGTCCATGAACTCTGGTTTAAGTGTCACTGCTTCTTTCCCTTATTTACTTGTAAGCTTGTCTATTTGTTTGAAGAAGGGAATGTTTTATGTTTTAAAAGAGCAGAGTAGGGCTCATAATGTGGAAGTGCATTCATGAATCTTTGGGGGTAGTCATAAGTTAGCTAAGTTGGTTCAACCACAAGGTTAGGATGACATCTATCTATCCTGAATACTTTACTTTTGATATACCCATGAGATTAAGATAACAACAAGATCCTAATAAGAGAAAAGGGAAAGAACAAGGGAAGTGAAAAACAAAAGAAAAAGAGTAAGCAATAAGGCTAGGCACCAATGGTTTACCCTAAGACATGTGTCTATGGTGCTCCTGTGTGAGGTATCTACTTGGATGAATAAGCTCTTTGGGGTGCCTCATCACCTGGTAACTTGGGTTAACTAACCCGGGATTATCAGCTGAAAATCCACTATAAAGAGTAACTGGTGCGCGAAATTGTGAACAATACTTTTTCACAACTCTCATAATCCCCGGTCATGAACCCCTAAAACTTGGTGTTCAATACCATGGCATTACACAACTTCGCACAACTAACCAGCAAGTGCACTGGGTCGTCCAAGTAATAAACCTTACGCGAGTAAGGGTCGATCCCACGGAGACTGTTAGTATGAAGCAAGCTATGGTCATCTTGTAAATCTTAGTCAGGCAAACTCAAATGGATATGGTGATGAACGAAATAAACATAAAGATAAAGATAGAGGTACTTATGTAATTCATTGATAGGAACTTCAGATAAGTGTATGAAGATGCTTTCCCTTCCGTCTCTCTGCTTTCCTACTGTCTTCATCCAATCCTTCTTACTCCTTTCCATGGCAAGCTCATGTAGGGTTTCACCGTTGTCAATGGCTACCTCCCATCCTCTCAGTGATTACGTCGCCTATGCTCTGTCACACCATGGATAATCATCTGTCGGTTCTCGGTCAGGCTGGAATAGAATCCATCGATTCTTTTGCGTCTGTCACTAACGCCCCGCCTGCTAGGAGTTTGAAGCACGTCACAGCCATTCAATCATTGAATCCTACTCAGAATACCACAGACAAGGT
>NC_029776.3:74432058-74432648 GCF_000817695.3 Arachis duranensis | reverse complement strand
GAATTGAATAGAAGAACAATAGTAATTGCATTAATACTCGAGGTACAGCAGAGCTCCACACCTTAATCTATGGTGTGTAGAAACTCCACCGTTGAAAATACATAAGAACAAGGTCTAGGCATGGCCGTGAGGCCAGCCTCCCAATGATCTAAGATAGCATACAAATGAAGATAGCTACCAAAGTCCCTAAATACAATAGTAAAAGGTCCTACTTATAGAAAACTAAGAGCCTAGGGTGTACAGAGATGAGTAAATGACATAAAAATCCACTTCCGGGCCCACTTGGTGTGTGCTTGGGCTGAGCAATGAAGCATTTTCGTGTAGAGACTTCTCTTGGAGTTAAACGCCAGCTTTTATGCCAATTTGGGCGTTTAACTCCCATTTGGGTGCCAGTTCCGGCGTTTAACGTTGGAATTCCTGAGGGTGACTTTGAACGCCGGTTTGGGCCATCAAATCTTGGGCAAAGTATGGACTATCATATATTGCTGGAAAGCCCAGGATGTCTACTTTCCAACGCCGTTGAGAACGCGCCAATTGGGCTTCTGTAGGTCCAGAAAATCCACTTCGAGTGCAGGGAGGTCAGAATCCAA
>NC_029776.3:74428356-74428973 GCF_000817695.3 Arachis duranensis | reverse complement strand
TTAATGTCATTAGCTTGACAGAGGACTCTCATGGAGCCTCACAGATACTCAGAGCCATGTTGGAACCTCCCAACACCAAACATAGAGTTTGAATGTGGGGGTTCAACACCAAACTTAGAGTTTGGTTGTGGCCTCCCAACACCAAACTTAGAGTTTGACTGTGGGGGCTCTGTTTGGTTCTGTTTTGAGAGATGCTCTTCATGCTTCCTCTTCATGATGACAGAGGGATATCCTTGGGCCTTAAACACCAAGGATTCTTCATTCACTTGAATGATCAACTCTCCTCTATCAACATCAATCACAGCCTTTGCTGTGGCTAGGAAGGGTCTGCCAAGGATGATGGATTCATCCATGCATTTCCCAGTCTCTAGGACTATAAAATCAGTAGGGATGTAATGGTCTTCAACCTTAACTAGAACATCCTCTACAAGTCCATAGGCTTGTTTTCTTGAGTTGTCTGCCATCTCTAGTGAGATTTTTGCAGCTTGCACCTCAAAGATCCCTAATTTCTCCATTACAGAGAGGGGCATGAGGTTCACACTTGACCCTAAGTCACACAAGGCCTTCTTGAAGGTCATGATGCCTATGGTACAAGGTATAGAAAACTTCCCAGGATC
>NC_029776.3:74427541-74428260 GCF_000817695.3 Arachis duranensis | reverse complement strand
TTCTTTGGTGAGCAAAGGGGGTTCATGATTGCTTGTCATTTAGCTTCATGATTGCTCCAAGGTACTTGGCAACTTGCTCCTCAGTGACATACTCATCCTCTTCAGAGGAAGAATACTCATCAGAGCTCATGAATGGCAGAAGTAAGTCCAAGGGAATCTCTATGGTCTCATCTTGAGTCTCAGATTCCCATGGTTCCTCATTGAGGAACTTATTGGAGGTCAGTGGGCGTCCAGTGAGGCCTTCCTCAGTGGCGTTCACTGCCTCTCCTTCCTCCCAGAATTCGGCCATATTGATGGCCTCACTGCCTCTCCTTCCTCCCAAAATTCGGCCATGTTGATGGCCTTGCACTCTCCTTTTGGATTTTCTTCTGTATTGCTTGCGAGAGTACTAGGAGGGAGTTCAGTAATTTTCTTGCTCAGCTGACCCACTTGTGCCTCCAAGTTTCTAATGGAGGACCTTGTTTCAGTCATGAAACTTTGAGTGGTTTTGATTAGATCAGAGACCATGGTTGCTAAGTCAGAGTTATTCTGCTTAGAACTCTCTATCTGTTGCTGAGAAGATGATGGAAAAGGCTTGCTATTGCTAAACCTGTTTCTTCCACCATTATTATTGTTGAAACCTTGTTGAGGTCTCTGTTGATCCTTCCATGAAAGATTTGGATGATTCCTCCATGAAGGATTGTAGGTGTTTCCATAGGATTCTCCCATGTAATTCACCT
>NC_029776.3:74425945-74427130 GCF_000817695.3 Arachis duranensis | reverse complement strand
AATGGCAGGGATAGAGATGCTTCTCCCATAGAAGTCGGGAGTAGGTGCAGTAAAGTCACCCAGCACCTTCCTTGCATTGTTGGCATTGTTGTTATTTTCGGTTGCCATGTGTTCTTCTTCTTTGAAGAATTCGGTTAGGTGCTCTAAAGAGAGTTGTGCTTTGGCTTCTCTGAGCTTTCTTTTCAAGGTCCTTTCAGGTTCAGGATCAGCCTCAACAAGAATGCCTTTGTCTTTGCTCCTGCTCATAAGAAAGAGAAGAGAACAAGAAAATGTGGAATCCTCTATGTCACAGTATAGAGATTTCTTTAGGTGTCAGAAGAAAAGAAGAGTAGAAGACAGAAGTAGAAAATTCGAACTTATCAAAGAAGATGGAGTTCGAATTTTGCATTAAGGGATAGTGTTAGTCCATAAATTGAAGGATGTGAGAAGAGGGAAGTGATTTTCGAAAATTAAGTAGAAAATTTGAAAACATTTTTTTTTGAAAAACATTACTTAATTTTCAAAAAATGAAAATGGAAAAGAAATCAAGTGATTTTTGAAAAAGATTTTGAAATTAGAAATCAAAAGGATTTGATTGAAAACTATTTTGAAAAAGATGTGGTTAAGAAGATATGATTAGTTTTAAAAAGATGTGATTGAGAAAATATGATTTGAAAAATATTTTAAAAAGATTTGATTTGAAAATTAAAAACTTGACTAACAAGAAAAGATATGATTCAAACATTAAACCTTTCTCAACAGAAAAGGCAACATACTTGAAGTGTTGAATCAAATCATTAATTGGTAGCAAGTATCTTTGAAAATGGAAAGAAATTGATTTTGAAAAAGATTTGATTGAAAAATTGATTTGAAAAAGATTTGATTTTGAAAAACTTTGAAAACATGAAAAAAAAGTTGCATTGAAAAACAGAATCTTCCCCCTTGTGCCATCCTGGCGTTAAACGCCCAGAATGGTGCACATTCTGGCGTTTAACGCCCAAAATGCTACCCTTTTGGGCGTTAAACGCCCAACCAGGTACCCTGGCTGGCGTTAAACGCCCAACCAGGTACCCTGGCTGGCGTTAAACGCCCAACCAGGTACCCTGGCTGGCGTTAAACGCCCAACCAGGTACCCTGGCTGGCGTTAAACGCCCAACCAGGTACCCTGGCTGGCGTTTAAACGCCAGTCTGTCCTTCTTCACTGGG
>NC_029776.3:74421939-74424781 GCF_000817695.3 Arachis duranensis | reverse complement strand
GAATTGAATAGAAGAACAATAGTAATTGCATTAATACTCGAGGTACAGCAGAGCTCCACACCTTAATCTATGGTGTGTAGAAGCTCCACCGTTGAAATTACATAAGAACAAGGTCTAGGCATGGCCGAATGGCCAGCCTCCCAATGATCTAAGATAGCATACAAATGAAGATAGCTACCAAAGTCCCTAAATACAATAGTAAAAGGTCCTACTTATAGAAAACTAATAGCCTAGGGTGTACAGAGATGAGTAAATGACATAAAAATCCACTTCCGGGCCCACTTGGTGTGTGCTTGGGCTGAGCAATGAAGCATTTTCGTGTAGAGACTTCTCTTGGAGTTAAACGCCAGCTTTTATGCCAATTTGGGCGTTTAACTCCCATTTGGGTGCCAGTTCCGGCGTTTAACGCTGGAATTCCTGAGGGTGACTTTGAACGCCAGTTTGGGCCACCAAATCTTGGGCAAAGTATGGACTATCATATATTGCTGGAAAGCCCAGGATGTCTACTTTCCAACGCCGTTGAGAGCGCGCCAATTGGGCTTCTGTAGCTCCAGAAAATCCACTTCGAGTGCAGGGAGGTCAGAATCCAACAGCATCTGCAGTCCTTTTTAGTCTCTGAATCAGATTTTTGCTCAGGTCCCTCAATTTCAGCCAGAAAATACCTGAAATCACAGAAAAACACACAAACTCATAGTAAAGTCCAGAAAAGTGAATTTTAACTAAAAGCTAATAAAAATATACTAAAAACTAACTATATCATATCAAAAACATACTAAAAACAATGCCAAAAAGCATACAAATTATCCGCTCATCAACGCGTCCGCGTGACGTGCGCAATCTGCAGAATTTCAAAAGTCGCCGGCAGAGTTTTTGGGCCAGATTTTAACCCAGTTTTTGGCCCAGAATTACAGAATAGAGTCAGAGAACATGCAAAAATAGGAGAGAACAATTCATTCTGCATAATTTTTAGTTTTAGATATGGATTTACTCCTCCTCTAGGTTTTCATCACTTGACATTCATAATTAGGATTTTTGGAAAGATTTTGGCTTTAGCTTTTGAGAAAAGTCTACCTCCGGTACTAGTCATTTTTATTTTGTTATTTACTTTTTACATTTACTCTTCCATACTTTTTACATTTACAAGTTATTAATATAGACTATTTTTATTTTCAATTAATCCTTTTATTTTTATTTATCATGTCTTCTTTTATTTTCACCATTAATTCTGTGAATTTTATAATTATGATGAGTGAGTAGTTCTATGACTTGATTGGGGAAGATTGAAAGGAACCCTTGAGTTGAACTACTCAAGAGAGAAATTATAATTGGGTTTATTGTTGAATCACCCTCTAATCGTTAACTCTAGTCCTTCCCAAGGGAGAGGATTAGGACTTATGACTAGAAACCGATTTCCAACTTGCTTGACTTTCCTTTACCTAGTAAGGGTTAACTAAGCAAAGTAACCTCCAATTATTAATTAATCTTGAGAGTATTTCAACAAGAATAGGGTTTCCAACTAATCTACCCCCAGTCAAGGCCTTTATTTAGAATTAATTAAATTCTCTAATTTAAATTTCTGTTTATCAACTCAACCATTTTCAAAAACACCTATTGATGAAATAGCACATCTCCTTGCAACTCGTTGGGAGACGACCTGGGATTCATACTCCCAGTATTTTAATTTTCAATATTGTGACAAGCCCTTTTTAAATTGATAAGCGGATTTTCGGCTGGTTAAGGACTGTACTTGCAACGTATTCCTATTAATAAATTCTTAACTCGCCAATTTCAGCCACGTCAACGCATTTTAGTAATGGTGTTGAAATCCCACTTTTGTATAAAGTATTATTTATGATGGTATAGTATTGTGCCTCCCGTTTTAACTTCTTTGCCTCCTTCTCATCTGTAGGGAGGACCTCTGTTGTGAGGTAATTCATTATGGGGGTCATCCATCCCTGATCACGATCTGTTATGGCTAGGACCTTTTCTTCTTCTAAGATTGATGGCTTCTGTAGAATTTCTTGGATAAGGCTTCTATTGTTGCACCTGGTTTGGTGCTGGCTAGTTTTGAGAGTGCATCGGCCCAGGCATTTTGTTCTCGGGGTATGTGATGAGCGGATAATTTATACGCTTTTTGGCATTGTTTTTATATAGTTTTTAGTAAGTTTGAGCTACTTTTAGGGATGTTTTCACTAGTTTTTATGTTAAATTCATATTTCTGGACTTTACTATGAGTTTGTGTGTTTTTCTATGATTTCAGGTAAATTCTGACTGAAATTGAGGGATTTGAGCAAAACTCTAAAGAAGGCTGACAAAAGGACTGCTGATGCTGTTGGATTCTGACCTCCCTGCACTCAAAATGGATTTTCTGGAGCTACAGAACTCCAATTGGCACGCTCTCAACGGCGTTGGAAAGTATACATCCAGGGCTTTCCAACAATATATAATAGTCCATACTTTATTCGAAGAATGACGACGTAACTTGGCGTTGAACGCCAAGTTCATGCTGCTGTCTGGAGTTAAACGCCAGAAAAACGTCATGATCCGGAGTTGAACGCCCAAAACACGTCATAACTCAGAGTTCAACTCCAAGAAAAGCCTCAGCTCGTGGAATGATCAAGCTTAGCCCAAGCACACACCAAGTGGGCCCCGGAAGTGGATTTATGCATCAATTACTTACTCATGTAAACCCTAGTAGCTAGTCTAGTATATATAGGACATTTATCTATTGTATTAGACATCTTTTGACCACTTGAAGTCTTTTATCATTCGGTCACTTGATCATGGAGAGGGCTGGCCATTCGGCCATGCCTGAACCCTTTGCTTATGTATTTTCAACGGT
>NC_029776.3:74419025-74419345 GCF_000817695.3 Arachis duranensis | reverse complement strand
TAAGGATAGCCTGGACTCCTGGGATAAGCTAGTCACTGCCTTCTTAGATAAATTCTTTCCTCCTCAAAAGCTGAGCAAGCTAAGAGTGGATGTTCAAACCTTCAAACAAAAAGATGGTGAATCCCTCTATGAAGCTTGGGAAAGATACAAATAACTGACCAAAAAGTGTTCTTCTGACATGCTTTTAGAATGGACCATCATGGATATATTCTATGATGGTCTGTCTGAATTTTCTAAGATGTCATTGGACCATTCTGCAGGTGGATCTATTCACCTGAAGAAAATGCCTGCAGAAGCTCAGGAACTCATTGAAATGGTTG
>NC_029776.3:74418527-74418893 GCF_000817695.3 Arachis duranensis | reverse complement strand
TGCCATACTGGCTCAGAACAAAATGTTGACTCAACAGGTCAACATAATCTCTCAAAATCTGAATGGATTGCAACATGCATCAAACAGTACTAGAGAGGCAGCTTCTGAAGAAGCTTATGATCCTGAGAACCCTGCCATGGCAGAGGTTAATTACATGGGTGAACCTTATGGAAACACCTATAACCCATCATGGAGAAATCATCCAAATTTCTCCTGGAAGGATCAACAAAAGCCTCAACAAGGCTTTAACAGTGGTGGACGCAACAGGCTGAGTAATAGTAAGCCATATCCATCATCTTCTCAGCAACAGACAGAGAATTCTGAACAAAACACTTCTAATTTAGCCAATATAGTCTCTGATCTGTC
>NC_029776.3:74413707-74414255 GCF_000817695.3 Arachis duranensis | reverse complement strand
CTTTGGCCATGTCTAGTGTTTTGGACCAAAGCTTTCTTTGAAAGCTTGGCTGGCTGTGAAGCCATGTCTAATTCCTGGACCGGAGTCTTAGACTAGCATTGCACTGATTCCTGGAATTCTCATTAAGGATTTTGATACCTTTTTCCACTTAATTTTCGAAAATCACAAAAAAAAAAATTTACAAAATCATAAAATCCAAAAATATTTCTTGTTTGAGTCTAGTGTTTCATTTTAAGTTTGGTGTCAATTGCATGCATTCATTCATGTGTCTTAAGGATCTTCAAATAATTCTTGATGATTTCTTACTCTAATCTTT
This sequence comes from Arachis duranensis, assembly GCF_000817695.3. NCBI lineage: Eukaryota > Viridiplantae > Streptophyta > Magnoliopsida > Fabales > Fabaceae > Arachis > Arachis duranensis. The sequence goes on along the minus strand of NC_029776.3, from coordinate 74,413,939 downwards.
GAATTCTCTTGACTTGAGTGTTTATGTGTCTCGTATGCATTCTCATTAGTGTCAGTAGTATACAAACTGCTAAGTTTGGTGTCCTGCATGCATTGTTATTTGATTCTTGTTTCATTTTGATTTGTCCTAATTATGAAAAAAATCCATAAATATTTTTAATTTGTGTCTTTTCAAGTCAATAATACAGAGAATTGAAGATTCAGAACATACAGCAGAGGAATTGCACAGAAAA
>NC_029776.3:74412356-74413565 GCF_000817695.3 Arachis duranensis | reverse complement strand
TTGGGCGTTAAACGCCAGAATGTGCACCATTCTGGGCGTTTAACGCCAGGATGGCTAGAAGGGAAGATTTTGTTTTCAAATTTTTCATTTTCGAAAATTAAGTAATGTTTTTCAAAAATGTTTTCAAAATTTTTCACTTAATTTTCGAAAATTACTTCCCTCCTTCTCACATCCTTCTATTTATGGACTAACACTATGCCTTAATGCAAAATTCGAACTCCATCTAAAAATTTTAAGAAAAATTTCGAAAAAGTAGTTAGAAAATATAAAATTTTTGAATTTTGAATTTTATGATGAAAGAGAAAAGCACACAAAAGACACAAGACTTAAAATTTTTAGATCTAGTGCTCCTTATTTTCGAAAATTTTTGGAGGGAAAACACCAAGGAACACCAAACTTAAAAATTTTTAAGATCAAGACACAAGAAAAACTCAAGAACACCTTGAAGATTCACAAGAACACCAAGAACAAAAGAAGGAACACCAAACATAAAATTTTTAGAAAACTTTAAGAAAATTTTCGAAAACTATAAAAAAGATTAACAAGAAAACACCAAACTTAAAGTTTGGCACAAGATTCAATCTAAAAATTTATTTTTGAAAAAGGTTCCCAAAAAGTACTGGTGCTCCCTTATCAAGAATATAAGCCAACGCTATAACCAACTGAGTTAAAAATGTAATGTATTTTAAAGATGTATTAATTTTTTGAAGGTTAATGTTTTGAAAAAGCACTTCTTCGTGGTATAGGCAAGAACTGATGGCAGCATTCAAGAGAATCCGGAAGGTCTAACCTTGTCTGTGGTATTCTGAGTAGTATTCAATGATTGAATGACTGTGACGTGCTTCAAACTTCTGAAGGCGGGGCGTTAGTGACAGACGCAAAAGAATCACTGGATTCTATTCCGGCCTGATTGAGAACCGATAGATGAATTCCGCTATGCTGTGACAGAGCATATGTAATCGCTTTCACTGAGAGGATGGGAGGTAGCCATTGACAACAGTGAAACCCTACACAAGCTTGCCATGGAAAGGAATAAGAAGGATTGGATGAAGACAGTAGGAAAGCAGAGAGACGGAAGGGAAGGCATCTTCATGCGCTTATCTGAAGTTCCTACCAATGAATTACATTAGTATCTCTATCTTTACCTTTGTGTTATTTTCGTTCATCACCATTACCATTTGAGTTTGCTTGACTAAGATTTACAAGATG
>NC_029776.3:74411689-74412256 GCF_000817695.3 Arachis duranensis | reverse complement strand
CCAGAAAATACCTGAAATCACAGAAAAACACACAAACTCATAGTAAAGTCCGGAAATATGATTTTTGCCTAAAAACTAATAATATTTAACTAAAAACTAATTAAAACATGCTAGAATCTACATGAAATTACCCCCAAAAAGCGTATAAAATATCCGCTCATCAAAGTCCAAACCTTCAGACAGAAGGAAGGAGAATCCCTCTATGAAGCTTGGGAAAGATACAAACAATTAATTAGAAAGTGTCCTTCTGACATGCTTTCTGAATGGAGCATCATAGGTATTTTCTATGATGGTCTCTCTGAACTGTCCAAGATGTCTTTGGATAGCTCTGCTGGAGGCTCTCTTCATTTAAAGAAGACGTCTGCAGAAGCTCAAGAACTGATTGAAATGGTTGCAAATAACCAATTTATGTACACTTCTGAAAGAAATCCTGTGAACAATGGTACTAGTCAGAAGAAAGGAGTTCTTGAGATTGACACTCTGAATGCCATACTGGCTCAGAACAAAATATTGACTCAACAAGTCAATATGATTTCTCAAAGTCTGTCTGGAATGCAAAATGCACCA
>NC_029776.3:74408732-74410296 GCF_000817695.3 Arachis duranensis | reverse complement strand
AAAAACAGAATGAAAAACAGGAAGAAAAATAGCACACCCTGGAGGAAGAACTCACTGGCGTTTAAACGCCAGTGAGGCTAGTAGTTGGGCGTTTAACGCCCAGTCTGGCACCATTCTGGGCGTTTAACGCCAGAAAGGGGCACCAGACTGGCGTTAAACGCCAAAGAAGGGCAAGAACCTGGTGTTGAACGCCAGAATTGGGCACCAGCCCGGCGTTTAACGCTAGAATTGGCTCAAAACGTGATTTTGAATGCCATTTGGTGCAGGGATGACTTTTCCTTGACACCTTAGGATCTGTGGACCCCTACCTCTGACTTAGCAACCATGGTCTCTGATCTAATCAAAACCACTCAAAGTTTCATGACTGAAACAAGGTCCTCCATCAGACATTTGGAAGGACAAGTGGGTCAGCTGAGCAAGAAAATTACTGAGCTCCCTCCTAGTACTCTCCCAAGCAATACAGAAGAAAATCCAAAAGGAGAGTGCAAGGCCATCAACATGGCCGAATTTTGGGAGGAAGAAGAGGCAGTGAACGCCACTGAGGAAGGCCTCACTGGACATCCACTGGCCTCCAATGAGTTTCCCAATGAGGAACCATGGGAATCTGAGCCTCAAAATGAGACCATAGAGATTCCATTGGACTTACTTCTGCCATTCATGAGCTCTGATGAGTATTCTTCCTCTGAAGAGGATGAGTATGACACTAAAGAGCAAGTTGCTAAATACCTTGGAGCAATCATGAAGCTAAATGACAAGTTATTTGGAAATGAGACTTGGGAGGATGAACCCCCCTTTGCTCACCAAAGAACTGGATAACTTGTCTAGACAGAAACTGCCTCAAAAGAGACAGGATCCTGGGAAGTTTTCAATACCTTGTACCATAGGCACCATGACCTTCAAGAAGGCCTTGTGTGACCTAGGGTCAAGTGTAAACCTCATGCCCCTCTCTGTAATGGAGAAATTAGGGATCTTTGAGGTGCAAGCTGCAAAAATCTCACTAGAGATGGCAGACAACTCAAGAAAATGAGCCCATGGACTTGTGGAGGATGTTCTGGTTAAAGTTGAAGACCATTACATCCCTACTGACTTCATAGTCCTAGAGACTGGGAAGTGCATGGATGAGTCCATCATCCTTGGCAGACCCTTCCTAGCCACTGCAAAGGCTGTGATTGATGTTGATAGAGGAGAGTTGATCATTCAAGTGAATGAAGAGTCCTTGGTGTCTAAGGCCCAAGGATATCCCTCTATCATCATGGAGAGGAAGCATGAAGAGCTTCTCTCAAAACAGAGCCAAACAGAGCCCCCACAGTCAAACTCTAAGTTTGGTGTTGGGAGGCCACAACCAAACTCTAAGTTTGGTGTTGAACCCCCACATTCAAACTCTAAGTTTGGTGTTGGGAGGCCACAACCAAACTCTAAGTTTGGTGTTGAACCCCCACATTCAAACTCTAAGTTTGGTGTTGGGAGGTTCCAACACGGTTCTGAGCATTTCTGAGGCTCCATGAGAGTCCTCTGTCAAGCTACTGACATTAAAGAAGCGCTTGTTGGGAGGCAACCCAATGTT
>NC_029776.3:74398811-74400760 GCF_000817695.3 Arachis duranensis | reverse complement strand
CTGTGACGTGCTTCAAACTTGCAAGTGCTGGGCGTTAGTGACAGACGCAAAAGAATCAAGGGATTCTATTCCAGTAGGCGCAGGAACCAACCAGTGATTAGCCGTACTGTGACAGAATGCGTGAGCATAGTTTTCACTGCGAGGATGGGATGTAGCCATCAACCATGGGTGATGCCTCCAGACGATTAGCCGTGCGAGTGACAGCCGCATAGGATCATTTTCCCGAGAGGATTGAAAGTAGCCATCGCTGATGGTGAACCCCTATACACAGCTTGCCATGGAAAGGAGTAAGAAGGATTGAGTAGAAGCAGTAGGAGAGCAGGCGTCCTTAAGCCATGCAGCATCTCCACTCGCTTATCTGAAATTCCCACCAATGAATCTGCATAAGTGTTCTATCCCTTTTTATAATCTATTCTCTTATTTCTATTTTCGAAACCCATAAACCATTTTAACCTGCCTAACTGAGATTTGCAAGGTGACCATAGCTTGCTTCATACCAACAGTCTCTGTGGGATCGACCCTTACTCACGTAAGGTTTATTACTTGGACGACCCAGTACACTTGCTGGTTAGTTTAACGGAGTTGTGAATTCAACTGGTGCCACAATAATAATTTCATACAACTTAAAGAACAGTGATCACAATTTCGTCCACCAGTATGTGTCGAATCTCGTACTCTCCGAGTTATCTGAGCTATTCCCTGGTTTTGTCCAGATATTTTTTCATAGTGGGATCTTTGGCTTGGTAGCTGCCTATTATTTGTGAGGTGACTACCTGAGTCGCTAAAGATGATAAGTTTTTTAGCTCCGACCTCCCTAGCCAGCTTCAAACCAGCTAATAGTGCTGTCCGAGATTTGATGGCTGTCCGAGATTCATATTGAAGGTCGAATTCGGACAACTCGACTGCCCATTGCAAGATTCTGCCTGCCAAGTCTGTTTTCTGTAAGATTCCTTTTATGGGTTGGTTGGTCCGAATTTTAATTGTGTGAGACTGGAAATATGGGTGAAGTCGTCGAGATGTTATTTTGAGAACGTAAGCGAACATTTCTATTTTCTAGTAGTTCAGCTCGGATCCTTGTAATGTTTTGCTGATAAAGTATATGGGTTGTTACCCGCTGTTGTCTTCTCGGACCAGTGCTGAGGCTATTGCCCGATTTCCCACTCCGAGGTACAAGATGAGTGGTTCCCCTTCCCGTGGCCAACTTAATATAGGCAGCTGTCCCAGAAATTTTTTGAAGTTTTGGAAGGCTTGCTCGCATTCAATTGTCCATTCAAACTCCTTTCCCTTCCTTAGAGTGGCGTAGAAGGGGAGAGATCTTATTGCGGATCCCGCCAGGAATCTGGACAAGGCTGCCAGCCGCCCGTTGAGTTGTTGTATCTCTTTGATACAAGTCGTGTGATGACATGTCATCATATACCTATTTTTCTATGCTTTTTCATACAAGAAATTGATGATTAGTGCTTAAATATTGCATTCTTTTATACTTAATTGGAAGATTTCCTTGATCTTTTAATTTTATAAATCTTGTAGGAAATAAGAAGAAAAAGAAGCAAAGAAGCACAAAAAAGGGAGAAAAAAAGAGGTTTGGGGTACACTTTGAAGTTGGGGTACACTTTGGAGCCTTAGGCCACGCTTTTAAAAGCGTGGCCCATGACCAAATCAAAGGAGAAAACCACCAGCACGCACACTGCCCTGCCCTTGGCAAGGGCAGGGCAGAATCATGATGAAACAAAGTGAGGTTGGAGCAAATTTTCGCTAAGTTAAAATCTGGCCACTCACAGCATGACCATGCCTACTTCAAAGGGCTATAACTTGAGCTACAGACATCCAATTGATGTGCTTTCAGTTGCATTAGAAAGATGACATTCAGAGCTTTCCATTGATATATAGCAATCCATATTTGGCATACAATTGTGGCAGGAACGAAAGGCATCTTTAAGGGCCAAAAA
>NC_029776.3:74394818-74396565 GCF_000817695.3 Arachis duranensis | reverse complement strand
TCTTGAAGTCATTCCTCTTAAAAAACTGGAAGAAGAGGAAGAAAGTGAAGAGCAACATGTCAAGCTAATGACACTAAAAGAGCACTTGTTGGGAGGTAACCCAACCGTAGGTACATTTCTTCTCCATGCTTTGTTTAAATTTCAATAAATTGGCATATGGTTACATTCTAAGTTTGGTGTTGCCATGCAACACATTGTTTTCAATCTTTTTGGATGATTGCATCAAATCAAAAAATTGAAAGTGTCACACCAAGATTCTAAGTTTGGTGTGCCACCTATTTTTCTATGCAAATCATTTAGCAACACCACTTGTCTGCATAACCATAATGCCTTTGCAGTGTTAATTTTCTTTTGGTTTGATATTTTGTTATTCTGTTTACTTTAGTTAATTCTTTGTTTTTAATGCTTTCATTTTAGTTTGCTTATTTACTGTGTTTGTTAATACATCACCAAGAGAGCTTTATTAACGATAGATTCTTAGCTTGGTGATTGTACTTAATAAATAACAGTTTTATTTGCTTAGTTTTAATTCAAATAAGTGGACATAGGATTGCATTCTAAGTTTGGTGTTGATATGCAACACAATTTGCTTCAAATCTTTACTGGATACTTGCATTGATTCCAAGTGAAAGTGTCACACTAAGTTTGGTGTGCCACTTATCTTTTATGCAATGCATTGTGCACACCTTCTTATCTATGCAATCAAAATGTCTCTGTTTCTTGTGCCTTGATTGTTATCTTTCATTTTGCTTGCTTAAAACACATGTACTGCTAACATTTCATTGTGTAAGACATTCATGATCCATCTTAGCCCCATAGCCATTGTTTTAATTGTTACTTGAGGATAAGCAAGCATTCTGAGTTGGTATGGGAAGGAGAAGAATGGGAGGAAAAAGACAACAATAGAGAAGAAGAATTGCAAGGTTGTAAAGTTCCTTTTCCTCTCATTTATTTCCAGCACTTTAAATTGCATGATTGTCTTTATATTCTTTGTATGCATGTGTGGTATGAATAAGCATAGCCTGGATTTTGATTTGCAACATGTTGCTGTGACATTATGACTTCCAACTTGAATTTTGTAAAGTTCAATGCAGTAAATTATCATGATCATAAACAAACAAGGAATTAAAGAGGAATTTAGCATGTGCATGCAAGTATTGGAAAGCTAGTACGTTTGATTGTCTACAAGTATTGGATAGCTAGTACGATTAATTGTTGCTCAATTGCATTGGATTTTATTTAATTGAAGTTTTTCATCTAGTACATTTTATGAAATCTTTTGAAATCATGAAAACCTTGAAGAAGCAAATACAATTAAAGCAAGAAAAGAAAAAGGGAAAGAATGAGAAAGCTGAAGGCTCTGAGTACCAATGGCAATTTATTTGCTAAGTGCTTGTGGTGTTTATGTATCAAGCCAAATGCTTGAAAACAAAACACTTAGAAGTCAAGGCTAGGCTCAAGTGCAAAAGCACTCCCTCAAAGCTCAAGGTTCTGAGCATCAATGATTAGAAAGTCAAGAAAAGAAAAAAATGAGCTTAATGAAGTCCTCTAATTCAAATGCTTGGGGTGCTTATGTATCAAGTGGAAATACTTGAAAACAAAGCATTTAGAAGTCGTAGCTTTGTTATCAACTCATGGGGCAAAGCACCCAAAAAAAGAAGCTAAAAAAAATCAAAAGCTTGTTTCAAGAAAGAATTATAAGAAAAAGATTTCATAAAATAAGCTAGATAGAAGCATCAATCATTTA
>NC_029776.3:74357558-74394668 GCF_000817695.3 Arachis duranensis | reverse complement strand
TTGGAGCACACTTTGGAGGCTTAGGCCACGCTTTTAAAAGCGTGGCCCATGACCAAATCAAAGGAGAAAACCACCAGCACGCACACTGCCCTGCCCTTGGCAAGGGCAGGGCAGAATCATGATGAAACAAAGTAAGGTTGGAGCAAATTTTCGCTAAGTTAAAATCTGGCCGCTCACAACATGACCATGCCTACTTCAAAGGGCTATAACTTGAGCTACAGACGTCTGATTGATGTGCTTTCAGTTGCGTTGGAAAGCTGACATTCAGAGCTTTCCAACGATATATAGAAATCCATATTTGGCATACAATTGAGGCAGGAACGAAAGGCATCTTTAAGGGCCAAAAATAAGCAAAAATAAACCAAGGAAAAGAAGTAGCGTGTGCATCCACCAAGTCTCGAACGCGGAGCTTCATTTTTTGGAAACACTGCCCTGCCCTCCGCGAGGGCAGGGCAACATTTTGTTGTGGCACGGCCAGAGCACCAACCTGGCGCACCAAAGCAACATTCGGCAGCACCAGCAGCACGCCCAGGCACCAATCTGGCGCACCAAACTTTTCTGCCCTGCCCTCGCAGCATCCTGCAGCGCACACCAATGCACCACGCACGCACCAAGGGCGCAAGCAACATTTTCTGCCCTGCCCTCCACAAGGGCAGGGCAGCCTCCTGGGAGCAACATGGGCCAAAAATCAACCAAAATTCAATTTAATTCAATTCCTCACCAAATTGAATCAAGGCCAACCAAACCCATTTCAATAAAATTCATTTCTTCACCAAATCAAAAGCCCATCCAAATCCTAAGATCTAAGAATAGAAAGTGTATAAATAGGAGATAGTTTTATGTAATTGGGGGCTGGAGACTTTATTTTGGGAATTTTCTTTCTACTTGCATTTTAATTTTGAACTTTGGAATTTCTTAGAGAATTAGGAAGGAGAATTGATCTCTCTTCTTCCTGGTTCCTACTTGAGCACTCTTTACTTTTCTTGCTTTGGATCTTGGGTGAAGAATTGAAGAACTTCTGTTTCAATCTCACCTTGAGATCTCTTCTTTAATTTTCTGCATAATTGAATTCTACTTTCTGTTCATTTCTTCTTCTTCTACGATTTCTGCAATTTGCTTTCCTTTATTTCTTATGCAATTGTTGCTGTTGGATCAAGGAAGGGAGTGAGATCTAGACTTGTTTTCTAGTCTCTTTGGTTCCTTGAGATCTTCTATTTACTTTTCTGCAATTTCCTTTCCTGTATTCTGCACTTTCACATCTTTGTTCACATTGAGCTTGATTTAATTTCCTGCACATTTACATTTTCTGCAATTTAAATTTTTAGTTGCTTAATCTATTGCTCTCTTTAATTTCCAGCACCCAACCCCTTTACATTTAATGCAATTTACATTTCTTGTCATTTAAGATTTTTCCAATTTACTTTTCTTGCTCTTTAAGTTTCTATGCATTTTTCTTTCTGAACTTTATAATTCCTGCAAATTTACATTCTGTTGGCTACAGTTTCATCCAATATCCCTTAAATGTTAGCTTGACTAAATTAATCACCCACTAAAGTTGCTTGATCCATCAATCCCTGTGGGATCGACCTCACTCTTGTGAGTTATTATTACTTGATGCGACCCGGTACACTTGCCGGTTGGATTTGTGTGTTCGAAATTTATTTTTCCACAAAAACACCATCATCGGGCTTTTCATGTCAAGTACGGCCCTGCACTTGTCCAGGTTTGCCTCGATTCCTCTCTGTGTGATCATAAAACCCAAGAATTTACCAGCTTCTACAGCGAAGGTACATTTTGTGGGATTGAGTTGCATGTTGTGTCGTCTTATGGTGTTGAATACTTGTGTCAGGTCGGATAATAACATCTCTTCGTTTTGCGTCTTCACTAGCACGTCGTCTACGTAGACCTCCATGATCTTCCCGATGTGTTCCGAAAAAACTTTGTTCATTAATCTTTGGTAAGTGGCTCCCGCGTTTTTGAGACCGAAGGGCATAACAATGTAGCAGTAATTTGCCTTTGGGGTTAAGAAAGAGGTTTTTTCTTGGTCGGGTGGGTACATTGGGATTTGGTTATATCTCGAGTATGCGTCTATAAAGGAGAGGTATTTGTATTCGGACGAGGCATCTACCAGTGCGTCGATGTTTGGGAGCGGATAAGGATCTTTCGGGCAAGCTTTATTGAGATCGGTATAGTCGGTGCACATTCTCCACTTCCCATTTGACTTTTTTACCAAAACGGCATTAGCAAGCCATAGCGGGTATTTGACTTCTCTTATGAAGCCTGCTTCCAGTAGAGCTCGGACCTATTCTTCCACCGCTTGAGAGCGTTCTGGTCCTAGCTTTCTGCGCCTTTGTTATACCGGTCGAGATCCTGGGTAGACTGCTAGCTTGTGGCACATTAGTTTGGGATCTATGCCTGGCATGTCTGCAGCCTTCCACGCAAAGGGGTCGGCATTGTCGCGTAGGAACTGTATGAGTGATTCTTTTATGTCCCCTTTTAGGGGTGTGCTGATGTTGGTTATTTGGTCCGGGGTGTTTCCGATCTGAATTTTCTCTATTTCTCCTTCAGGTTGTGGGCAGAGCTCCTCCCGCCTCCGAACTCCACCGAGCCCGATTGTGTGGAATTCTTCTTCTCTGCCTCTGAGGATTAGACTTTCGTTGTAATAGTGGCGCGCCATTTTTTGGTCTGCCTTTACTGTGGCTATTCCTTCTATGGTTGGGAACTTCATGCATAGATGTAGAGTCGAGACTATTGCGTCGAGTTGATTTAACATTGTCCGCCTTATTAGGGCATTATAGGCTGAGCTTACATCAACAACGATGTAATCTATTTTGAGTGTTCTTGATTGACTTCCCTTTCCAAAAGTTGTGTGGAGCGGGATGTATCCCATTGGTTGAACCGGGGTATCTCCTAACCCGAACAAGCTGTCCAGATATGCTTTGAGTTCCTTTTCTTCCAAGCCGAGTTTGTCAAAGGTGGTTTTGAATAAGATATCAGCAGAGCTCCCCTGGTCTATCAATGTGCGGTGAAGATTTGTGTTTGCCAGTATAATAGTGATCACCATGGGATCGTCATGCCCTGCCATGACGCCGGATGTGTCTTCCTTGGTAAAAGTGATCGCTGGGATGTCGGGTGTTTCCTTCTTTTCTGCGACGTGGTATACGTCTTTGAGATGTCTCTTGCGGGATGACTTGGAGATTCCTCCCCCGGTGAATCCACTGTGTATCATGTGGACATGTCTTTCTGGTGTCCGGGATGATCGTGCAGTTGGTCCGACGTCTTCTGCTCTTCTTCTTTTCCTTTGTTCATCATCACGGATGGCTAGGTATCGATCTAGCTTCCCTTCTTGTATGAGCTTTTCTATGACGTTTTTCAAGTCAAAACACTCATTGGTGGAGTGCCCGCGGATCCGATGGTATTCACAATATTCAGCCCGGTTTCCTCCTCCTTTTTTGCCTTTGAGTGGTCGAGCTAGTGGTATTTTTTCTATGTTGCAAACCTCGCTGTAGACATCCACAAGAGACACCCAAAGAGGGGTGTAATTGTGGTACTTTTTGATTTTCTCTCCATGTCGATCTTCCTTTTTTCTGGAATCTTTGTCTTTATCCCGAGGGGTGAACCCTGCTTTTGAGGTCTCTCCTAATCGGGAGTTTTCCTCCATGTTGATGTACTTTTCCGCTCGCACCTGTACCTCGTTCAGAGATGTGGGGTATTTCTTTGATATGGATTGACTAAAAGGCCCTTCTCGCAGACCATTAATGATACCCATGATGGCAGCTTATGTTGGAAGGTTTTGTATATCCGTGCATGTTTTGTTGAATCTCTCCATGTAATTACGTAGGGTTTCCCGCTCTCCTTGTCTGATTCCTGGTAAGCTCGGAGCGTGTTTAGCTTTGTCCTTTTGGATGGAGAATCTGGCTAGGATTTTTTAGCCATGTCGTCGAAACATGAGATGGACCTAGGAGGGAGATTGTCGAACCATCTAATTGCTATTTTTGTTAAAGTAGTTGGAAAGGCTTTGCAACAAACTGTATCTGAGGCATCGGTGAGGTACATTCTGCTTCTGAAGTTGTTGAGATGATGGCTAGGATCTGTAGTGCCGTCGTATAAGGTCATGTCTGGGAGTTTAAAGTCTTTTGGGATTCTTGTCTTCATGATCTCCTAGGTGAATGGATCTTGGTCCTTGCGGGTGCTATCTTCGGGAGTGGATCGGCTGGCTTTAGTCTTGACATCGACTTTCAAGTTCTAGGAGTTTGTTCTCCAATTTCTGGCGTCGCCTTATTTCTCTTTGTAGATCCTTTTCGGCCTCTCGTTGACGTAGAGCATCTTCCTCAAGTTGTTTTAACCGGTCTTGAAATGCCTCCAGGGCTCCCTCGTTTGGGGAGTCCTTATTGTTGATTTGGGGAGTGTCTTTTGATGTAGTGTCTGCATTTTTGTGCGGTGTTCTATCCTCTAGATCTGAGCCGTGGTTGTTGTCATGGTCGTCCGCCATGGTAATGGGATGACTTCCAGGTCCCCGGAAACAGCGCCAATGTTCCGAGGGTTACCTGAAACTGTAGGTCGTTCTCGGACGAGATCTTCTGTGTGGGTCAGAGCTGTCGTAGTCCGACTTGTGGGACGGTGCTGATCCTTCGTCCCCGGAGGGTGGGGGGTACCTGCAAGGGACTCTAATGCTTAAGTTAGCAAGGGTATTAAGCAGGTATTGAGTAGAATCAGAGTATGAGTTATACCTGGGTACTCCAGTGTATTTATAATGGTGTAGAATGACCTTCTTAGATAAGATAAGTTAGTTATCTTATCTTATTTTATCTTATCTTCAAGTGAGGTCATCTTATCTTCAAGGGAACCGCCTTTCTCTCTGTAGGCTTTGGGCTGCCTTAGGATTTGTGGCGCGTTCCTCTATTTGGGCCCTTTATTGAGCCTTCCTGTGATTTGGCCGACCTCTTTGAGAAGAGGTCGGGTCCTCCAGACCTTTAAAGAGGTCGGTCGCTTTGTCTGTAGAACATCCTAGGTCGGAGAGCTCGACCCAGGGTATGAACAGATACCAAACTTAAAACATGACACTAGACTCAAACAAGAAACACAAAATATTTTTGGTTTTTATGATTTTATTAAAAAATTTTTTTGTATTTATTTTTTTCGAAAATAATTTTTGGAAAAAAGAAAACAAGGAAAAAGATTTTGAATAGAAATTTTTTTTTGAAAACTTTTTGAAAGGAAAATTACCTAATCTGAGCAACAAGATGAACGGTCAGTTGTCCATACTCTAACAGTCCCCGGTAACAGTGCCAAAAACTTGGTGCACGAAATTGTGATATCTAACAATGGCATTCAACTTGGTATGCGCATCTACTAACTCAGCACTTTCTTTCACAACTTCGCATCACTAACCAGCAAGTGTACTGGGTCGTCCAAGTAATAAACCTTACGTGAGTAAGGGTCGATCCCACAGAGATTGTTGGTATGAAGCAAGCTATGGTCATCTTGGAAATCTCAGCTAGGCAGATAATAAATGGTAATAGAGTTTTCGAATAATAATAATAATAAATTAACAGGAAATAAAGATAGAAAAACTTATGTAGATCATTGGTGAGAATTTCAGATAAGTGTATAGAGATGCTTGTTCCTATTGAATCTCTGCTTTCCTACTGCTTTCTTCCAATCCTTCTTATTCCTTTCCATGGCAAGCTGTATGTAGGGTATCACTATTGTCAATGGCTACATCCTATCCTATCAGTGAAAAAGGTCCAAATGCTCTGTCACGGCACGGCTAATCATCTGTTGGTTCTCGATCATGTCAGAATAGAATCCATTAATTCTTTTGCGTTTGTCATCACGCCCAACAATCACAAGTTTGAAGCTCATCACAGTCATTCAATCCCAGAATCCTACTCGGAATACCACAGACAAGATTTAGACTTTTCGGATTCTCATGAATGCTGCCATCAATTCTAGCTTATACCACGAAGACTCTGATCTCAGGGAATGGAAGCCTCGGTTGTCAGTCGAGGGGCAACCATGCGTTCTGCATCAAGAATCCAGGAGATACACACTCTAGCTCTCGCTTGTAGAACGGAGGTAGTTGTCAGGCACGTGTTCATAAGGATGGATTATGATGAGTGTCACGGATTATCACATCCATTAGGTTGAAGTACGAATGGTATCTTAGAACAGGAATAAATTGAATTGAGTAGAAAATAGAGTAATTGCATTAAAACTTGGGGTATAGCAGAGCTCCACACCCTTAATCCATGTTGTGTAGAAACTCCACTGTTGAAAATACATAAGTGATGGTCCAGTCATGGCCGAATGGCCAGCCCTGTGATTCACCTCGAGATGGCCGTCTCCTGTCCCCCTGCCGGGGGGGAATCCGCTCCCGGGTCGTTGCTCTGCAGCGTCTGGCCCGTCCTCTAGGCACCTTTAGAAGGCAGGGAGTGTGACAACGTACACGCTTACCTTTACTCCAGAGGGCCTTCTCATCAGTTGCAGGTGCTGTTGGGAAATCTGCACAGATAGGATCGCATACTTGGTCACCCGATGCTAAAAACTTATAAGAGGGAGGATTAGACTTTGTATGAACCTTCTCCTTTACTTACGCATTTGATTCAAGTTAGTTGGGAATTTCCCCTTTGACTTAAAAAATGTGATATGAATTCAAAAATAGGGAGAAGGACCCAAGATGTGGTCAAAAGATGACTAATACACTAGTAAAAAGATCTATTTATACTAAACTAGCTACTAGGGTTTACAGAAGTAAGTAATTGATGCAGAAATCCACTTCCGGGGCCCACTTGGTGTGTGCTTGGGCTGAGCTTGAGCTTTACACGTGCAGAGGCTTCTTTTGGAGTTGAACGCCAAGTTGTAACGTGTTTTTGGCGTTCAACTCTGGTTCGTGACGTGTTTCTGGCGTTTGACTCCAGAATGCAGCATGGAACTGGCGTTGAGCGCCAGTTTGTGTCATCTAATCTCGAATAAAGTATGAACTATTATATATTTCTGAAAAGTAATCACCAATAACGCCTGCGAAGCCATTCATAGCCTACGTTAAGAGCCACGTTAACAAAGTTAACGTGGTACTTAACATAGAAGAAAAAGAGGACTCCACGTTAATAAGAAACGTGAACTCCAATAACGTTTCTCCTCAACGTTAGTGGTAAAAGTGAACACCACTAACGTTGGGAAATGAGGCAATGCTCCACGTTAAGAGTCGCGTTAACTAAGTTAACGTGAACTCTAACATTGACGAGGATCAACAATGCCAACGTTAGTAACATTCACTTTTGTCACTAACGTTGGATCATTAGCATTGCCTACGTTAACTCTCACGTTAAGATTGTTAACGTGGAAGTTAACGTGGAGTTGAATTCAAAGAACCAACGTTAGTGACACTCACTTTTGTCACTAACGTTGGGAGAGGGCTTCATCACTACGTTAAGAGCCACGTTAACTTAGTTAACGTGGGTTCTAACGTTGGGGCTTAAGGCAATTGGAGCGTTAGTGACAAAAGTGAGTGTCACTAACGCTCTCGAAGGTGAAGTGACAAAGGTGAGTGTCACTAACGCTCTTGAAGGTGACAGATGCCTACGTTAAGAGTTACGTTAGCTAAGCTAACGTGAGACCTAACGTAAGGGGGCAAGAGGCAAGCAACATTAATGAGAAAAGTGATTTCCATTAACGTTTGTGAAAAAGGGGCACAAGCCAACGTTAATGGGAAAAGTGAGTCCCATTAACGTTGGCCAAGAATTGAGAAGGAACGTTAGAAGTCACGTTAAGACTTCTAACGTTGAGAATAACGTGGGCATATAAAGGAAGAACGTTAGTGGAAAAGGTGAATGCCACTAACGTTCTCGCAACCAAAAATGTATTCCACGTTAATCTCACTAAATGCCCAAGCCTAATTCATAATTCTCTGCAAGCTGGGCCCACTAAAGATGAGAATTGCTTCAACTCAAGGTCCAAAGCCCACATCCAAGACTTGAAGAACTCACTAGAAGATCATGAAGAGTAGTATATATAGGAGTAGTTTTGAACTAGATGAAAAACTTTCTGCTTGGTGGGAGCTACTCTATGCATATTTTACTTTTCTGTACTTCTAGCATGGATTCCTCTTTTCTGCCAATTTTGATTCTTAGAGCTATGAACAACTAAACCCCTTTTGTTGGGTTAAGGAGCTCTGCTGTAATTTGATGGATCAATATTAGTTTTCATTCTTCTTCTTCTATCTTTTCTCTTGATTTTACTAGAAAGCTTTCAATCTTAATTCCATTGGTTAGTTGTCTTGGAAAAGAAACTCTCCATAATTGGATCTCTTCGGAACCTTGGAAGAGGAATGAAGAGATCATGCTAGAAATACTTTCTCATGCTGGACCAATTTGGGTTTGGATGGATATGTGACTATAATCCTACCAATACTTGATTTGGGAAATGTATGTGGTATAATCAGTGACCATACTTCATCTCTTCTCATGAGGAATTGACCAAGAAATTGGCTATTGATCAAGATTTGAGAGATTGGATTACCAAGGAATTGGAATCCAATCATTTAAGATTGCCAAGGAGATCAATGAATGCATTGATTGAGGAAGAGATGAGAATGAATTTGATCCGAAGAATTGCAACATCTCCTAACCCCAATGATCTCCCCAATTCTGATCTTACCCATTCTCTTTCGTTTCTGCCATTTACTTTTATGAGCATTACCCCAATTCCCCATTTAAGATTCTGCACTTTAATTTCTGCTATTTAATTTCTCGTCATTTAAATTTCTGCATCTAAATCTCAATTCTGTTTAGCTCAACTAGCATAATCTTCTAAGTAAAGTTGCTTGACCAATCAATCCTTGTGGGATTTGACCTCCCTCTATAGTGAGTTTTACTTGACGATAATTCGGTATACTTGCCGAAGGGAGATTTGTTGAGAGACAAGTTTCCATGCATCAAGTTTATGGCGCCGTTGCCGGGGATTGATTTTGAATCAACAATGATTAAGCTAGAAGATCACTAGATTGAGCATTTTTTTTATTATTTTTCGTTATTCTTTTCTGTATTCAGTAATTTACCTTAGTTTGTTTTTAATTTCCTCCTCATTCCCTTTACCCTCTCTATTTTTTTTTCGTTCTCTTTTTCTTAGTTTATCATAATTCAACTCACTAACCACTAACTGTTTGATAAATTGCATCACTCACACTAACAATCATTCTAACAAAAATAGTCTTCACTATATCTCCTGTTTTGCATTATGTTTGTTGTATGACAGGGAGAATAGAAGGAATCTCAATATCCTTTGATCAGAACCTAAGAGAACCCTTTGGAGACGAAAAAGGGAGGCAAGAGGAAAAAGAATTATTGGTGCTGAGGAAGAGGAAGAGTATTTTGAACCTAACATGGAAGAGAATTTGGAGAACAATCATGAAGAAGAAGCTCATAATCATGCCAGAGAAGGCCTTGCAAACCGGACTGGGCACGAAAGGAGGGTCTTCGGATCCTATATCAATCCTAATCTAGGAAACTGTGGAAGCAGCATTCAGAAACCCACCATACATGCCAACAATTTCGAGCTAAAACCTCAGCTCATCACTTTGGTGCAAAATAATTGCTCATTTGGAGGAGGTGCTCAAGAAGACCCTAACCAACACTTGACCACCTTTTTGAGGATTTGTGACACGATGAAGTCCAATGGAGTCCACCCCGATGTCTATAGGTTGCTCTTGTTCCCCTTTTCACTCAGGGACAAGGCAACAAAGTGGCTTGAATCTTTCTCAAAAGAAAGCCTGACAAATTGGGAGGAGGTAATGAACAAGTTTTTAGCAAGATTTTATCCTCCTCAAAGGATTAATAGGCTAAGAACTGAGGTGCAGACTTTCAGGCAACAAGATGGTGAGACACTTTATGAAGCATGGGAGAGATTCAAAGACTTGACAAGGAGATGTCCACCAGAGATGTTTAATGAGTGGGTTCAACTTCACATCTTCTATGAAGGTCTTTCCTATGAGTCAAAGAA
This sequence comes from Arachis duranensis, assembly GCF_000817695.3. Lineage (NCBI taxonomy): Eukaryota > Viridiplantae > Streptophyta > Magnoliopsida > Fabales > Fabaceae > Arachis > Arachis duranensis. Next base: position 74,384,669 of record NC_029776.3, on the reverse strand, counting down.
GGCTGTAGATCATTCATCAGGAGGTTCTTTAAACAAGAAGAAAACCGTTGAAGAAGCCATAGATGTCATTGAAACAGTTGCTGAGAATGACTACTTCTATGCCTCTAAAAGAAGTAACACTAGAGGAGTAATGGAGCTGAACCACATGGATGCACTGCTAGCCCAAAACAAGATGATCACCAAGCAACTAGCAGATCTTGCCAAGAAGGTGGAAGAGAACCAAGTTGCAGCAGCCATCACCTCATCACCAACTCATGAAGGAGTAAACATAGGAGAAGAAGGTGACTGGGAGCAAGGCAACTATGTGGGAAATTCACCTAGACAAGCCCATGATCTATACTCTAAAACCTACAACTCTGGATGGAGAAATCACCCCAACTTTGGATGGGAAAACCAACAAGACCAAGGACAAGATCAGAGACGTTCCAACTTCAACTCCATCAACAATGCCACTCATCAAAACACTTCACAGAGATATTACCAACATCCATCTAACCAACCTTCTCAACCACCTAATCTTAACCCACCAACATCCACAGATGATAGGCTTTCAAAGATTGAGGCTCTACTTGAAAACATATGCAGAGAAGTCCAAGACAACAAAGTGTTTAAGGAAGAAGTGCGAGCCAACATCAAGAACCAAGGAGAAAACATCAAGAGATTGGAGTCCCAAGTAGGTTATCTATCTCAACAAATCCCCAAACCCACTGATGGATTCCCCAGTGATACCGAGAATAATCCAAGAGGAGAACCAAAGAAAGTGAGATGGGAAGAATGCAAAATGATAACCACAAGTGATGAGGGGAGTATGAATGGAGTAGAACACTTCCAAAACAACCAAAGGGAAAGTCAAGAGGAAGGAAGCTATGCAACTCCACTCACATCCAAGGAAGAGCTAAAGAAAAAGGAGGCATTAAACCCATATGCACCCTTTCCCCACAGGCTTAAAGGTGGTGTAGCAGGGAGAATGTACTCAAGGTTTCTTGATATGTTTGCATCTTTAGACGTAAATATACCATTCATTAAAGCCCTCCAACAGATGCCCTTCTACATTAAGTATATAAAGGAGTTACTAGCCAGAAAAAGTCCATTGAAGGGTGGACAAACAATCAAGATGAACAGAGATTGTAGTGGTCTCATTCAACCAGGACCACCCACAAAGAAGGAGGATCCAGGAAGCTTCCACATTCCTTGTGCCATAGGAGAAACAATGATTGACAAAGGGCTTTGTGACTTGGGAGCAAGCATCAACTTAATGCCTCTCTCTCTCATGAAAAAGCTCCAAATCAATGAACTAACTCCTACTGATGTAATTATCAGATTGGCTGACAAAACCCAAAAACAAGCAGTAGGAGTAGTTGAAAATGTGCTGGTAAAGGTTAGGAGCTACTATCTTCCCACAGATTTTGTCGTTCTGGAAATGGATGAGAATCCTATTTACCCCATCATTTTGGGAAGACCATTTCTAGCCACGGCTAGAGCACTCATAGATGTAGAACGAGGAGAGCTAGTGCTGAGAATACATGATGAGCAGCTCGCTTTCAATGTTTACAACCTCTCACAAGGACCAGATCACGAAGACAATAAGATGATAGAATAGCCAAACGAGGAAGCACAAACAACACAATTGAAAGCCCCATTGGTTGGGGAGCATAGTCAGGAAGAACCATGTTCAAAGATGATCCAAGAGGAATCAGAACCACCAGATTCATGCAAGATAAATAACAAGAATCTCCTAGAGCAAGAATCCATAGAAAACAAGAAAACATCAATGGAAACAAAGAAAAGAGTTCCAAGGAGATGGAGAAGCAGAAAGATACCTGTAGAAGATCTTTCCCCGGGAGACGAACTTCTCAACGATTTCACTAGAGGCAAACATACTGCCAGAGGAGAGGACTTCAAGCACTATCAACCTCCTTGACAAAGAACCAAACGTCAAGCTAGTGACGCTAAAGAAGCGCTTCATGAGAGGCAGCCCATGTTCTAAACCCTCTCTTCTTTAAATTTCTAATAACAATAGCAATAAGGCAATTTCCATGGAATTTCAAATTAATTTTGACAACTGACAATAAGTCCCTCTACATGCAACTTATAGTACACGATAAGTTTGGTGTTCAAAGCACACCAAGTGTGGTTTGAACACACCTTATGAGGAAAGTTCATTCCCCAAACTTGTTGCAGCATGTGATTACAAACAAGTTTGGTGTACCAACGTGCATGCATGGGAAGTTTAATGTTTAATTGATTTGTTTTCAGGGAAGGTATTTAGTCATATAGAAACGAAAGAAAAAGAAAAAAGAAAAGGAAACATTTTATTAGTTCACACTTTTTCCCACCAAAAATTCAAATAACCCATTGCATCTACTGTTTGTATATAGGGAATCAAAAAGGACATTGATGGTAATTGATAGGACAATTAATACAAGGAGATTCGGCCACTATACCAAGGGAATTCTACACTTGTCTTCATAGGGAATGTCCTTGGAAGTGTAGCTATGCAACATGGGGAATGGATGGCTTTGGAGACCGAACCAAGACCCTCATAAAAGAGGTGATCCATGTGATAATCCAATCTCAAAACCCCAACCATCCATTATCAAAATAACACCATCAATCCACACCCTTCAACAATTGCCATCCCTCTATATAAACCCCTTCACACAACTCTTCCGTACACACCCTTCATCCCCATTCTTTTCTTTTCACTTCTTTCTCTCGACCATACATACTTCACGCATACCCTATATACTCACCTCTTCTCTTCTCCCTTCAAAACTCATTTCCTCAAGACTCATTCTACCTCAACCCAACCGAACTCCATCCTCAACCCCTTAACCTCTACTATTCAATTCTCACTCATGGCAGCATCAAGCTTCAAGAGGTGAAGAGGAATAGAGCCAATGGAGCAGCCCTCCTTCGACACTTGGAGATTCGAAACAGCCTTCCATGAGCTCGAATTCGAGCGAATAAAGGAAAAAAATATTTTGCCCGAGTCAACCTTTTAGTTCGATGAAGATGAGTGTCCACAAATTAGAGAGAAGATTGAAAAGAAGGGTTGGGAAAAGCTCACTAACCCGGAAGCAAGGGCAAATGCAAACCTCATCAGAGAATTTTATGCAAATGTGGTTAGAGAAGATAAGATCACAGCCCCCACCTTTAAGAGCTATGTAAGAGGAATGGAGGTGGATTTTAGCCCCAATGCAATCACTAGAGTTCTCCATTTGAAATCCCCACGTTTTGTTGAGTTTGGTTATCAAGAAAGAATAAATAAAGGTGCCGACAATGATGAATTGGAAGAGATTGTGGGTGATATATGTATTGTGGGATCTTACTGGGAAAGGTATGCAGATAAGAGACCTCGGTTCATCAGGAGAGGAGACCTCATCCCAGAAGCCAAGGCCTGGTTTGAGCTTGTGAGAAAATTTATCCTTCCAACAGCAAATAATTCTGAAGTCAATATTACTCGAGCTACCATAGTACATTGCTTGATAAGGGGTGGAAGCATCAATGTGCACAAAATTATAGCTGAAGGAATCCAAGAATCAGCCGAGAAAAAGGATTCAGGTGCCAGACTTTGGTACCCCAGCACCATCCTTAGATTATGCATGAAAGCCAAAGTAGTCTTTGAGGACAGCAATCCAACTTGGCTAGGTCATGGGAGATCACTTACACTCAACGCATCACCCATGTGACTCTAGCTCAACAGCAGAAAAGACCCCATCTAAGGAAGAGGACATTAGAAGAGGCACAAGAGGAAGAGCCTCTCCAAGAAGAACCCCAACCCACGGAACATCATCAAGAAAGATATCATGACCCAACCGACATCAACTTGGGTCATATCCGAGGAGCCATTGATGATTTGTCAAGGCTATACATGGAAGGACAAGAACAACAACTGCAACTTCAATCTCAGAGAATGGATCGGCAAGAGGAAATGCTAACAGATTGGATGAATCAACAGAGGAAATGGCAGAAACAGCTAATGGAGCAGCAACAAGAGCACTATTCCCAGCTTACTCAAGCCTTTTATCAAGTGTCTGAAAGGCAAGAAAATCAAGATAAACGCCTCCAGGAACTCAACCAACGACAGATGAATCAGATGAAAGCATTCAACAAATTCAGCGTGCTAAATGAAGGAAGGCAACTGCACCGAGAAGAATTCAGCATCAACACTCAGGCAAAGTTAAACTATGTGGTTGAACATATGCACCACCTACACCCTGACATCCTAAATTATGAGGCAGTTCGCAAGAACTTAACTGAACAAGAAGAAGGGAAGGTGAAACAGCAAAAGGAAGCATTAAAGAAGAAGATGGAGGATGCCGGATTCTGGAAAAAGTTGATTGGGAAGCGTAAAGGGAATGGAGACTCAAGTAATCAAGGAGAATCCCAAGGGAGCAGAAGAGAATGAGCAGGCCAACAAGTGAAAGGTGGTGAAATTCCTTCTTAGTTTACCTTCTTTTTCAAAGCTTTAAATAAGGAAAATCATGTATGAAATAGAACATGCTTCCATGGTAGCTTGGGATTTTCAATTCTGCATCTACTTCTCCTTGCTTAAGTCAATGTTATTGAGCCTAAGGTCTTGAATGTTCACTTGTACCTTTCTTACTTGTATGCTTGTCTCATTAAGTTAATCAAAAAGAAAATGTTATGAAAAGAATGAGAGTGGAGTTATTTAGTAAAGTGCATTCTGAATGTTTGTGGTAGGATGATTAGTAAGCTAAGTTGGTTCACCAAGAAAGGAAAGAAAGCAACTATCCGTCCTAAGTCCTATATTTGAGACACATTCTTTGAGGCTAGCTAAACAATAAGGTCCCAGCAAGAAAAGAAAAAAAAAAGAAGAGCAATACAAGTGAAAATAAGAAAGGGAACACAATAAGAAACAACGCTAGGCACCAAGGGTTTTGAAACTGAGGCATGTGTCTGTGGTGTTTATGTACAACGGATATACTTGGATGAATAAGCTCTTAGGCGTGCCTTATCACTTGGTAACTTGGATTAACTAATCCGGGATTATCAACTGAAAGTCCAGTATCAAGAGTAACCCTTGTTACAGAGCACTTAGTAACCCAAAGAGATGCTGGACACCAAGGTCTCAAGAAATAAAGAATAACAAACCATGTGCCTGTGGTGTGTATGTATGAGGGAAAGAAACTTGAGGGAGTAAGTCCTTAGGGGTGTCTTAACACCTAGCACCTTAAAACCAACTGGTTTGGGAGTGTTGGCTGAAAGCTTATCATAAAGAGTCGCCCTCTTACAAAGCACCAAGCAAAAAGAAAAATAAACTTTGAAAAGAAAAAAAGAAGGATCAATAAGAAAGAAGCCTCAAGGGATGCAATCAAGAGAGTGACTAGGGATTTGATAAAGGCTTGAAACCTAAAAGGAAAGAACCTAAGTTGCTATGCATGAAACTCCATGAACCATGAATGCTGCTTCCATCTTATCTTCTTGTTCTTTCATTTCATTTTTCTTATACTTCAATACTTGCTTAAGGACAAGCAAGCTTTAAATTCGGTGTTGTTATGCCAGGGCATCTAGGCAAGTTTCACTGACCTTTTCTTTACTGTTTTAGGTTAGCTTCATGCATTTTCCTAGTGAATAAGGCAAGTTTTGGGTGAAAATACACTTACACCTTCCTTTGAGCAACTATTGTGAATTTTGCATGATTTCATGAGACTTTTGCCAGAATTGCATGATATTTTAATGATGCATAATCTCATGACTTTAGCTAGAGCTTTGATGCACTTTAATTGCTTGATTTCAGGACAAATGAAGCATGGAAGAGTCACGTTAGCATTCACGTTAACTTAGTTAACGTGATTAAGAGCCACGTTAACTAAGTTAACGTGGTACTTAACGTAGAAGAAAAAGAGGACTCCACGTTAATAAGAAACGTGAACTCCAATAACGTTTCTCCTCAACGTTAGTGGTAAAAGTGAACACCACTAACGTTGGGAAACGAGGCAATGTTCCACCTTAAGAGTCACGTTAACTAAGTTAACGTGAACTCTAACGTGGACGAGGATCAACAATGCCAACGTTAGTAACATTCACTTTTGTCACTAACATTGGATCATTAGCATTGCCTACGTTAACTCTCACGTTAAGATTGTTAACGTGGAAGTTAACGTAGAGTGGGGTTCAAAGAGCCAACGTTAGTGACACTCACTTTTGTCACTAACGTTGGGAGAGGGCTTCATCACTACGTTAAGAGCCATGTTAACTTAGTTAACGTGGGTTCTAACGTAGGGGCTTAAGGCAATTGGAGCGTTAGTGACAAAGGTGAGTGTCACTAACGCTCTCAAAGGTGACAGATGCCTACGTTAAGAGCTACGTTAGCTAAGCTAACGTGAGACCTAACATAAGGGGGCAAGAGGCAACAAACGTTAATGGGAAAAGTGATTCCCATTAACGTTTGCGAAAAAGGGGCACAAGCCAACGTTAATGGGAAAAGTGAGTCCCATTAATGTTGGCCAAGAATTGAGAAGGAACGTTAGAAGTCACATTAAGACTTCTAACGTTGAGAATAACGTGGGCATATAAAGGAAGAATGTTAGTGGAAAAGGTGAATGCCACTAACGTTCTTGCAACCAGAAATGTATTCCATGTTAATCTCACTAAATGCCCAAGCCTAATTCATAATTCTCTGCAAGCTGGGCCCACTAAAGATGAGAATTGCTTCAACTCAAGGTCCAAAGCCCACATCCAAGACTTGAAGAACTCTCTAGAAGATCATGAAAAGTAGTATATATAGGAGTAGTTTTGAACTAGATGAAAAACTTTTGGCTTGGTGGGAGCTACTCTCTGCATATTTTACTTTTTTGTACTTCTAGCATGGATTCTTCTTTTCTACCAATTTTGATTCTTAGAGCTATGAACAACTAAATCCCTTTCATTGGGTTAAGGAGCTCTGCTGTAATTTGATGGATCAATATTAGTTTTCATTCTTCTTCTTCTATCTTTTCTCTTGATTTTACTAGAAAGCTTTCAATCTTACTTCCATTGGTTAGTTGTCTTGGAAAAGAAACTCTCCATAATTGGATCTCTTCGGAACCTTGGAAGAGGAATGAAGAGATCATGCTAGAAATGCTTTCTCATGCTGGACCAATTTGGGTTTGGATGGATATGTTACTATAATCCTACCAATACTTGATTTGGGAAATGTATGTGGTATAATCAGTGACCATACTTCATCTCTTCTCATGAGCAATTGACCAAAGAATTGGCTATTGATCAAGATTTGAGAGATTGGATTACCAAGTAATTGGAATCCAATCATTTAAGATTGCCAAGGAGATCAATGAATGCATTGATTGAGGAAGAGATGAGAATGAATTTGATCCGGAGAATTGCAACATCTCCTAACCCCAATGATCTCCCCAATTCTGATCTTACCCATTCTCTTTAGTTTCTGCTATTTACTTTTATGAGCATTACCCTAATTCCCCATTTAAGATTCTGCACTTTAATTTCTGCTATTTAATTTCTCATCATTTAAATATCTGCATCTAAATCTCAATTCTGTTTAGCTCAACTAGCATAATCTTCTAACTAAAGTTGCTTGACCAATCAATCCTTGTGGGATTTGACCTCACTCTATAGTGAGTTTTACTTGACGATAATTCGGTATACTTGCCGAAGGGAGATTTGTTGAGAGACAAGTTTCCATGCATCAGTAAGATTGGCCAATTGAGCACTCATGGCCTCGAATTGAGCCTTATAGCCCTCATCCCGTTTATCCACAGTAGCTCTAAGCTCGTCAACTTGATTGGTGGGAGATGGAGAGTTTTGGTTAGATTGTTGTCTATGGTGTGGTGCTTGGTACTTGGTGTAGTTGTTTTGGTTTTGGTTGTGGTGGTTTTGGTTGGCTTGGTAGTTGTTGTTGTTGTGGTGGTATTGAGATGAAGATTGGTTGTTGTTGTTATGAGAAGAAGGGTTGTTCCATCTTTGGTTTTGATTGCTCCCTTGTGCATTATCCCTCTACCCTTGATGTTGATTACTACCATGAGGGTAGTGGTTTTGGCCTTGAGAAGGATAGGGTGGACGGTTGTTGTAATTCATATTGGCTACTACAAGAGCGTGTTTCTCTTGAATTTGATGGCATTGATCGGTGTAATGTGTAGTGCTAGAGCACAAACCACAAATCCTAGGAGGGCCTTCAAGTTAAGCAACTGGAGGTAGGGCTTGGACGGCTTGGATGGAGTAGAATTCCTTTTGATCGTTTTGTATTTGCGTGAGGATGGTGGTCATATCCCCAAGCGCTTTGGTTAGGCTTGATTCGGAAGGGGACGGTTCTACCACACCCTTGAGAGGATTACTTCTCACCCTTGTATGTTGTGTAGCTTCGGCAACATCTTTTATCAAATTCCAAGCTTTTCCCTCCGTCTTGTTTTTCGAAAGGGAACCACTACTAGAAGTAGTGAGCAATCTTCTATCTTCCACACAAAGACCTCCGGTGAAGTAGCTAATGAGCAAGTGAGTGTTCATTCCATGGTGTGGACAAGATTCTAATAGCCTCTTGAACCGAGGCCAATACTCGTATAAACTCTCTTGGTCTCCTTGCATTATACCCGAAATCTCCTTCCAGATGTAATCGGTCTTCTCCGGTGGGAATAATTTATCTAGAAACTCTCTTCTCAAGAAATCCCAATTGGTAGCAATCTCATCCGGTAGCGAATAAAACCATGTCTTTGCTTGCGCTTCAAGAGAGAAAGGGAAGGAAAAAACCATGATAGCTACCTCATCGGCTCCATGCCTTCGAGCCGTAGAACAAGCAACTTGAAAATCCTTTAGATGTCGGATGGGGTCTTGACCCGGCAACCCATAATACTTAGGTAGTAGATTTATCAAGCTACTCTTCAATTCAAAGTTTGGATCAAGGTTAGGATACCTTGCTTGCAATGGTTGAAGTACAATATCCGGAGCTCCCTGTTCATGCAAAGTGATCCGGCGTGGTTCCGCCGTGTATGGTTCACCTGTAGGATGCAAAGATGTATTAGTAGTGCCAACAGAAGAATAGGAAGTAGCAGACTCCAAGTCAATCTCGGTACCGTCTAGTGATTCGGTGTGTTCCTCAAGAGAGGCCAAAGTACTAGCCGTATAGTCCAACCGCCGTCTAGCTTGCCAAGTGTGTAACAAAGCTCTTTCAATCTCGGGATCAAAATCGGCTAAGCTAGAATTCGGTTGGGACCGAGTCATCAAACTTGAGAGTCATAGCACAAAAACAGAAGAAGCTAAACTATAGCTAAGTATTGAAAGCAAACAAACTATCTACAATATTCACATATTCACATAACCAATATCAAGGCATATGTTGCAACCATTCCCCGGCAACGGCACCAAAAATTTGATGGCCAAAGGAATTGCGTCGGAAGAGAATTTCTCAATGAAGTTTCGTTGCAAGTATGGCTCTACCAACAACAATCCTCGAGGATCAAATTTAGAAAGGAATTGGTTGTCACAAGTTCAACCCCAATAAAGTAACCAAAGTATTTAAACCTCGGGTCGTCTCACAAGGAATGGGCAAATATGTCCTTCAACATTTGATAGAAATCAGGGGTTGTAAGTCATGAGCAAGAAAGTAAACTAGGAATCTTAGCAAACAAGTAATCTAAAGTGCAAGGAACTAATTCAAATAACTAAGCAAGATGTGAGCAATCTCAAACTAAAGAGACAACATTCAATTTAATTCTACACTCAACTAAACAATAACTATAACTAAGGCAAGGCAATAAAGATTTTTGGTTTTCCAAATATGAATGATAAAACAACTCTTGGCTAGACATGGGAATTGGGGTCACTATCCTTGTCTAATAACCATATCTTGACAATTATGAGGAGCCAAACTCATTAAATCTACTTCTATACTTGAAGTAAGTTAAATGGTTTGGTCAACATCTACCCATAAGGTCTAACCTCACTACTAATTAATCTAGTAATAGGCTAGTGTCAATGGCTATCAAATTAACCACTAAGGGTTCCCAAATCATCAAATCCATTAGACCCAATGACTCAAGTTTACCCAATTCCCTTGGCCTAAGCCAAGAGTAAAAAGGAATACTCCATAATCAAGGTAAACAATTCATTACACACATGGTAAGCATTAACAAAGGACATGTTTAAATTGCAATTGGATTGAAATTAACAAATACCCACTAACAAATATCAACTTACAATCAATCAAACAACACAATTAATCATAGGAATCATCAATGTAACATCAACAAGTCAAGATTCACAACATTCATGCAATGGGTATAAAGTGACAATTGACAAAAATCCATAAACTAACACACGATCTAAGCGAAGTTATACTAAAGAATTCAAATTAAACAATCAAAACTAGTAATTAGCAAGATCCAATTCAGAATTTAACAAGGGAAGATCAAATTAAAGCTAAATCTAGAGAAGAACAAGGTTTCTCTCTCTAGAAGAACAAAGAACCAAAAAACAAGAAAATGTGTCTTAGTGTCAAAATGATTGATCCCCCCTTCTCCCTAGCATCCTTGGATCTTTTTCCATGCAGAAACAGCTTGAAATTGGGCCTAATGAGCCTCAGAAATCGCCAGGCACGATTTCCTTTAATGAGGTCACGTGCAGCTTCCCGCGCGTGCGCGCCGATTGCTTTTGTGATCCACGCGTGCACGCCAAGTGCGCGTGCGCGTCGGTTGGAATTCTTTGGCCTGCACGGATGCGTCCATCCTTGTGTGCCACTTCCAGCTATCCTCATCCATGCGTGTGCGTGATGTGCGCGTGCGCGTCGGTGCTGCAGTTCCCAAAATCTAAATCTTCATGTTCCTTCCTCTTGTGCATGCTTTCTTTCTCTCTTCTTGGCCATTCTTACCCTATTAATTCTGAAATCACACAACAAATACGTCATGGCATCGAATGACAATAAAGAGGATCAAAATATAGCAATTTTAAGGCAAAATAAGCATGTTTTCTATCATGGAGCAATATTAGGAAGTGAACACAGAACCATGCATTTCTTGTGAATAAGTGCGAGAAATATTGACAAAAACCCCCAAATTAAGCACAAGATAAACCACAAAATTGGGGTTTATCAAAGGGCCAGCAACAGACAGGGAGGCAGCACTGGAAGATGGCAGAGGAGGAATAGAGGAGGCCAACCGAACGTTAGGAGTCGGGATGATCTTTTTAGGACCATAAGCGTCCGAGGTCGACCTCTTCAAAGAAGCCCTAGACAACCCCTCCTCGGGAACCTTGGCCGAGAGGTTTAAGGCAGCATTTGTCTTCTTCGCCTTTTTAAAGGCCTTCATAGCATCATTGTTTTTAACCATCTCTGAAAATATGCAGCAAGAAAACCAAGTTATAAATCGAAAAGAAAAGGGATAAACTCAACAAAATAAAGCAACACAATAGATACAAAAGAAGTCGACCACTACCTAGCTCAACTCGGAGAAGAGAAGGATCTCCTAGAAATTTCTTGGTATCAAGATGGGGAGGCTGCCCCCAGTTCTCTTCTAACACAGTAACAAGGGCTTGTTCGACCTCATCCAACATCTCCCAGGAATATCTAGACACCACTACATTTTGTTGCCACTCCAAAGGAAAAGCAGGTTCACCATTCTCATCCAGAAAATAGGGACGAGCTCCCTTAACAGCTCGAACCTTGAAGAAATAGTTCTTAAAATTACGGAAGGCTTCATCATACATGGAGAAAACCTTTTTTCCTTAGGAAGCTCAGAAGGAAACCCAGGCGGCCTTCTTCTTAACCACACTATGCTTTGTCAGAACAAAGAGGTAAAAGAAAAGGGATTGGGAAGGTTGGACACCCAATTCATGACACAACAATTGAAAGATTTTTATGAAACCCCAAAAATTGGGATGGAGTTGGGACGGAGCCACGTTACAAGACCACAGCAGGTTGGTCTCAAAAGGAGTAAAAGGTAGAGTAATATTCATTTGACTAAAAAAGAAATCGTACGCATAGAAAAAAAGGCGATCTCCAGCAGCTCGAGTGGAAAAACAAACTCTCTCTTCAGAAGTGGGGGATACAAGCTCATAGTTCTTCTCATCACTACCGTTACTACAAATCCTATGGAATTTCCTAAGTTGCTCACAAAATTTGGAGTCAATGGTGCGGTATTTTATAACCCACAACTTACTGGTAAGTGCATCGGGTCGTACCAAGTAATACTGATAAACCACTATTTTATGGTTTATCTTGTGCTCAATTGAGTGGTTTTTATCAACTCTTTACCCAATTATTCATACTATTTGCATGGTTTTACATTTGCCTTCCTAATTATGTGCTTTGATTGAAAACATGGTTTTACATGGTTTTACATGTTAAGTGATTTCAGAGATTACAGGGCAGGAATGGCTCAGAGGATGGAAAGGAAGCATGCAAAAGTGGAAGTAATACAAGAAGTTGGAGAAACTGCTAAGCTGTCCAGCCTGACCTCTTTGCACTCAAACGGCTATAACTTTAGCTACAGAGGTCCAAACGACGCGGTTTTAGTTGCGTTGGAAACCTAACATCCGGGGCTTCGATTTGATATATAATTCGCAATACTGGCCATATAGATAGGTGATGCGAACGCGCGCTCCATGCAGACGCGTTGCATCTGCGAACTTCAATCCATGCGGATGCGTGGATGACGCCTCCGCGTCACTTTGCCGCGACCTGTACGGACCAGATTTCATAATCAGCGCTTTCTAGGCTATTTCTGACCCAGTTTTTGGCCCAGAGAGCACATATTAGAGGCTATAAAGTGGGGGAATGCATCCATTCACGAGGAAGCTTTTCATATTCACAATTATTAGGATTTAGATGTAGGTTCTAGAGAGAGAGGTTCTCTCCTCTCTCTTAGGATTTAGGATTTTAGGATTTCTATTAGTTTAGTTCAATTCATCTTCATTCCAGGTTCTATGTTCCTTCAATATTTATTTTCTACTCTTATTTACTCTAATACTTTTATTTGTATTTGAATTATGTTGCCCAATTGGCTTATGAACCTTTCCATGTTATGACTTGAATTTATGTTTAGACGTAATTTGATATGTGTCAAATTTATGATTGCTTTATTTACATAAATGCTTTTAATTTAATTTAGAATTTTTCCTTTTGGCTTGGGTTAAATAATTGGTGACGCTTGAGTCATCAAACTCGAGGTGTTGACTGAAAATTGGAATTCTTCAAGAATTAATTCGAGATCCAATAACTCTAACTTTTCCCAAAGACTGGGACCTGAGGATTCGAATTAATTCATCCACTTAACTTACCTTAATAGTTAGAGGTTAACAAAGTGGGAGAAAAATCCAATTCTCATCACAATTGATAAGGATAACTAGGATAGGACTTCCAGTTCTTATACCTTGCCAAGAGTTTATTTTATTATTACTATTTTATTTTTTTCTTATCATTCAACATACTTCTTCCTTACTTTCAAAACCCCCAATTTACAAGATTCATAACCAATAATAAGAACACACCTCCCTGCAATTCCTTGAGAAGACGACCCGAGGTTTAAATGCTTCGGTTATCAATTTATTTAGGGGTTTGTTACTTGTGACAACCAAAACGTTTGTACGAAGGGATTTTCTGTTGGTTTAGAATCTATACTCACAACGCGACTATATTTTTACAAAATTCTTTACTAGCAAAAATCCTAATGTCAAAATGGTGCCGTTGCCAGGGAATTGCAAACGTGTGCCTTATTATTGGTTATTGTAAATATTTTTCAAAAAAAAATATATTTTTCTTTTACTCGTTTATTTGTTTCTTCTTTTCCCCCTTATTTCTGATAACTACTATGAATTCTCACCCCTCTCACTTTGAGTTTGGTTCTAATTTTGTTGCAAGGAATGGAAGCTATAACAGGACTATGCATCAGGGTCTAAGCAATCAAAGATGGATGGAGCCACAAGGATCTGATCACCCCTTTAGGCAACAACACCTTCCAAGATATCACAGACAAAGCCCATTCTACAATGCATACCAAACTGATAGATATGGTGGACCACCTAGTAGCTACCAACAAGCCCCACCGTATGCTCAGAGACCATCCTCATAACATAACTTTGAACCACCACACTCACAAGCCCCTTTCCGCCACTCACCTCCATATGACCCTAACCCATATCCACCATACCAACCACCCTATGAACCATATGAACCATATGTAGAACCACCCCAATCCAACCCCAATTACTCCCAAGAACCACCACTGCCAATTTTTGGATCGACCTAAGAATCACAGGCTCGCCTCAAGGAATCAGTAGACCAATTTCATGTAACCCTTCATCTACTGGAGCAAGCAATAAATCAATTAGCTTCCAGACGTTCGGACACGCAAGGAACCCCCATGGCATCATGTGGACAATCTAATGAAGAACGTAGCATGAAGGAGACATTAGAAACTCCGTTGGACAGTAAGGAGCATGAATTTGTACTGGAACAAGTGGAGGAAGCCGGAATTATTGAAGAGGAAGAGGAAGCAGTGGTTGAAGACTTAGGAAATGTTGAACCTCCATGGGAAAGTCAAGTTATAGAGCCTCCTTCAAAGACGTTTGCAACTGATGTTGAGGAGGGTGTACAACCTCCAAAGCATATCATGGTTGAAGAATTTGAAGGAGACGATTAAGAGATGGATTCAATCATCAATGAATTCTTATCTACATTTGAATCCTCTCCCATTGGACTTGACATGGAGATTAAAGAAGAAGAAGCACAAGCTCCCATGCCCTTGGTGAACAATGAAGAAGAAATTGAATCAGAAGAAAGCTACAAAAAGGAAGAGGTTGAAATTGAGGAAGCTTGCAAAGAGGTGGAAGTTGTCACAGAAGAACACAAAGGAGTGGAGCTTGCAAGTTCATTAGAAACCCCACCCCCTAAGTTGCCATCATCCTTCACAACATTCAAGTGGGTAAAATTCATATCCCTTAGCTTTCTAATTCCACTTGAATATGGACTACTGGAGACAGATGATCAACTTAGAGCTCTTTGTGGCATTAAGAGTAAGAAGAAGATGATCAGTGGTAAGAATTGTCCTGCAAAGTTCATTATGGTTGGAAGCTCAAAGTTTAAACGCAAAGGTTGGTATAGAGCTCAGCTGAATGGGTCTAGGAAGTTGTTTGGCTGCTTCAGTGAGAATTCAGACTGCTTGCCACCCGGATGGAACAATATTGCTCAACAAGAAGACGAGTGCAAAAGCAAGGTTTGGGACCCCGGAATTCTTTCCAGAAATCAATATTCTTGGGGCCTTGTCACTTGCTTTAGCTTGCTTGAAGGTTTTCTGCGCCTAGTTTGGAACCCCGGAGGCTGTTGGAATTCCAAACATTGGTGGAGATTCCTGGATCAGTACAAGCATAAGCCACCATGACAGGAAGCTCATCAAATGTCCAACTTAAGGACATTAACTAAAAGTGCTAGGTGGGAGACAACCCACCATGGTATGATCGTTCTCTTTTTAGTTTTAATTTTAGTCTATTTTTGCATTTTTATTGAACCTGCAATTTTTGCATGACATTAATTGCATTTTGCATTCTACATACTGCATAAAAAAAAATCACGCACGCGACGCGTAAGCATCGCTGACGCGTCCGCGTCACAAGTGCGTTGGGAAGATAGCAAATTGAATAGAGAGTCACACGAAAGTGTGGCTGGAGGCATGCCTTTGGCACAAATTGATCCACGCGACCGCATCGCTGATGCGTCCGCGTCATGTGGGAAAAATACCTCTCACGCGTCCATGTCACCCACGCGAACGCACGCCTCAAAATCGACGTAAACAGGGTGTATGGCCGAGAGTTGAGCTAGAATTGGGCTGGACTCGTGCTAGAAGCACAAGCCTTGGCACGCATACGCGTGCCCCACGCGTCCGCGCCATTTTCAAATTCAGGCCATCCATGCGATCGCGTCAACCACGCGACCGCGTCACCCTAAATTTTGGCAAAATGAGTTTCAAACAGAAAGTTGCGCGAGCGCGCAGCTGCCCTCGCGCCACTAGCACAAACCATGTCACGCGTCCGCGTGACCGACGCGTCCGCGTCACTTCTTTAAAGCGCTATCCACGCGAACGCGTGACCCACGCGTTCGCGTCGAATGCTCTGCACAACTTATCTTAATTTGCCAAAATATCTTATCTTTTTCTCCCCCAAATCCTACTTTTTCTCTTCCTTTCTTATTTTCTTCCTTCCCCCTTCCTCCTTTCTTCCTTCCTTTCTCTTCATCTCCTTAACTTCTCATCTTTCTTTTCCTTCTTTCTATTTTACTTACTTTATCTGCATACTTTCATTCATTGCATTCATGCATATTTTTATTGGTGTTGATATTTATTTTGTGGATTGTTGAAAAATTATTTGAAAATTATATATTATTTTTATAGGGTTGCTTGCATGTTCTAATTAATATTTTCCATACCTTATTTAATATGCATGCTTTGTGTTTGTGAAAATGCCCATATGGCATTTTGCACTATTTTTAGATTTCTTTTAAATCTACTACTCTAAATGCCTGCTTTTCACATAACCCATTCTCTATTTTATTATTTAAATATAATTGTTTTTACAAACATATTATTAATTTGAGAGACTTGGTAATCTAATTTGGACATTGAATGCTTGACCTATGCTACTCATGCCCTTTGCCGGCATGCCAATAAACACCTTGCATTTAATTTTCCTCACATGCACTTGCTATATTTCCATTGTTGATTTGCCACATGTAGTCATGACCATGTGTTCACATCATTATCCATACCTGTGCATTGATTACCACCTTTCCTATTCTTTTCCTTGCTATAACTCTTGAATGCTAATGTCTTCCTCGTTTCCTTTCAGGATGGCCACCAAGAAAGGTAAAGAGGAAGCTACTCCCATACCACTGACAAGGAAAGGAACAAAAGAGCACTAGCTAAGGAACCACAACCCCCGTCACCTGCACATCTTTGCATCCACCGAGGACAGTGCAATCTTTAAGTGTGGAGAGGTCGATACCAATCTCCACAGGTTAGTTAGTCCCTTCTTAACACCAATGGTTTATTTTTCTTGTTAGTTGTTGCATTTGCATATTTGATTGCATATTTATTTGATTTTGTGCATTTAGTTACTACTTGGTTGAAGTAATATTTTCTTTTTCAAGAAATTTTTATAGTATTTCACTAATTTAAATTGAAAAATTTTTGTTAAATTTGTTTTGAAATTGTATTTGGAATATGGTTTTTGAGCCAAAGAATACACAACCTGTGAGATTTTGAGCTTATTTATATGGTTACATTATTTAACCATAAATATTTTATTCTTGTGTGTTTTCTTCTCTATGATTGCAATTTTTACTTTGTTTCAGTCTATGTGTCCATTATTTAGTATATTTACATACTTGCATATGATTGAGGCCATTACTTGTTTTTACTCACTTATCCCAAATAAGCCTACCCTTTTATGTCACCCTTGTTAGCCACTTTGAGCTTTTTAATCCCCTTCTGTTCCATAACCACATTACTAGCCTTAAGCAGAAAAACAAAATAAAAATCCCAAGTTGAATCCTTGGTTAGCTTAAGATAGAAATTGTGTAATTGTTTAAGTATGGGGAAACTTTATGGGAACATGGATGATAGAAACAAGGTAGAAAGTTGAAAAGAATAAAGATATTTCAAAATAAAAATTTTTGGGAAACATGCTCATGTGAAATCAAAGAAATTAAATTACCATGTGCACATAAAAAAAAGTTCAGTATTTAAATAAAGGGGATACAAAAGAATTTCCCAAATGCAAAATAAAGCAATGCACATGGGACAAAATTCAAAAATAAGTTTGATACATGAGCATGTAATACAAAAGTGGAAAAAATTTGGATAGCTAGGTAAAGAATTTTAAATTTTATAAAGTATGTATATGTTAGGTGAGATCTTAGACTAATCAAGGATTCGCTCTGTTAGCTCACTTAGCCTTATATGTACATCCTTACCTTTACCTCAGCCCCATTACAACCCTGAAAAGACCTCATGATGTTTGTCTGTATACATTAAATATTTGTTGATTGGTTAGATGAAGAACAAAGTTTAGAAAGCATGACTAGGGAAGAGTAGAGTGATTGACCCTAGACACTTGAGAGATTAGAGTGATATACACTACCAGTGAGGGTTCAATACTTGATTCTATGTTCCCTGCTTTCATGAGCTGTCTTCTTACAAGTTTACTTGTCTTTTATTGTGTAATTTGAATTAGTGGAATTTGATTCATGTTTGTCTTGGAGAACTTATTTACTTTTCATCAAGTAGGTAGAATCATCTTTGCATATAGTTGCATTCATATAGATAGGTTGCATTTCATACATTGTACCATTCCTCTTCACTCTCTTATAGCTTCTCTTGACTTAGCATGAAGACATGCTAATGTTTAAGTGTGGGGAGGTTGATAAACGACTATTTTATGGTTTATCTTATGCTCAATTGAGTGGTTTTTATCAACTCTTTACCCACTTATTCATACTATTTGCATGGTTTTACATTTGCCTTCCTAATTATGTGCTTTGATTGAAAACAAGCTTCTTTGGCCTTAAGTTCCCCATGTTTAATCCTCTCTTATTACCATTAGATGCCTTGATATGTGTGTTAAGTGATTTCAGAGATTACAGGGCAGGAATGGCTCAGAGGATGGAAACGAAGCATGCAAAAGTGGAAGGAATACAAGAAGTTGGAGAAACTACTAAGCTGTCCAGCCTGACCTCTTCGCACTCAAACGATGCAGTTCCAGTTGCGTTGGAAAGCTAATGTCCGGGGCTTCGATTTGATATATAATTCGCCATAGTGGCCGTACAGATAGGCGACGCGAACGCGCGCTCCACGCGGACGCGTAGCATCTGCGAACTTCAATCCACGCAGATGCGTGGATGACGCCTCCGCGTCACTTTACCGCGACCTGTACGGACCAGATTTCATAATCAGCGATTTCTGGGCTATTTCTGACCCAGTTTTCGGCCCAGAGAATACAGATTAGAGGCTATAAAGTGGGGGAATGCATCCATTCACGAGGAAGCTTTTCATATTCACAATTATTAGGATTTAGATGTAGGTTCTAGAGAGAGAGGTTCTCTCCTCTCTCATAGGATTTAGGATTTTAGGATTTCTATTAGTTTAGTTCAATTCATCTTCATTCCAGGTTCTATGTTCCTTCAATATTTATTTTCTACTCTTATTTTCTCTAATACTTTTATTTGTATTTGAATTATGTTGCCCAATTGGCTTATGAACCTTTCCATGTTATGACTTGAATTTATGTTTAGACGTAATTTGATATGTGTCAAATTTATGATTGCTTTATTTACATGAATGCTTTTAATTTAATTTAGAATTTTCCCTTTTGGCTTGGGTTAAATAATTGGTGACGCTTGAGTCATCAAACTCGAGGTGTTTACTGAAAATTGGAATTCTTCAAGAATTAATTCGAGATCCAATAATTCTAACTTTTCCCAAGGAAAGACTGGGACCTGAGGATTCGAATTAATTCATCCACTTAACTTACCTTCATAGTTAGAGGTTAACAAAGTGGGAGAAAAATCCAATTCTCATCACAATTGATAATGATAACTAGGATAGGACTTCTAGTTCTTATACCTTGCCAAGAGTTTATTTTATTATTACTATTTTATTTTTTTCTTATCATTCAACATACTTCTTCCTTACTTTCAAAACCCCCAATTTACAAGATTCATAACCAATAATAAGAACACACCTCCCTGCAATTCCTTGAGAAGACGACCCGAGGTTTAAATACTTCGGTTATCAATTTATTTAGGGGTTGTTACTTGTGACAACCAAAACGTTAGTACGAAGGAATTTTCTGTTGGTTTAGAATCTATACTCACAACGCGACTATATTTTTACAAAATTCTTTACTAGCAAAAATCCTAACGTCAAATACCTTACGTGAGTAAGGGTCGATCCCACGAGGATTGATGGATTAAGCAACAATAGTGTTTGATAGGATTAGTTAGACAAATAGAAAATAGTGTTTGGAAGTTCAAAAGCATTAACAGTAAATTCAGAATGTTAAAGACAGGCAGATAAATCAGTTGGGAATAAAATATTGAGAAAACAGTTAAGGTTTCAGAGTTATCTATTTTTCCAGATTGATTTTTCTTACTAACTATTTTAATCATGCAAGATTTAATTCATGGAAAACTATATGTCACTAGACCCTAATTCCTTAGACCTTCATAGTCTCCTCTAAAATTCATTAACTGCTAATTCCTTGGTCAATTTCCAATTAGAGGGTGATGATCAATTTCTAGTTTATATGCCAAAAGAATCCTAATTATCCAAAAATAAGGGGATTATATGTCACGTATCCCGTTAAATACAAACAATTAGAAATTCAGTATAATATGTTTTCAAGTTGTTGTTCAAGTAAAGAGCTTTTTCAAGTTTTACAAGAACTCAATTAGAACATGCGTCATACTTCCGTTCCACCTGTATTCATAAAATAAAGAGTGAAAACAATTTTTGCAATATAAATCAAAACATGGATTAAATTAGAAAGATCAACGAATCAATCCATACAAATAGACAGAGCTCCTAACCTTAACAATGGAGGATTAGTTGCTCATGGTTTAGAGAAGAAAACTAGGATTCTGGTAAAATGTACAGTCTTCCAATCTGATTGCATCTAAGTTCCTATTTATAACTAATCCTAATAAATTTAAAATCTAATTATCTAAAATTAAAAATAATATCTTTTCCTAAAAATAAGATTTGAATTTAAATTCGAATTAATTAACAAGTCTTCAGCTGATAGGTGGGGACCACTTGATTTGTCCATTCTGCAACTTCTAATCTGTGTTTTCTGGGCTGAAAACTGGGTCAAAACAGCCCAGAAATCACCTCCAGCGTTTTACTGTTAATTCTGCAAATCGCTTATGTGACGCGTTCGCGTTGTTCACGCGTTCGCGTCATTTGTGCAGATTCCAGTCCATGCGTTCGCGTTAGGCACGCGATCGCGTCATTGCGATTTCCTCCATTCTGCGCGGTCGCGTGAGCCATGCGTCTGCGTCGGTATTCACTCGTCATCTCCTTGGTTTCTTCTATTTCTCTGCAGAAACTTTATCAAATCCATCCGAATGCTACCTAAAATAAATAAAATTGTACAAAACTCAAAATAGCATCCATAGTGGCTAAAATATAATTAATTCTTAATTAAACTCAACAAATTAGATACAAATTCACTAAGAAAAGATAGACAAGATGCTCACACATCACAACACCAAAGTTAAACTGTTGCTTGTCCTCAAGCAACCAAAACTAATATAAGCTTATGATGTGAATTTGCATGAGAATGAGAGTTAGATTAAGCTCGTGTCTCGTCTTATAGTGGGGTTTACAACTGCAATCCTGAATAGGTTTGACATCTCACTCTCCTTTGAATCAGAAGAATGTTAATGTCATTCGGAATTAGAATCCGGATAATATTATGAATTCTCTGATCTTTTATATTTCAGTTTAATCCTTGAACACAGCAAAATTTACTTTAATTTATTTTTCTTTGGTGCTTTGCACCTTGAGTCTAGCCGTGACTTTAAATATCTTGTCTCAAGAGTTACTTGACATAGAAACACCACAAGCACTTAACTGGGGAACTCTCTTTGAGTTCTAATTTTTCTTTCAGTTACTCCTAGACAGTGGTGCTCAAAGCCTTTGGCATACTCTGTTAAACGCACTTGGTCTCGACTCTAAGTGTTTTGTCTCAAGGATTACTTGACACAATCACACCACAAGCATATGACTAGGGAAACAACTATTTGAGCTTTTAATCATGTCTGACCTCCCTAGTCATTGATGCTTAGAGCCTTCGACCTTGCTTTTATTTATTAATTATTTTTTTTTCTTTTGCTATTTCTTTTGCTTCAAGGATTAAATTTTTCTAAATTTCAGAGAAGTCATAATAATTCTCTAAATTCCTGTCCCTTATACATTAACATCCCTTGATTTAAATTCAAATATGCACTGTTCATATCATGCATTCAAAAATCACATAAAATACCACCACCTTTAAGTAAATCAGACTATTCTTAAAATTAACTCAATTTCTCATGCAATACATCACTTCTTTTTCTCTTCTTTTTAGATTCAAGTTCAGTGAGTGGTACATGAAACATTTTTTCAGCATTAAAGCAATTAAAAGAAAACTAAACTAGTCCTAGGATTCTAACTAATAAAGGATCATGTAACAAACAAAGCAAAATAGTAGAAAGCCGGAACATAACATAGAAAAAGAGGGGAGGAATAAAAAATGAAAGGAACTCAACCACCTTAGTTATCCTAGCGGTCGTTTTATTCTTCAGGTTATGATCCTCAGTGAAGATGATTCACCTCCCTTTTGGTGCTATAGGAATAACCAAAAAACCTTTACGCGAAGTGTCAACACCAAACTTAAAAGTTTGCTTGTCTTGAAGCAAAGAAGAATAGTGCAGCGCAAGCAACGCAGACGCGTGGGTCACGCGTTCGCGTAACTTTCTGGTTAAAAACTCATTCTGCCAAAATTTTGGGTGACGCGGTCGCGTGGGTGACGCGATCGCGTGAATGGCCAATATTGAAGAACGACGCGGACGCGTGGGGTACGTGTTCACGTGACCAAATTTGTGCTTTTAGCACACTTCTTGCCCCAAGCCATCACAACTCTCTGCCCAAAGACTCATTTACGTCGATTATGTAGGTCACGTGTTCGCGTGAGTGATGCGGACGCGTGAGAGGCAATTTTCCCACATGACGCAGACACGTCATTGGCACAGTCACGTGGAACAATTTGTGCCAAAGGCACTATTCCAGCGCCACTCCCTTGCAACTCTCTGTCAAATTTATTTTTTCACACACACCCATCTGACGCGTACGCGTCAGCGACGCTTGTGCGTCGTGTGCTCTCTTTTTTTTATAGCTTGAGGTGTTCGGTTCCTGTGATAAAATAGCTGCATGATTAGAAAATTAGTAAGAACTTAATAAAAATCAAACAAGTAAGAAAACTACTACTACGAAAAATAGCTAAGGATACAAAATTATTGGGTTGCCTCCCGACAAGCGCTTCTTTCGTCACTAGCTTAACGGTCAGCTTCTCTAAGGAGGAGGATCATAAGGGCTCAGCTCTTCACCCCTTAATTTGAACTTCTTTCCTGTGTCTCCATAACGTAGCTCAGTATGCTCCAGAGAGAGGATTCTGATTACTGTATAAATCCATGCTGGATTGTTGGTCAACACCACCTTCATTCCTGGGGAGAAACCTTCAGTGGGGATCTTTTTATTTCTCCATCCTCTGGGTACTTTCTTCTTTTTGGGAACCTCCTCCTTGGTAAATGATGCATTCCCAACACCAAACTTAGGTTTGATGTCAGGAGGAATTTTATTGATTGTTGCCAAGGGAGGTTTGAGCTGTAGATTTTGCTGTGTATCATCAGGGGGTTTTTGAAGGGTTAGATCAATAAGCTCAACCTGCATGCACCTCTCTTCTTCACTTGTTGGATGTATATCTTTGAAGACATGAAAGACTAGTTGCTCATTATGCACTCTAAGCACTAATTCACCCACTTCTACATCAATCAGAGCCCTTCCAGTGGCTAGGAATGGTCTTCCTAGAATTATAGAGGCATTCTCATCCTCCCCCGTGTCAAGAATCACAAAGTCTGCTGGGAGGAAGAACCTACCCACTTTGACCAAGATATTCTCCACTAATTCGTATGCAAGCTTCATAGATTTGTCTGCCATCTGTAATGCTATCTTTGTGGGTTGTGCCTCTTGGATTTGCAGTTTCTTCATCACAGACAAGGGCATTAGATTTATGCTTGCCCCTAGATCACATAGGGCTTTCTCAAAAGTCATGCTCCTAATGGTGTATGGAATTTGAAAGCTCCCTGGATCTAGCATCTTCTTTGGCAAGTTATTCTAAATTACAGCACTACATTCCTTAGTCAAGACTACTGTCTCATCTCCCTTTAAACGCTTTTTCTTTGACAATCCTTCATGACTTTGACATAGATAGGCATCATGCCAGGGCATCTAGGCCAGTTTCACTGACCTTTTCTTTACTATTTTAAGGTAGTTTCATGTATTTTCTTAGTGAATAAGGCAAGTTTTGAATGAAAATACACTTACACCTTGATTCAAGCAACTATTGTGAATTTCAAATGATTTTATAAAGATTTTTCTAGAATTGAATGATAAATTGATGATGCATAATCTCATGACTTTGGCTAGAGCTTTGATGCACATTATTTGCTTGATTTCAGGACAAAGGAAGTAAGGAAGAACCACGTTAGTACTCACGTTAATCTAGTTAACGTGACCACTAACGTGGAATGGTAAATAGCTTGCAACGTTAAGGAGAAAAGTGATCACCAATAATGCCCACGAAGCCATCATAAGCCCATGTTAAATGCCATGTTAACTAAGTTAACGTGGTAGTTAACGTGGAGGCAAAAGAAAGCTCTAACGTTAGTGGTAAACGTGAACACCACTAACGTTCCAAGATTTGGCAATGAGCCACGTTAAGAGTCACGTTAACTTAGTTAACATGAACTCTAACGTGGAAGAGAGGAACAATGCCAACATTAGTGACACTCACCTTTGTCACTAACATTGGATCAACTAGCATTGCCCACGTTAGTGGTCACGTTAAGACCACTAACGTGAAAATTAACGTAGAGCTGAGATTGATGAGCCAACGTTAGTGACACTCACCTTTGTCACTAACGTTGGAAGATGGCATTACTACCACATTAGTGGTCACGTTAACTTAGTTAACGTGAGCTCTAACGTGGAGAGTATGGGCACTTTGAGCGTTAGCGACAAAGGTAAGTGTCACTAACGCTCTCGAAGGTGAGGCATAACCACGTTAAGAGCCACGTTAGTTACACTAACGTGAACTCTAACGTAGGGACAAAGGGCATAAGGCAACGTTAATAGGAAAGATGAGTCCCAATAACGCTTGCGAAGGGTTATAAGCCAACGTTATTGGGAAAGGTGAGTCCCAATAACGCTAGCGAAGATTTACAAGGCAACGTTAGTGGTCACGTTAGTGCCACTAACGTTGGAGTTAACGTAGGCTATATAGGGTTGGAACGTTAGTGAAAATTGTGATTGCCACTAACGTTCTCGAACCCACAATGTCACTTAACGTTAACTTCACTAATGCCCATGCCTAATTCATACTTATCTGTAAGCTGGGCCCACTAAGGATTGGAACTGTTTCAACTCAAGATCCAAAGCACACATCCAAGACTTGAAGAACTCAAGAAGATCAAGAGGAGTAATATATATAGGAGTAGTTTTGAACTATAGGCAGGCTGGGCACTTTGGAGGACTACTCTTTGTATATCTATTTTTCTGCACTTTTAGCTGGGATGTATAATTTTCTGCCATTTTTCATTTCTAGAGCTATGAACAACTAAACCCCTTTCATTAGGTTAGGGAGCTCTGTTGTAATTTGATGGGTCAATTATAGTTTTCATTCTCTTCTTCTTTCTTCTCTTTTGATTTACTAGAAAGCTTTCGATCTTAATTCAATTGGTTAGTTGTCTTGGAAAAGAAACTCTCCATAATTGGATCTCCTCTGAGCCTTGGAAAAGGGATGACGAGATCATGCTAGAAATGCTTTCTCATGTTAGACCAAATTAGGGTCTGGGCGGATATAGTGACATGTAATCCTCCCAACACTTTGATTTGGAAACACATGTGGTATAATCAGTGACCATACTTCATCTCTTCCCATGAGCAATTAAATCAAGGAATTGGGCAATTGTTCAAGCTTAGAGAGATTGGATTACCAAGGAATTGGAATCTAATCACTAAGATTGCCAAGGAGATCAATAGATGCATTGATTGAGGAAGAGATGAAAATGAACTTGATCCGGAGAATACAACATCTCCTGAGCCCAATGAATTCCCCATTTCTAATCTTACCCATTCTCTTTATTTTCTGTCATTTATTTCCATGCTCACTACCCCAAATCCCTATTTAAGATTCTGCACTTTATTTTTCGCTATTTACTTTTTCGCCATTTAATTTTCTGCAATTCTCAAACTACACTTTGTTTAGCTCAACTAGCATATTCTTCTAACTAAAGTTGCTTGACCAATCAATCCCTGTGGGATTCGACCTCACTCTATTGTGAGTTTTTACTTGACAACAAATTCGGTATACTTGCCAAAGGGAAATTTGTTGAGAGACAAGTTTTCACGCATCAAGTTTATGGCGTCATTGCCTGGGATTGATTTTTTATCAACAATGATTAAGTTGGAAGCTCACTAGATTGGGTATTTTTCCCTTGTTTGTTTACTTTATTCAGTTATTTATTTCACTTTGTTTAACTTCTTCCTCATCCCCTATACCCTCTCTGTTTTTCTTTCTTTTTTGTTATTATCTACAATTCTTCTCACTAACCCACTAACTGTTTGATAATTTGCATCACTCACACTAACAATCACTCTAACAAGAATAACCTCTTCATTTTATCTCTTGCTACGTGTTTTGTTAGTTGTATGACAGGGAGAAGAGGTGGAACTTCAACTTTCTTTGATTCAGAACCTGAGAGAACCCTCTGGAGATTAAGGAGGGAAGCAAGAGGGAAATGAGTTGTTGGTGCTGAGGAAGAGGAAGAGTACTTTGAACCCAACATGAAAGAGAACTTGGAAAACAATCATGAAGAAGAAGCTCACAACCATGCTAGAGAAGGCCCTGCAAATCATGCTGGGCAAGAAAGGAGAGTTCTAGGCTCCTACATCAATCAAAATCCAGGAAACTGTGGAAGTAGCATCCAGAAGCCCACCATACATGCCAACAACTTTGAACTAAAACCCCAGCTCATCACCCTTGTTTAACACAACTGCTCATTTGGAGGAAGTGCTCAAGAAGACCCCAATCAATATCTAACCACCTTTTTGAGAATTTGTGACTCTGTGAAGTCTAATAGAGTCCACCCGGATGTCTATAGGCTGATGTTGTTCCCTTTTTCACTCAGGGACAAGGCATCTAAGTGGCTCGAATCCTTTCCAAATGAGAGCTTGACAATTGGGAAGATGTGGTGAACAAATTTTTGGCAAGATTCTACCCTCCTCAAAGAATCAACAGGCTGAGAGCTGAGGTGCAGACTTTCAGGCAACAAGT
>NC_029776.3:74351911-74357445 GCF_000817695.3 Arachis duranensis | reverse complement strand
GGGGGCTCTCTAAACAAGAAGAAAACCATTGAAGAAGCCATAGATGTCATTGAAACAGTAGCTGAGAATGACTACTTCTATACCTCTGAAAGAAGTAACACTCGATGAGTAATGGAGTTGAACCACATGGATGCATTGCTAGCTCAAAATAAGATGATCACCAAGCAGCTAGCAGATCTCACTAAGAAGGTGGAGGAAAACCAAGTTGCAGCAGTCATCACTTCATCACCAACTCAAGAAGGAATGAATATAGGAGAAGAAGGTGACTGGGAATAAGCCAACTATGTTGGAAACTCACCTAGACAAATCCATAACCTATACTCCAAAACCTACAACTCTGGATAGAGAAATCACCCCAACTTTGGTTGGGGAAATCAACAAGACCAAGGTCAAGACCAGAGACACCACAACCTCAACTCCAACAACAATGCAACTCACCAACATACCTCACAGAGACCCTATCAACAACCACTTGACCACCCTTCTCAACCACCTAATCTCAACCCACCATCACTAACAGAGGATAGACTTTCAAAGATTGAGGCTCTACTTGAAGATTTATGTAGAGAAGTCCAAGACAACAAGGTGTTTAAGGAAGAAGTGCGAGCCAATATCAAAAACCAAGGAGAAAACATCAAGAGACTGGAGTCCCAAGTAGGGTATCGATCTCAACAAATTCCCAAACCCACTGATGGATTTCCCAGTGACACGGAGAAGAACCCAAGAGGAGAAACAAAGAAAGTAAGGTGGGAAGAATGTAAGATGATCACCACAAGTGATGAGAGGAGTATGAATGAAGTAGAACACCTCCAAGACAATCAAAAGGGAAACCAGGAAGAAAGGAGCCATGCACCTCAACCCACACTCAAGGAAGAGCTGAAGAAGAAGGAGACACTTAACCCATATGCACCCTTTTCCCAAATGCTTAAAGGTGGTATAGCAGGGAGAATGTATTCAAGATTCCTCGACATGTTTGTATCTCTTGATGTAAATATACCATTTATTAAAGCCCTCCAGCAAATGCCTTCCTACATAAAGTATATAAAGGAGATATTAGCCAGAAAGAGTTCACTGAAGGGTGGATAAACAATAAAGATGAATAGGGATTGCAGTGCTCTCATTCAACCAGGGCCACCCACAAAGAGGAAGGATCCAGGAGTTTCCATATTCCATGTGCCATAGGAGAAACAATGATTGATAAAGGACTATGTGACCTGGGAGCGAGCATCAACTTAATACCTCTATCCCTTGTGAAAAAGCTTTAAATAAATGAGCTAACACCCACAGATGTAATCATTAAGTTGGCTGACAAAACGCAAAAACAGGCAATAGGAGTGGTTGAGAATGTGCTAGTAAAGGTTGGGAACTACTTCCTCCCCACAGACTTTGTTGTCCTGGAAATGGATGAGAACCCTATTTACCCCATCATTCTGGGAAGGCCATTCTTAGCCACAGCCAGAGCACTCATAGATGTGGAACGAGGAGAGCTAGTGTTGAGAATACATGATGATCATCTCACTTTCAATGTTTTCAACCTCTCCCAAGAAGCAGATCATGATAACAAAGAGCTGATGGAGGAGCCAAACAAGGAAGTACAAGCACCACACATAAGGACTCCTATGGTTAACAACCAATGTGATCAGAAGGAGCAACAGCCAAGTGTAATCCAAAAGGAACCAGACCCACCCAAATCACATGAAATAGACAACAAAACTATTCTAAAAAAGGAAACCACAAGGAACAAGTTGGCATCATCGGACACAAGAAAAAAAGTCCCAAAGGGATGGAAAAAAAGAAAATCCCTACAGAAGATTTCTCGCCAAGAGATGAAGTGATCTCTACATACTTCCCATCTATACCACCTCACCTCCCCACTATTCCATCCCAGCTACCTCCAGTGTACACCATCAACAAAATCTTGTCCCTAGAGCATATGGAGCTTAACAACAAGGCCAATGGACATAGGTTCGCTGCAAAGGGGAAAGATTTCAAGCACTATCAGCCACCTTGACAAGGACCAAACATCAAGCTAATGACACTAAAGAAGCGCTTCATGGGAGGCAGCCCATGTTCTATGCTCTCTTTCTTTAATTTCTAATAATAGTAATAAGGCAATTTTCATGAATTTTTAAATCAATTTTGACGACCAATACAAGACCCCTTTACATGCAGCGTATAGTACATGATAAGTTTGGTGTTCAAGGCACACCAAGTGGGCTTGAACACACTTTATGAGGTAAAATTATTCCCCAAACTTGTTGCACCATATGATCACAAACAAGTTTGGTGTACCAACGTTGCATCCATGGGAAATTTAGTGGTTGATTGATTTCATTCATGGAAAGCATTTAGTCATTTAAAAACAAAAGAAAAAGATATTTTTTTTTTAGCTAGCTCACACCTTAAGTTTTCCCACCAAAAATTTCAATTAACCATTTGCATCGTTTTTTTTCGTGTATAAGGAATCAAAAGGGACATTGATGGTACTTGATAGGACAATTAAGGAAGGGAGATTCGGCCACTATACCAAGGAAATCTCACACTTGTCTTCAAGGGGAATATCTTTGGAAGTGTTGCCATGCAACATCGGGAGTTGGATAGCTTTGGAGACCGAACCCAGAACCTTATAAAAGAGGTGATCCTTGTGCTCATTCAATACCAAACCCCAACTGTCCACTATCAAACAACACCATCAATCCTATATAAACCCCTTCACACAACCTCTCTGTACACACTTCATACTATCATTTCTCTCCTTTTCTTCTCTTAGACACACACACTGCATTATCCACCGAAAGTTCCATACATACTTCCCTAGCCATCTTGTGAGTAACAAACATATCAACCATCTTGCATGGCATCATCAAGCTCGAAGAGACAAAAAGGGAAGGGACACAAAAAGCAGCCTCCTTTTGATGAAAAGTGATTAAGAACTTTTTACCATGCACTACAATTTGGGTGGATGGCTGATAAAGAAATCATATATGAATTAGCTTCCAAGTCACACGAACTCAGTGCCCAGAAATCACAGAAAAGGTGGAAAAACGTCGATGGGAACTCCTTACCGATCCAATTACAAGGGTGAACGCAACTCTGGTGAGAGAGTTCTATGCAAATGCAGCTAGACAGGATAAGGCGGATGAATCCTATACAAGTTTCGTGAGAGGGGTCTGATGAGCGGATAATTTATACGCTTTTTGGCATTATTTTTAGTAGGATCTAGCTACTTTTAGGGATGTTTTTATTAGTTTTTATGTAAAATTCACATTTCTGGACTTTACTACGAGTTTGTGTATTTTTTTGTAATTTCAGGTATTTTCTGGCTGAAATTGAGGGACCTGAGCAAAACTCTGATAAGAAGGCTGACAAAGGACTGCTGATGCTGTTGGATTCTGACCTCCCTAAACTAGAAATGGATTTTCTCGAGCTACAGAACTCTAAATGGCGCGCGCTCAATGACGTTTGAAAATAGACATCCAGAGCTTTCCAGCAATATATAATAGTCCATACTTTATTTGTGATTAGATGACATAAACTGGTGCTCAACGCCAGTTCCATGCTGTATTCTGGAGTCAAACGCCAGAAACACATCACGAACCAGAGTTGAACGCCAGAAACACGTTACAACTTGGCGTTCAACTCCAAAAGAAGCCTCAGCTCGTGTAAAGATCAAGCTCAGCCCAAACACACGCCAAGTGGTCCCCGGAAGTGGATTTATGCATCAATTACTTACTTCTGTAAACCCTAGTAGCTAGTTTAGTATAAATACAACTTTTTACTAGTGTATTAGACGTCTTTTTGATTATCTAGTCTTGGACTATCTAGTTCTTTTGACCATTCGGTCTTTCATGGGGGCTGGCCATTCGGCCATGCCTGGACCTTCATCACTTATGTATTTTCAACGGTGGAGTATCTACACACCATAGTTTCAATGCAATTACTACTATTTTCTATTCAATTTAGTTTATTCATATTCTAAGATATTCATTGCACTTCACCATGATGAATGTGATGATCCGTGACACTCATCATCATTTTCACCTATGAACGCGTGACTGACAACCACTTCCGTTCTACCTTAGACCGGGCGCATATCTCTTGGATTCTTTAATCAGAATCTTCGTGGTATAAGCTAGAATTGATGGCGGCATTCATGAGAATCCGGAAAGTCTAAACCTTGTCTGTGGTATTCCGAGTAGGATTCAGGGATTGAATGACTGTGACGAGCTTCAAACTCGCGATTGTTGGGCGTGATGACAAACGCAAAAGAATAAAGGGATTCTATTTGACATGATCGAGAATCGACAGGTGATTAGCCGTGCTGTGACAGAACATTTGGACCTTTTTTACTGAGAGGATGGGATGTATTCATTGACAACGGTGATGCCCTACATATAGCTTGCCATAGAAAGGAGTGACAAAAGTTGGATAAAAGCAGTAGGAAAGCAGAGATTCAGAAGGAAAACAACACCTCCATACACTTATCTGAAATTCCCACCATTGAATTACATGAGTAACTCTATCTTTATTTTCTACTTTATTATTTATTATTCGAAAACTCCATAACATTTATTATCCACCTGACTGAGATGTACAAGATGACCATAGCTTGCTTCATACCAACAGTCTCCGTGGGATCGACCTTTACTCACGTAAGGTATTACTTGGACGACCCAGTGCACTTGCTGGTTAGTTGTGCGGAGTTGTGACTAAGTGTGATTCATGTTTGAGAGCGCTACCAAGTTTTTGGTGCCATTGTTGATGATCACAATTCCGTGCACCAAGTTTTTGGCGCCGTTGCTAGGGATTGTTCGAGTTTGGACAACTGACAGTTCATCTTGTTGCTCAGATTAGGTAATTTTCTTTTCATTTATTTTCAAAAATTTTTTTTTTTCAAAAATATTCTTCAAAAATTTTCCCTCTATTTTCGAAAAATCCTTCAGAGTTTTTAAGAATGAAGTCTAGAGTTTCAAAATGGTATGTTGAAGCTTTGTTGGCCATCAAGCTTTAGACTAACCTGGTATGATTCCTGGGATTTTGATTGAGGACTTTGAATTCATTACTTCCTTTTTCCTATATGTTTTTCGAAAAATATAAAATAGAATCCAAAAAAATAATAAAATTATAAAAATCAAAAATATTTTTGTGTTTCTTGTTTGAGTCTTGTGTCATGTTTTAAGTTTGGTGTCAATTGCATATTCATTTTGTTCTTGCAATTTTCGAAAATTCATGATCTTCAAGTTGTTCTTAGTAAGTCTTCTTGTTTGATCTTGATGTTTTCTTATTTTGTATCTTTTATTGTTTTTCATGTGCATCTTTGCATTCATATTGTCTAAGCATTAAAGATTTCTAAGTTTGGTGTCTTGCATATTTTCTTTGCATCAAAAATTTTTCAAAAATATGTTCTTGATGTTCATCATGATCTTCAAAGTGTTCTTGCATGCATCATGTGTTTTGATTCATAATTTTCATGTTGTGAGTCATTTTTTATGTTTTTCTCTCTCATAATTAAAAATTCAAAAATAAAAAATATC
>NC_029776.3:74338587-74346509 GCF_000817695.3 Arachis duranensis | reverse complement strand
TTTATTTTTTTAAAATAATATTTATTATTTATTTATAACAATAGTTTTTGAGTATTTTATAAATTTAGTATTTATAGAAAAAATAGTTTATATTTATATGATTAGCTGAAATTATTTTTATTGGTATTGTTTAATTTGTATAATTATTTAAATAATATTAAAAAATGGTTGTTTCATAAACAATTGTTGTAATGGTTGTAAAATCGTTCTTTAAAATAGTCAAAGAGAACGGTTTTATTTTGTTACTATAGCGTAATGAAAAAATAAACTTCAATAGCAACACTGTAAAAATTGTGGTTTAAGACCATCCAATAGAACAGTTTTTAAGTGTAGCATTTTGGCAACGGTTTTAATGCGTTTCTTTTGTACAATTCTTTAAACAACAATAAAAAACCGTTGCTTAAATGCAAATCATGGTAACGATTATAAAACCGTTCTTTAAAATAGTCAAAGAGAACGGTTTTAATTTGTTGCTGTAAATTAATGAAAAATTGAATTCAACAGTAACACTTTAAAAAACCATTGTCTATACCTATCTAAGAGAACGGTTTCAAAGCGTTGCAAAATTTGGCGTTGCTAAAGGCCATATTTGTTGTAGTGAGAGGAATTCCGTGAATAATGGGACGCCTCAAAAGATGGGAGTTCTTGAAATTGATGCTCTGAATGCCATATTGGCTCAAAACAAAATGTTGACTCATCAAGTCAACATGATTTCTCAAAGTCTGAATGGATGGCAAAATGCATCCAACAGCATTAAAGAGGCATCTTCTGAAGAAGAAGCTTATGATCCTGAAAACTCTGCAATGGCAGAGGTAAATTATATGGGTGAACCTTATGAAAACACCTATAATTCATCATGGAGAAATCATCCAAATTTCCCATGGAAGGAACTTTGCACTTTTTCATGAGAGAAAACATTATGTTACAGGAATTTAGAAGACAAAGCATCTCCAAAACTCCAACATATTCTCCATTATTTCACAACAAGTAATTATTTCACGCTATTTTATTTTCTAGTAATTCAAACTGATAATTATAATTGATATCCTGACTAAGAATAATAAAATAACCATAGCTTACTTTAAGCCAACAATCTCCGTGGGATCGACCCTTACTCACGTAAGGCATTACTTGGACGACCCAGTGCACTTGCTGGTTAGTTGTGCAGATTGCAAAAGTGTGATTGCAATTTCGTGCACTAAGTTTTTGGCGAGGCTTTTGTAATGGTGGAAGAAATAGGCTCAGCAATATCAAGCCTTATCCATCATCTTCTCAGCAACAGACAGAGAATTATGAACATAATACCTCTAACTTAGCAAATTTAGTCTCTGATCTGTCTAAGGCCACTTTAAGTTTCATGAATGAAACAAGGTCCTCCATCAGAAATCTGGAGGCACAAGTGGGCCAGCTAAGTAAGAAAATCACTGAAACCCCTCCTAGTACTCTCCCAAGCAATACTGAAGAGAATCCAAAAAGAGAATGCAAGACCATTGATATAATCAATATGGCAGAACCTAGAGAGGAAGGAGAGGACGTGAATCCCAATGAGGAACACCTAATGGGACATCTCTCAAGCAAGAAAGAGTCCCCTATTGAGGACCCACGGGAATCTGAGGCTCATATAGAGGCCATAGAGATCCCATTAAACCTCCTTCTGTCATTCATGAGCTCTGAAAACTATTCTTCCTCTGAAGAGGATGAAGATGTAACTGGAGAGCAAGTTGCTCAATATCTAGGAGTTATCATGAAGCTGAATGCCAAGTTATTTGGTAATGAGACTTGGGAAGGTGAACCTCCCTTGCTCATCAGTGAACTAGATACATGGGTTCAGTAAACCTTACCTCAAAAGAGACAAGATCCTGGCAAATTCTTAATACCCTGTACCATAGGCACTATGACCTTTGAAAAGGCTCTGTGTGACCTGGGGTCAAGCATAAATCTTATGCCACTCTCTGTAATGGAGAAGCTGGGGATCATTGAGGTACAGCCTGCCATACTCTCATTACAAATGGCAGACAAATCAGTAAGACAAGTGATGGTGTTTTTGTGGAAAAATAAATTTCCAACACACAAATCCAACCGGCAAGTATACCGGGTCGCACCAAGTAGTAATAACTCATAAGAGTGAGGTCGATCCCACAGGAATTGATGGATCAAGCAACTTTAGTGGGTGATTAGTTTAGTCAAGCTAACATTGAGTGAATTGTGTGAAGTTGATCATCAGAAAGTAAAATTGCAATGAATTTAAAGTGCAGAAAGTAAAAATGGACAGAAACTTAAAGAGCAAGAAATGTAAATTAACAGAATCTTAAATGACAAGAAATGTAAATTGCAGGAAATGTAAAAGGGAGTGGGTGCAGGAAAATTAAATGAAAGCAGTAGATCAAAGCTTAGAACAATTGCAAGGAAATTAAATTGCAGGAAAAGTAAATTCAACGTCACAGTAGCTTAAATGTAAATTGCAGAAGAACACAAGTGCAGGAAATTAAATTGGGAGCAATGAGATGCAACAAAGAGACATAGATCATTTCTCAAATCTCAAAGTGAAACTAACAATTTTAATGAAATAGTAAAAACAGAAAGGAAGCCAAGAGCTCACTTGCTCTCAAGATCAAAACAGAAAGGAAATTGAAGAGGAATGA
This sequence comes from Arachis duranensis, assembly GCF_000817695.3. Taxonomy (NCBI): domain Eukaryota; kingdom Viridiplantae; phylum Streptophyta; class Magnoliopsida; order Fabales; family Fabaceae; genus Arachis; species Arachis duranensis. The sequence goes on along the minus strand of NC_029776.3, from coordinate 74,343,867 downwards.
AATAAAAAGTAAAATGCAGCTCAATTTCAATAGCTAAAGGGAAGTTGAAGATCTCAGGGGTGGAGTAGACTAGAAAACAAGTCTAGATCTCAATCCCTTCCTTTATCCAATAGCAAACAAGATGCAGGAAAATTAAAGATGAAAGCAATGAAGAAAACTTTGATTCAAATCACAATTCACTTGAAAGTTTGCAGAAGAAGAACAAGAGAGGTTGCAGATAGAGAATGAAAACAGAATTCCTTCCAATCTCAATCTAAGATTCAAAATAGAAATGAAAACTAAGAGAGAGAGCTCTCAAATCCTAATGCTCCCTAGTGGAGCTAGCCCTTTTTCTCTAATGGAGCCCCTATTAGAGCCAACCTTCTTTTGAAATGAGAGTGATGCCTTTATATAGGCTTTTTACAAAATGAAAATAAAATGAAATTCAAATTAAAAACAAATTCACAAAATGAAATTCCTAATCTAGCTTCTCTGTGTGCCTTTGAGTCATGTTGAGTGGGCTTTTCTTGCTTTGGATTTGACGAGAAATGGGTTTGGTTGGCCTTGATTCAATTGGGTGAGGAATTGAATTAAATTGAATTTTGGTTGATTTTGGCCCATATGTTGCTCCCAGGAGGCTGCCCTGCTCATTGTGTCTGTGGCATTTATGTATCCGGTGGTAATACTAGAAAACAAATGCTTAGGGCCACGGCCAAGACTCATAAAAGTAGCTGTGTTCAAGAATCAACAAACGTAACTAGGAGAATCAATAACACTATCTGAAATTCTAAGTTCCTATAGAAGCCAATCATTCTAAACTTCAAAGGAAAAAGTGAGATGCCAAAACTGTTCAGAAACAAAAAGCTACAAGTCCCGCTTATCTAATTAGAATTAATATTCATTGATATTTTGGGAGTTATAGTATGTTCTCTTCTTTTTATCCTAATTGATTTTCAGTTGCTTGAGGACAAGCAACAATTTACGTTTGGTGTTGTGATGAGAGGATAATTTATACGCTTTTTGGCATTGTTTTTAGGTAGTTTTTTGTAGGATCTAGCAACTTTTAGGGATGTTTTTATTAGTTTTTATGTAAAATTCACATTTCTGGACTTTACTATGAGTTTGTGTATTTTTCTGTAACTTCAGGTATTTTCTGGCTAAAATCGAGGGACCTGAGCAAAACTCTGATAAGAAGGCTGACAAAGGACTGCTGATGCTGTTGGATTCTAACCTCCTTGCACTCGAAATGGATTTTCTGGAGCTATAGAACTCCAAATGGCGCGCCCTTAACTGCGTTGGAAAATAGATATCCATAGCTTTCCATCAATATATAATAGTCCATACTTTATTTGTGATTAGACGACGTAAACTGGCGCTCAACGCCAGTTCCATGCTGCATTCTGGAGTCAAACGCCAGAAACACGTTACGAACCAGAGTTGAACGCCAGAAACACGTTACAACTTGGCGTTCAACTCCAAAAGAAGCCTCAGCTCGTGTAAAGATCAAGCTCAGCACAAACACACACCAAGTGGGCCCCGGAAGTGGATTTATGCATCAATTACTTACTTCTGTAAACCCTAGTAGCAAGTTTAGTATAAATAGAACTTTTTACTAGTGTATTAGACGTCTTTTTGATTATCTAGTCTTGGACTATCTAGTTCTTTTGACCATTCGGTCTTTCATGGGGGCTGGCCATTTGGCCATGCCTGGACCTTCATCACAAATTTTCAACGGTGGAGTTTGATGCATGGAAACTTGTCTCTCAACAAATTTCCCTTCGGCAAGTATACCGAATTGTTGTAAAGTAAAACTCACAATAGAGTGAGGTCGAATCCCATAGAGATTAACGGATTAAGCAAACAATGATTAATTGATTATCCTAGTTAGACAAATCATATTGGAGTGATAAGTAACAAGAAAATGTAAATGGCATAAAAGTAAAGAAAAGCTATAAAGTGCAGAAGAGTAAAATGACAAGAAAAGTAAATGTAAGAACTAAAAATAAAATGAACATTGGGATCAAGAGATGTTGCAATTCTCCGGATCAAGTTCATTCTCATCTCTTCCTCAATCAATGCATTCATTGATCTCCTTGGCAATCTTAAGTGATTGGATTCCAATTCCTTGGTAGCCCAATCTCTCAAATCTTGATCAATAACCAATTCTTTGGTCAATTGCTCATGAGAAGAGATGAAGTATGGTCACTGATTATACCACATGCATTTCCCAAATCAAGTATTGGGGGATTATAGTCACATATCCATCCCAACCCAACTTAGTCCAGCATGAGAAAGCATTTCTAGCATGATCTCTTCATTCCTCTTCCAAGGTTCCGAAGAGATCCAAATATGGAGAGTTTCTTTTCCAAGACAACTAACCAATTGAATTATGACTGAAAGCTTTCTAGTAAGATCAAGAGAAAAGAAAGAAGAAGAAGAATGAAAACTATAATTGATCCATTGAATCACAATAGAGCTCTCTAACCTAATGAAAAGAGTTAGTTGATCATTGCTCTACCAAAATAGAAAAGAAGAAAGTGCAGGAAAGTAAAGATGAAGATTAAAACTAACATTGAAACTTTCAAATTCATAAATGAAAAGTACAAAGAAAAGAAGAGAAGGAAAAGTGAGTGAGGGGAGGGAGTTCGAAGACCCCTCTTCCAATCCCCAATTTCTGTGTTTCGTTCCATCCAATCCCCCTTCAAAGTAAAAACTAAAGCCTTTATATAGGCTCTCCTAAATTACAAAATGAAATTAAAAGCAAATTACAATTAAATCAAAATTTCTATTCTAGATGCTTCTTGTGGCCTTGATTGGTTGACACTTGTGGGCTTGCTTCCTTGAGGTTGGGTGGTCCAAGAGAAGTGAATCAAATTGAGGTCCAGGGTGACTTGGCTTTATTGCTTTGGTGTTTTTGTGACTTAAAAGATGCCTCTTGTTTGTGCTCCAATTTCATGCCCACTATAGACTATTATATATATTTGGAAAGCTCTGAATGTCAGCTTTCTAACACAACTGGAATCACCTCAATTGGATCTCTGTAACTCAAGTTATGCTCCTTTGAAGTGGACATGGTCGCTGGCATAGTCGCTAGCGTTAATGGAAAACGTGAGTCACGTTAACGCTAGCGACTAGCGTTAATGGAAAACGTGAGTCACGTTAACGCTAGCGACTAGCGTTAATGGAAAACGTGAGTCACGTTAACGCTAGCGACTAGCGTTAATGGAAAACGTGAGTCACAATAACGCTAGCGATCAGGGGCTCAAACTTAATGTCCACCCCATACTATTATATATTGTTGGAAAGCTCTGGATGTCTACTTTCCAACGGCTTTGGAAGCGCATCATTTGGAGCTCTACAGCTCGAGTTATACTTCTTGGAAGGTGAAGAGGTCAGTTGGCCTTACTATAGGTTGATACCATGTTCATCTTTGCACTTTTGGAGCAGGTTTTCTCCCTCAAATTTAGTGTCAACCATGTAGTGCCATATATTCTTGGAAAGCTCTTGAATCCTACTTTTCAATGCCGCTAGAATCACCTCATTTGGAGCTTTGTGGCTCAAGTTATGCATGTTTGAAGAAGGCATGGTCAGGTTGTCAGGTGGGACTTTTGCCTACGTTAACTTCCACGTTAACTTAGTTAACGTAGAAGTTAACGTGGGTCTTTTTTTGCCTCGCCAACGTTAGTGGCACTCACCTTTTCCACTAACGTTGGCATCTCCCTTTCTTTCTACGTTAACTACCACGTTAACTAAGTTAACGTGGCTGTTAACGTGGGTCTTTTTGCTTTGAAAACGTTAGTGGAGTTCACCTTTTCCACTAACGTTGGCATCTTCCTTTCCTTCCACGTTAACTACCACGTTAATGTAGTTAACGTGGCTATTAACGTGGGTCTTCTTTGCTTCAAAAACGTTAGTGGCGTTCACCTTTTCCACTAACGTTGGCTTATACCCCTTTCTTCAAAGTTAATGCCACTAACTTTTCTCACTAACGTTGGGGCTTCCTTTCCTTCCACGTTAGTGCCCACGTTAGTGTAACTAACGTAGCCACTAACATGGCTCTTCTCTTCTTCTTTTGGCCTGAAATCAATCAAATAAAGTGCATCAAAGTCTTGCTCTTAATCATGGGATCATGCATCATCCAATTTATCATTCAATTTATGCATAATTCTCATGAAATCATTCAAAATTCACAATGTTTGCTTGAATCATAGTATGATTGCATTTTCAACCAAATACTTGCTTATTTCCTAAGAAAATACATGAAACCAACCTAAAGCATACAAAAAATGGCTAGTAAAACTAGCCAAGATACCCTGGCATCAGAGTTTCTACACACCATAGATTAAGGGTGTGGAGCTCTGCTGTACCTCAAGTTTCAATGCAATTACTACTATTTTTTATTCAATTCAGTTTATTCATATTCTAAGATATTCATTGCACTTCACCATGATGAATGTGATGATCTGTGACACTCATCACATTCTCACCTATGAACGCGTGACTGACAACCACTTCCGTTCTACCTTAGACCGGGCGCATATCTCTTAGATTCCTTAATCAGAATCTTCGGGTATAAGCTAGAATTGATGGCGGCATTCATGAGAATCCGGAAAGTCTAAACCTTGTCTGTGGTATTTTGAGTAGGATTCAGGGATTGAATAACTGTGACGAGCTTCAAACTCGCGATTGTTGGGCGTGATGACAAACGCAAAAGAATAAAGGAATTCTATTCCGACATGATCGAGAACCGACAGATGATTAGCCGTGCTGTGACAGAGCATTTGGACCTTTTTCACTGAGAGGATGGGATGTAGCCATTGACAACGGTGATGCTCTACATACAGCTTGCCATAGAAAGGAGTGACAAAGATTGGATAAAAGCAGTAAGAAAGTAGAGATTCAGAAGGAACACAGCACCTCCATACACTTATCTGAAATTCCCACCATTGAATTACATGAGTAACTCTATCTTTATTTTCTGCTTTATTATTTATTATTCAAAAACTCCACAACATTTATTATCCGCCTGACTGAGATTTACAAGATGACCATAGCTTGCTTCATACCAACAATCTCCGTGAGATCGACCCTTACTCACGTATGGTATTACTTGGATGACCCAGTGCACTTGCTGGTTAGTTGTGCGGAGTTGTGACTAAGTGTGATTCACGTTTGAGAGTGCTACCAAGTTTTTGGCGCCATTGTTGATGATCACAATTTCGTGCACCAAGTTTTTGGCGCCGTTGCCGGAGATTGTTCGAGTTTGGACAACTGACGGTTCATCTTGTTGCTCAGATTAGG
>NC_029776.3:74338420-74338530 GCF_000817695.3 Arachis duranensis | reverse complement strand
TTCTGGCTGAAATTGAGGAACCTGAGCAAAAATCTGATTCAGAGGCTAAAAAGGACTGCAGATGCTGTTGGATTCTGACCTCCCTGCACTCGAAGTGGATTTTCTGGAGT
>NC_029776.3:74325987-74337864 GCF_000817695.3 Arachis duranensis | reverse complement strand
AGCTTGCCATGGAAAGGAGTAAGAAGGATTGGATGAAGACAATAGGAAAGCAGAGAGATGGAAGGAACACAGCATCTCCATAGGCTTATCTGAAATTCCCACCAATGAATTGCATAAGTATCTCTATCTTTATCTTTATGTTTTATTCATCATCCATAACGATTTGAGTTTGCCTGACTAAGATTTACAAGGTGACCATAGTTGCTTCATACCAACAATCTTTGTGGGATCGACCCTTACTCGCGTAAGGTTTATTACTTGGACGACCCAGTACACTTGCTGGTTAGTTGTGCGAAGTTGTGTTTATGCCATGGTATTGAACACCAAGTTTTTGGGTTCATCACCGGGGATTAATTGATTTGTGAAAAAGTATTGATCACAATTTCGTCCACCAAGAGCGCTACCAAGTTTTTTGCACCATTGTTGATGATCACAATTCCGTGCACCAGGGTCATGGTGGATTTTAGTCCCATGAGCATCATGAGAGTGCTGAAGTTGCGAAGCATACCCTTTGCAGAGGAGAGCTACCACTCAAGAATGGACAACAAACCCAACCACGACCAGATTATACAGGATATCTGTGTGTAATGAGCAGATTGGGACAGAAACCCCAATAGGAAACCCAGATTTATAAAAAGAGGAGATCTCCTCCCTAAGGCTAAAGGTTGGTTTGTAATCGTAAGGAGATCCATCCTCCCAGCCGAAAATAATTCAGAGGTAAACCTTAAGAGAGAAACAATGGTGCAATGCCTAATGAAGGGAGGAGAAATCAAGGTTCATGAACTCATAGCCCAAGGCATTCGGAAGTTTGCTGAGAAGAGCGATTTTGGAGGAAAGTTGGGTTATCCCAGCACTATTCTCCGTCTTTACAACCAGGCTAGGGTGATATTTGAGGATAAAAACCCCGAGTGGATAAAGGTTGGCCTTCCCATCACTTATCGTCGGATGCATGCTGTTGCAACTCCACTACCTCAACGAAGGGTAAGAAAGAGGCCCGCCCATCAACTTGAAGAAGGACAATATCCACAAGAGCAAACCCCAGCCACCTTAAGCATGCACCAATTACAAGAGACTATTGATACTCTATCTAGGCAATGCATGGAAAATCAGGGGGCACAGAAGGAATTTCAAATGCAATTAATGGACCGCTAAGAAGAATCACTCTCTAGATGGATGAATCAGCAAGGGGAATGGCAAAAACAATTGATGGACCAGCAATTGGAACAAGGGAGACAATAGAATGAATCCTTCCATAACCTGAATCAGAAGCAAGATCAACAACAAGAAGCCATACAAAGGCTAATCAACATCCAAGCACATCAAGGTGCACACATTCATGAGATGCATAGGAACCAAAGAGAACAAGCAGATCTTTTCGATGAATACAGAGCATTCTCGGAAGGAGTCTACATGAGTGAGATTGGATATCATGTGAATACCCAAGCCAGGCATGGGTACCTAGTCGGACAACTACCTGTATTGCATCCTAGGGTCACAAAATATGAGGATGTAAAGGATGAATTAGCACGAGTGGAGCACGAAAGGGCCGAACAAAGTCATGAGTCGGTAAGGAAGGCACTAGAATATTGGAAAATAGCTAGAATGAATCGGATGAGAGGAAGCACAAGCGGAAAAAGTGAACTTAAAGAGGGCAAGGAAGCAGAAGAACATGAGCATGCCAATAAGTGAAAGGTGGTGAAGTTCCTTCTTAGTTCTATCTAATTCACAGCTTTAAATAAGGAAAATCATGTATGAAATAGAACATGCTTCCATGAGTAGCTTAGGATTTTTAATTCTGCATTTAAGTTTTTCATTGCTTAAGTTTATGTTTGTTGAGCTTAATGTCTCTAGTATTCACTTCCACCTTTCTTACTTGTATGCTTGTCTTTTAAGCTAATCAAAAAGAAAATGCTATGAAAAGAACAAGAATGGAGTTATTTCGTGAAGTAGGTTCTGAATGTTTGTGGTAGGATGATTAGTAAGCTAAGTTGGTTCACCAAACAAGGAAAGAAGGCAACTATCTACCCTGAATCCTATGCTTGAAACACATCCTATGAGACTAACTAAATAATAAGATCCCAATAAGAAAAGAGAGAGCAATAATTAGCACGCATTTATATTTCCTTCCTAAAACTATTACATGATTGAAAACTTACTTCCTGGAGACCTTTAATTAGGTATTTTAATCCCCCGTTATTCCATTCGATGCCGTGGTCTGTGTGTTAAGTGTTTCAGGATTTATAGGGCATGAATGAGTGGGAGATTGGGAAGGAAGCTTGCAAAAATGGAAGGAATCCAAGAAATGGAGGAGATGACCAGTGAGACGTGATGCGTACGCGTCAACAACGCGACCGCGCGAAAGAGAGGAATTCCCAGTGACGCGGCCACATGAGTGACGCGGACGCGTGGATTGGAAAAGCAGAAGCGACGCAGAGGCATGGACGACACGCCCGCATGGAAAAGCAAAACGCCGAAGGACGCGTCCGCGTGAATGACGCGTCTGCGTGACGTGCGCAATCTGCAGAATTTCAGAAGTCGCTGGCAGAGTTTCTGGGCCAGATTTCAACCCAGTTTTTGGCCCAGAATTACAGACTAGAGTTAAGGGAACATGCAGAAACGAGAGACACAATTCATTCTGCATAATTTTTAGTTTTAGATCTGGATTTACTCATCCCCTAGGTTTTTATCACTTGACATTCATAATTAGGATTTTTGGGAAGATTTTGGCTTTAGCTTTTGAAAAGAGTCTGCCTCCGGTACTAATCATCTTAATTTTGTTATTTACCTTTTATATTTATTCTTCCATATTCTTAATCCCTCTAGAGTTGACTTTGGCTTATTTTACAAGTTATTAATATAGACCATTTTTATTTTTATTTATCATGTCTTCTTTTATTTTCACCATTAATTCTGTGAATTTTACAATTATGATGAGTGAGTAGTTCCATGACTTGATTGGGGGATGATTGAAAGGAACCCTTGAGTTGAACTACTCAAGAGAGAAATTATAATTGGGTCTATTGTTGAATCACCCTCTAATCATTAACTCTATTCCTTCCCAAGGGAGAGGATTAGGACTTATGACTAGACACAGATTTCCAACTTGCTTGACTTTTATTTACCTAGTAAGGGTTAACTAAGCAGAGTAACTTCCAATTATTAATTAATCTTGAGAGTATTTCAACAAGAATAGGGCTTCCAACTAATCTGCCCCCAGTCAAGGCTTTCATTTATAATTAATTAAATTCTCTATTTTAATTTCTTGTTTACCAACTCAACCACTTTTGAAAACACCCGATTGATGAAATAGCACATCTCTCTGCAACTCGTTGGGAGACGACTTGGAATTCATACTCCCAGTATTTTAATTTTCAATATTGTGACAACCCCTTTTTAAATTGATAAGCGAATTTTCGGCTGGTTAAGGACTGTACTTGCAACGTATTCCTATTAATAAATTCTTAACTCGCCAATTTCCGCCATGTCAGTTTTTGGCGCCGTTGCCGGGGAGTTGCAACAGTGTGCTAGTTTATTGATTGGTATTTATTTTAATTGCAATTTTTTCTTTTTAATTTTGTTACCATGAGCTGCACGTTTCTCTCGTTAAATGACACGTTCACTTCCTGATCCAAGCTTGCCAGTATTTGACCCTGAGATTGAAAGAACTCTTTCACGTATAAGGCAAGCTCGACGTCGGCGACTCCTCTTTGAGGACGAACCTGAACCGTCATCTAAGGAAGAAACAAGCTCCCTTTCTACTGATCTAGTTCATTTACGTGCAGGTGACATGGCAGCGCCCAAAAGAGTCACTATCCAGGAGGAAGGAGCCCCTGATTTTACGCTCCAACCATTCCAGGCACACCATCCAGCAGTAGCTGTGAATTTCGAAATAAAGTCCTCGCTACTCAACTTGATGCCCAAGTTTCATGGCTTACATGCTCAAGAGCCTATCAAACATCTTAGGGATTTTCAGACTGCTTGTTCTATTGTTAAGCGTGATGGCATTGATGAAATCTCCATTCTGTTGAAAGCCTTCCCGTTTTCTCTGGAGGGAAAGGCAAGAGAGTGGTACTACACTCAATCCGGAACAACTGTTTCCAACTAGGATACACTTAGGAGAGAGTTTCTGGAGAAATTCTTTCCAGCTGAAGTTGCCGATAAGCTGAGAAAGGACATGTCTTTGATCGTTCAGGATGAATCTGAGACCCTCTATGAATACTTGGAGCGCTTCAATAATATTCGAGAAGCATGTCCCCATCATATGATTGACAAGATAGTGTTGCTCGGTTACTTTACACAGGGTTTGAAATCTCAAGATAGGACCACACTGAAAGGTGCTAGCAATGGTTCTATGAAAAAGTACAAGACTTCGAAAGAAGCATGGCAATTGATCAGTGACTTGGCTGACTCTACTAGGAATCATAGGCAGAAACAAAGTCAGTCAAGAGCTGTTGCAGAGGTATCCACTAGTAAAAAGACTACTGCTATAGCTCAGAGCTTATGTGAAATGACTAACTTGCTGAAGCAGATGCAACTGAATCAACAACAGCCTCAGCAAGTTCAGTCTTCTCCACCACAGCACAGCCAGCAGTTGGTTCCACAAAGAGTATGTAGAATCTGTGCATATTACAGTCACTATATCGATGAGTGCCTATAACTTCAACCAGAAGACAACACTGTAGCAGCCACTCATAACTTTCATGACCGCCCCAATCAAGGGTACAATCAAGGTGGCAACTATAACCAAGGATGGCAGGATAACTCTAACCAAGGCTGGAGAGACAATTCTAACCAGGGTTGGAGGGACAATTATAATAGAGGAGGTAGAGATAACAATGGAAATCAGAGGTGAAATAACAATAACAACTTCAGGCAGCATAATTAGAATCAGGCCTACAGAGCACCTCATCTCAGACAACCTCAAAATCCTCAGCAAACCTCTCAGATCACTTATCCCCCTTCATCCCCTAACGATGAGTTACTGCAATCTATTGATCGGAGACAACAGGCCATGGAAAACAACCTTACTTCTACACTGAATGGTTTGAATTCTACTTTGCAAGCCCTTGTCTCACAGATTGGATCTATGAACAACTCCAACAACCAGTTCTCAAGCTCTGGTGGACTCCCCTCTCAACCATTACCCAACCCAAAGGGTGGTATTAATTCCATCACCCTAAGGTCCGGAACCACACTACAAAAGAGGAATCAGGAAGAGCCAAATCCACCTGAACACACCTCAGCTGAAGAGGTAGTGAAAATAGAAGATGTTGAAGAAGAAAAGAGCATACAGGACATGGCTGAAGAAGAAAACACCAAATCACAAAAAGAAGCACCAAAGGGCACATACAATATAGAGGACACCGTTCCTATTCTATTTCCACAACTTGAAAGGAAGCCCAGGAAGCAATTGGAACCTGATCCCAAAATGGTAGAAATATTCAAAAATGTTGAGGTAATTGTTCCCCTTTTTTATGTCATTCAACAGGTACCTAAATATGCAAAGTTTCTAAAAGATTTGTGCATACATAAAGATAAAATTAATGAATTAGAAACTATTCCTTTAGGAAGTTCTATATCGGAAATATACCTGAAAAATATAGTGATCCAGGCCCATGCATGGTTAACTGTACAATTGGAGGTGTGATATTTTCTGACTGCATGTGTGATTTAGGAGCATGTGTTAGTATAATGCCTTTATCTGTATATAATGTTTTAAGGCTCCCTCCCTTAAAAAGGTCGGCTGCTCGTTTTGTGTTAGCAGATAAAAGTATTATTACAGTGGCTGGAGTTGCTGAAGATGTATTACTGGGAATCAAAGGTCTCACTTTCCCCATTTATTTTTACATCTTGGAGATGCCCCAAAATGATTTAGAGAAGCCATCATCAATCTTACTCGGAAGACCTTTCTTGAAGACCTCGAAGTTCAAATTAGATGCTTTTGCAGGCACATACTCTTTTGAAATAGACGGCCGAGTAGTAAGCTTCAATCTGAATGGAGTTATGAAACACCCTCCAGAAGACCGTTCTATCTTCCAGTGTGACATCATAGATGAAACCGTAGCTGAAGTTCACCAGGAAGAGTTTGAAGATAAGTACATAGGACAAGGTCCAAGTGTGGGGATTTTCGAGGATAATGCAGGTACTCTACCACTGCGACCAGTTCAAGATATTCCAGAGCCAGACCATGAGCAAAAGTTAGAATTGAAACCCCTCTCTCCACACCTCAAATATGCCTACCTCGAGGACAAGCAGAAGTTTCCAGTTATCATTGCACAGGACCCCACTTCTCAGCAAAAAGAGCAGTTACTTAGTGTGCTGAGGAAGCACAAGAAAGAAATTGGGTGGAGTTTAGCAGACATAGTAGGCATCAACCCTCAAGTTTGTGAGCACAGGATATTTTTAGAAGAAGGAGCAAGACCTGTTCGTCAACCCCAAAGAAGATTGAACCCCACTATTTTAGAGGTTGTCAAGAAGGAAGTGACCAGACTATTAGAGGTAGGTATTATCTACCCCATCTCAGACAGTGAATGGGTGAGCCTGATCGGGGTAAAACTTGTCTCTCAACAAATTCCCATTCGGCAACTGTACCGAATTTGTCGTCAAGTAAAAACTCACAATAGAGTGAGGTCAAATCCCACAGGGATTGATTCATCAAGCAACATTAATTAGAGGAATGATCTAGTTGAGCGAATCCATGAATAGAGTTAATAATTGCAGAAATTAAAATGGCAGGAAAGTAAATGACTGAAAGTAAATAGCAGAATTGTAAATGGGAATGGGGGAATTGCTCATAAAAGTAAATTGCTGAAATTAAAGAGAATGGGTAAGATCAGAAATGGGGAGTTCATTGGGCTTAGGAGATGTTGCATTCTCCAGATCAATTTCATTTTCATATCTTCCTCCATCATTGCAATCATTGATCTCCTTGGCAATCTTAAGTGATTGAATCACAATTTTTTGCAATTCAATCTCTCAAATCTTGATCAATAGCCAATTCCTTGGTCAATTTCTCATGAGAAGAGATGAAGTGTGGTCACTGATTATACCACATGCACTTCCCAAATCAAATGCTTAGAGGCTTAGAGCACATACCCATCCACACTCAATTTGGTCCAGCATGAGAAAGCATTTCTAGCTAATCTCTTCATTCCTCTTTCAAGGATCCGAAGAGATGTATATTTGAATAGCTTCTTTTCCAAGATAACTATCCAATTGGATGAAGATCGAAAGCCACACTAACGCTACAAGTGTGGCGTTAGTGCTAAAGTTATTGTGGCTAACGTTGCACTTGCTGCCCAGTTGGTGTTTTTGGGGCTTAAAAGATGCCTCTTGTTTGTGCTCCAATTACATGCCCACTATAGAGTATTATATATTGTTGGAAAGCTCTGAATGTCCGCTTTCTAACGCAACTGAAATCACCTCAATTGGACCTCTGTAGCTTAAGTTATGTTCCATTGAAGTGGACATGATCGCTGGCATGGTCGCCAACGTTAATGAAAATGTTGAGTCTCAATAACGCTAGCGATTTCCCGTTTTTGAAGCTCAAACTTATTGTCCACCCCATACTATTATATATTTTTGGAAAGCCCTGGATGTCTACTTTCCAATGCTATTGGAAGCGCATCATTTGGAGCTCTAAAACTCGAGTTATACTTCTTGGAAGGTGAAGAGGTCAGTTAGCCTTAATACAGGTTGATATCATGTTCATTATTGCACCTTCGGGGCAGGTTTTCTCCCTCAACTTTACTGTCAACCATGTAGTGCCATATATGCTTGAAAAGCTCTGGAATCCTACTTTCCAATTCCATTGGATTCACCTCATTTGGAGCTTTGTGGCTCAAGTTATGCATGTTTGAAGAAGGCATGGTCAGGCTGCCAGGTGGGACTTTTGCCCATGTTAACTAAGTTAACGTGGGAGTTAACGTGGCTCATTGTGGCTTGTGTGGCTCCTTCCAACGTTAGTGACAATGTTGAGTGTCACTAATGTTGGCCATCACCTTCTTTCATCCACGTTAGCTTCCACGTTAACTAAGTTAACGTGGAAGTTAACGTGGCTTCCTTGGGGGTTGTGTGGTTGCTTTCAACGTTAGTGACAATGTTGGGTTTCACTAACGTTGTCGACCACCCTTGCCTCTTACGTTAGCTCCCACGTTAACCAAGTTAACGTGGGAGTTAACGTTGCATTTTGCACTTAGGCCAACGTTAGTGACAATGTTGAATGTCACTAACGTTGGCTTCCTTCCCCCTTTTAACGTTAGAGGCCACGTTAACTAAGTTAACGTGGACTCTAACGTGGCCACTTATGAGCTTGGTCCAACGTTAGTGATAATGTTAAGTGTCACTAACGTTGGCTCCATTTCCTTTCTTCAAAGTTAATGCTACTAACGTTCCAACTTTCCTTCCTTCCACGTTAGTGCCCACGTTAGTGTAACTAACGTAGCCACTAACGTGGCTCTTCTCTGCTTCTTTTTGCCTGAAATCAAACAAACAGAGTGCATCAAAGTCTTGCTCTTAATCATGGGATCATGCATCATCCAATTTATCATATAATTGATGCAAAATCCTCATGAAATCATGTAAAGTGCAAAATGTATACTTGAATCAAGAAGTAAGTGAAATTCTACCCAAAACTAGCTTATTTCCTAAGAAAATGCATGAAACTACCTTAAAAATAGTGAAGAAAAGGTCAGTGAAACTGGCCAAAATGCCCTGGCATCACAACACCAAACTTAAAGCTTGCTTGTCCCTAAGCAAGTTCTGGAACAAGAGAATGATGAATGGAATGCCAAGAGTAATGAGTCATTCTTGTGGAAGTCATGTCCTTTGTTTTATGGTGGTTTCATGCATAGCAACTTAGGTTCATTCCTGGCTTTCAGACCTTTATCATGTCCTAGAATACTCGCTGTGACTGCATACCGTGAGACTTTTATTAATTGATCCTTTTGTTGTCAATTCAGGGTTTATTTGTGTTCTTGGGCTAGGTGTTCTGTAAGGGGGCAACTCTTTAAAATAAGCTTTCAGCCAACACTCCCAAACCAGTTGGTTCAAGGTGCTAGGTGTTGAAGCACCCCTAAGAACTTACTTGCTCAAGTCTCTCCCCCCATACATACACACCACAGGCATATAGTTTATTTATTTTCTTTTCTTTAGACCTTGGTGTCCAGCACCTCTTTGGGTTACTAAATGCTCTGTAGTGAGGGTTACTCTTGATAGTGGACTTTCAGCTGATAATCCCGAGTTAGTTAACCCAAGTTACAAAGTGATAAGGCACCCCAAAGAGCTTATTCATCCAAGTAGATCCCTCACACATGAGTACCACAGACACATGCCTCAAGCTCAAAACCATTGGTGCCTAGCCTTATTGTTTACTCTTTTTCTTTTGTTTTTCAACCTTTATTGTTCTTTCCCTTTTTCTTCTTAGGATCTTCTTATTTAGTTAGTCTCATGGGGTGTGTCTCCAGCATAGTATTCATGACAGATAGTTGTCCTCCCACCTTGTGGTTGAACCAACTTAGCCAACTTATGACCACACCACATGGTTGAACCAACTTAGCTAACTTATGATCACACCACAAACTCAGGAACTTACTCCATAGTATGAACTCCACTCTGGTCTTTTATAAAAC
Organism: Arachis duranensis; assembly: GCF_000817695.3. Lineage (NCBI taxonomy): Eukaryota > Viridiplantae > Streptophyta > Magnoliopsida > Fabales > Fabaceae > Arachis > Arachis duranensis. The sequence goes on along the minus strand of NC_029776.3, from coordinate 74,328,235 downwards.
ACTCATTCTCTTTTCATTTGATTCAAAAGGGACAAGCATATAAGTAAGCAAAGTAAGGATGCAGTAATGACATTCAGACTAGAAAACACAGCCTTAATCAATAAAATGTTTAAAAGACAGAATTGACATGCTTATTCACAAGGAGCAAGCACATATACATACAAAGAACTTAGAAGACAATCATGCAAATTAAAGTTCTGGAAATAAGTAAGAGGAGAAAGGAACTTTACCACCTTGTATTTTATCTTTATTGTTGTTGCCCTTTTCCTCCTATTCTTCCCCTTCCCACACCAGACATAGAATGATTTCTTATACTCAAGCAACAATTAAAACAGTGGTGATGGGGTCCATGATGGATCATGAATGTCTTAGAATGAAGTGTGAGTATGCATGTGTTTCAGCAAGCAAGGTTAAAAATACAATAAAGACACAAGAGATACAAACAGAGACATTTTGATTGCATTAATAAGTGGTGTTGGCATGGTACTTGCTTGAAAGTTAAGTGGCAACACCAAACTTAGTGTGCCACTATCAATTTAGAATGTTGCAAGTACCCAGTGAAGATTGAAAATCAAATTGTTGCATAGCAACACCAAACTTAGAATGCAATCATATGCCAAATTATTGAAAGCAAACTAAGCAAAGCAAGGAAATGTTACCTACGGTTGGGTTGCCTCCCAACAAGGGCTTTTGGTTGACCTTTTCTTCTTCATGGATATTGTCCTTCTTTTCTTGGTCACCATCCTCTTTTTAGTGCTCATGTTGATTGCCTTCACCACCTTAGTTTCAGTACTTGGGTGTTGTATGAGGGTTGGAGCAACATCTTCATCAAGAACATCTTGAATTGGTGGTTCAATGAACTCACCCTCTATGCAACTCTCTGTTTTATTGGAGTAGTGTGGACTCCCTTGATTGACTTCCTTTCTTTCTTCTACATGATGTTGCATTGTGTCCTTTGTGAGTGAGTTTGCATGTTCCTCATCTTTTATTGCAATTTCACTTGACACAAGGGACCTTTTGTTCTTGTTTTTCCACTTCCTCACCCATAAATTGGTCTTCATTCTCACTGTTTGATGGTTCTAAGTTCCCCCTTGTCTGCTCTAAGGGCCCATTCATCTTCTTGAGGATGATTTCTTTCCAGGATTGGGGTCGTGTGTATCTTTCCACGAGTTTTCTATGTATTTCTATGTATGAAGGTTGAGAATAATCTTGGTGACATGGATGTGTTGTGGTGAAGTTGTGCTGAGGGGTGTGGAATGAGTTGTGTGATTGATGGGATGACTTGTATGGACTTTGTGTTGAGACATAATCAAGTGATGAAGAATTTAGGCATGTAAAACTTGGAGGTGAGGTTGTATAATTGAGAGGTGATGGCTCTTGATGAATAGGGTATGAATGAGTGAAATCTCTTTGATTATGATCTTCCCAGCCACAACTTGAGTAGTGATCAATTTCACCAAAATATGGATCATTTTGTGGCTCTGGAAAGTACCCCATTTCATGTTCTTGATACTCCCACCCACCATGAGCATAGTAAAGTGAATCATTCTGGGGTGGTGGAGAGTTTCCCATGAAATTTGATTGCATAAAATATGATGGATGCTCCTTTCTTTCCTGCAGAAAGCTCTGTCTCAAACAATAATCACCAAAAGATGATGGATGCTCCTTTCTTTCCTGCAGAAAGCTCTGTCTCAAACAATAATCACCAAAAGAAATTCGAATCTCCATTGTCACAGATGAGGAAATTCCCAGTGAGGCAATATCACAAACAGTTAGTGGGTTAGTGAACTGAATTGTAAATAACACAGAAAAACTAAGAAACAGGGTGAAGGAAAGAAATTAACTAAGACAGAAAGTAAATTACTTAAACAAAAAATTAAAGCAAACAAAATAAAAATACTCAATCTAGTGATCCTCTAATTTAATCATTGTCGATGCACAATCAATCCCCGGCAACGGCGCCATAAACTTGATCAGGGTAAAACTTGTCTATCAACAAATTCCCATTCGGCAAGTGTACCAAATTTGTCATCAAGTAAAAACTCACAATAGAGTGAGGTCGAATCCCACAGGGATTGATTGATCAAGCAAATTTAATTAGAGGAACGATCTAGTTGAGCGAATCCATGAATAGAGTTGATAATTGCAGAAATTAAAATGGTAGGAAAGTAAATGACTGAAAGTAAATAGCAGAATTGTAAATGGGAATGGGGGAATTGCTCATAAAAGTAAATTGCAGAAATTAAAA
>NC_029776.3:74323055-74325801 GCF_000817695.3 Arachis duranensis | reverse complement strand
AATTTCTTGCAATTCAATCTCTCAAATCTTGATCCATAGCCAATTCCTTGGTCAATTGCTCATGAGAAGAGATGAAGTGTGGTCACTGATTATACCACATGCACTTCCCAAATTAAATGCTTAGAGGGTTATAGCCACATACCCATCCACACTCAATTTGGTCCAGCATGAGAAAGCATTTCTAGCAAATCTCTTCATTCCTCTTTCAAGGATTCGAAAAGATCCATGTTTGAATAGCTTCTTTTCCAAGATAACTATCCAATTGGATGAAGATCGAAAGCTTTCAAGTAAAATCAAAAGGAAAGATAGAAGAAGAATAAGAAAATTAGTATTGATCCATCAAATTACAACAGAGCTCCCTAACCCAATGAAAGGGGTATAGTTGTTCATAGCTCTAGAAATCAAAATCAAAGATGGAGAATACATGATAAAGCTAGAAGTGCCCAGAAAGTAAATACAAAGAGTAGTTCCCTTTTCTAGCTCCTCCCAAAAGCTCTAGAAAATGAAAACAAAGATAGTTTGTGAAGGGGGGGGGGGAAGTCCGAAGACCCCTCGTCAATCCCTCATTCCAGAATTACTTGAATGTAAAAACTAAGGCCTTTATATAGGCTTTCCTAAATTACCAAATGAAATTAAAAGCAAATTACACTTAATGAAAATTCCTATTCTAGATGCGTCTTGTGGCCTTGATTGGTTGACAATTGTGGGCTTGCTTGCTTGAGCTTTGAAGTGGACTTGAGAGAGAAGTGAGTCAAGTTGAGGTCCAGATGCTAAAGTTAGTGCTAAAGTTAGCCACACTAACGCTACAAGTGTGGCGTTAGTGCTAAAGTTATTGTCGCTAACGTTGCACTTGCTGCCCAGTTAGTGTTTTTGGGGCTTAAAAGATTCCTCTTGTTTGTGCTCCAATTTCATGCCCACTATAGAGTATTATATATCGTTGGAAAGCTCTGAATGTCAGCTTTCTAACACAACTGGAATCACTTCAATTGGACCTCTGTAGCTCAAGTTATGCTCCTTTGAAGTGAGCATGGTCGCTGGCATGGTCGCCAACGTTAATGAAAATGTTGAGTCTCAATAACGCTAGCGATTTCCCGTTTTTGAAGCTCAAACTTAGTGTCCACCCCATACTATTATATATTGTTGGAAAGCCCTGGATGTCTACTTTCCAATGCTATTAGAAGCGCATCATTTGAAGCTCTACAACTCGAGTTATACTTCTTGGAAGGTGAAGAGGTCAGTTAGCCTTAATACAGGTTGATACCATGTTCATCATTGCACTTTCATGGCAGGTTTTCTCCCTCAACTTTAGTGTCAACCATGTAATGCCATATATGCTTGGAAAGATCTGGAATCCTACTTTTCAATGCTACTAGAATCACCTCATTTGGAGCTTTGTGGCTCAAGTTATGCATGTTTGAAGAAGGCATGGTCAGGCTACCAGGTGGGACTTTTGCCCACGTTAACTTCCACGTTAACTACTTTTGCCCACGTTAACTACCACGTTAACTAAGTTAACGTGGGAGTTAACGTGGCTCATTGTGGCTTGTGTGGTTCCTTCCAACGTTAGTGACAATGTTGAGTGTCACTAACATTGGCCATCACCTTCTTTCATCCACGTTAGCTTCCACGTTAACTAAGTTAACGTGGAAGTGAACGTGGCTTCCTTGGGGGTTGTGTGGTTGCTTTCAACGTTAGTGACAATGTTGGGTGTCACTAACGTTGTCGACCACCCTTGCCTCTTATGTTTGCTCCCACGTTAACCAAGTTAACGTGGGAGTTAACGTTGCATTTTGCACTTAGGCCAACGTTAGTGACAATGTTGAATGTCACTAACGTTGGCTTCCTTCCCCCATTTAACGTTAGAGGCCACATTAACTAAGTTAACGTGGCCTCTAACGTGGCCCCTTATGAGCTTGGTCCAACGTTATAATGTGGCCACTTATGAGCTTGGTCCAACGTTAGTGATAATGTTAAGTGTCACTAACGTTGGCTCCATTTCCTTTCTTCAAAGTTAATGCCACTAACGTTCCAACTTTCCTTCCTTCCACGTTAGTGCCCACGTTAGTGTAACTAATGTAGCCACTAACGTGGCTCTTCTCTGCTTCTTTTTGCCTGAAATCAAACAAACAGAGTGCATCAAAGTCTTTCTCTTAATCATGGGATCATGCATCATCCAATTTATCATATAATTGATGCAAAATCCTCATGAAATCATGTAAAGTGCACAATGTATACTTGAATCAAGAAGTAAGTGAAATTCTACCCAAAACTAGCTTATTTCCTAAGAAAATGCATGAAACTACCTTAAAAACAGTGAAGAAAAGGTCAGTGAAACTGGCCAAAATGCCCTGGCATCAATAACTAGGATCATCTTGCTCTTGGATTGATGGATGTGGGTGCTCTTCCATAGATGGTGGTGATGGGATGGGTGGTGATGGAATGGGTGGATCATTATATGGTTGAAAAGGAAGTGCACTAGAGCTTGAGGGTTGATTGTTAAAGGTATTCGGTGGTTCGATTTGGGTGACCAGAGCTTGTATAGCAGAGTTTAAATCGGCAAATACTTTCTCCATGGAGGTTTGGGGTGGATAGGAGGGTTCATTTTGATACTGATAAGGAGATGGTGTATATTGCGGTGGTGGTTCTATGTATGGTTGATGAGCGGATAATTTATACGCTTTTTGGCATTGTTTTTAGGTAGTTTTTAGTAAGTTCAAGCTACTTTTAAGGATGTTTTCATTAGTTT
>NC_029776.3:74318961-74319661 GCF_000817695.3 Arachis duranensis | reverse complement strand
CAATAGCCTCCACCCATTTGGATACATAATCCACTGCCACCAGAATATAGGTGTTTGAGTATGATGGTGGGAAAGGTCCCAAGAAGTCAATGCCCCATACATCAAACAACTCAATCTCCAAGATTCCTTGTTGAGGCATGGCATAACTGTGAGGCAGGTTGCCTGATCTTTGGCAACTATCACAGTTAAGCACAAATGCTCGGGAATTTTTATAGAGAGTAGGCCAGTAGAAGCCACTTTGGAGGACTCTTGTGGCTGTTCGTTCACTTCCAAAATGTCCTCCATACTGTGATCCATGGCAATGCCAAAGGATCTTCTGTGCTTCTTCTTTAGGCACACATCTACGGATTACTTCGTCTGCACATCTCTTAAAGAGATATGGTTCATCCCAAAGATAGTACTTTGCATCTGTGATTAATTTCTTTGATTGCACCTTACTGTACTCTTTGGGTATGAATCTCACTGCCTTGTAGTTTGCAATGTCTGCAAACCATGGCACTTTCTGGACGGCTAGTAGTTGCTCATCCGGAAAGGTTTCAGAAATTTCAGTGAGAGGGAGGGACGCCCCTTCCACTGGTTCTATTCGGGACAGGTCATCTGCTACTTGATTTTCTGTCCCTTTCCTGTCTCTTATTTCTATATCAAACTCTTGCAGAAGAAAAACCCATCTTATGAGTCTGGGTTTTGAATCCTGCTTTGT
>NC_029776.3:74316038-74316520 GCF_000817695.3 Arachis duranensis | reverse complement strand
AGAAGTGGGTTGGGAAGCCTTTTTAGAGGGGTTGTTATCAGCACTTGTATGTGGCTGATCACCCACTGGCATTTGAATGCCAGGGGTGGAAGCTGGGGTGGCGTTAAACGCCACCTCCTTGCTTGTCACTGGCGTTTGAACGCCAGAACCATGTTCCTTTTAGGCGTTCAACGCCAGATCCATGCTTGTTTCTGGCGTTGAACGCCAGGAATGAGCATGGTTTGGGCGTTCAGCGCCAGCTTTATCCCTTTCTGGGCTCTGCTTGTCCTCAGAGGGATTTTGAGTAGCTATTTGTTCATTTCCTGCCTTCTTGCTGCTTTGAAGTGAGTTATTTAATGTTTTCCCACTTCTTAATTGAACTGCTTGGCATTCATCTGCTATTTGTTTTGACAGTTGCTTTTCTGTCTGTTTTAATTGCACTTCCATGTTCCTGTTAGCCATTCTTGTTTCCTGTAAATTTCCTTGAATTCGGCTAGCTGCTG
>NC_029776.3:74314236-74315341 GCF_000817695.3 Arachis duranensis | reverse complement strand
GGTTAGCATATGACCCCAGAGTCCTCTTGGACTGTTCATTCCTACTTGCTTCCATGATGGAATACAAGTTGAGAATTTATAGTTTGAAAATTATTTATTTTATAGTAATGGAATAAATAAAAATGGAATAAATAAAAAGAAGTTAAAAATAAATTTTTTTTTTCGAAAAAAAATGAAATTAAAATCTAAAAAATAAAAAAAAAATTCGAAAAAGTAGTTAGAAAATATAGAATTTTTGAATTTTGAATTTTATGATGAAAGAGAAAAACACGCAAAAGACACAAGACTTAAAATTTTTAGATCTAATGCTCCTTATTTTCGAAAGAAGACACAAGACTTAAAATTTTTAGATCTAATGCTCCTTGTTTTCGAAAATTTTGGAGGAAAAACACCAAGGAACGCCAAACTTAAAAATTTTAAGATCAAAACACAAGAAAGACTCAAGAACACCTTGAAGATTCACAAGAACACCAAGAACAAAAGAAAGAACACCAAACTTAAAATTTTTAGAAAACTAAGATAAATTTTCGAAAATTATATTAAAATTAACAATAAAACACCAAACTTAGAGTTTGGCACAAGATTAAATCAAGAAAAATTATTTTTGAAAAAGATTTTCAAAAGTATTGGTGCTCCCTTATCAAGAATATAAACCAATGCTTTAGCCAATTGGGAATAAATATGACACTTGATGCAGATATGCAATTGACACCAAACTTAGAACAAGACACTAAAACTCACGAAAATTAGCAATTAATTAAAAGAAAAATAATAAATTTTGAAAATAAATTTTTGAAAAGAAACTATCCTATCAAGAATTAAAGACTCTATAAAAATAAGAATAAAAATAAAAATAAATTATTCCTAATCTAAGAAATAAAATAAGCCTTCAATTGTCCAAACTCAATAATCCCCGGCAACGGCGCCAAAAACTTGGTGGACGAAATTGTATCTCTTTATAGAATATGATAATAGAGCCTGGTCCAGAATCAATTTCGTTCAACTAACCAGCAAGTGTACTGGGTCGTCCAAGTAATACCTTACGTGAGTAAGGGTCGAATCCACAGAGATTATTGGTTTGAAGCAATCAATATTTATTTTATTA
>NC_029776.3:74307746-74313828 GCF_000817695.3 Arachis duranensis | reverse complement strand
TTGGCGTCAAACTCCAGGTTATGACGTGTTTTGGGCGTTCAACTCCGGATCATGACGTTTTTCTGGCGTTTAACTCCAGACAGCAGCATGAACTTGGCGTTTAACGCCAAGTTACGTCGTCTATCCTTGCGCAAAGTATGAACTATTATATATTGCTGGAAAGCCCTGGATGTCTACTTTCCAACGCCATTGAGAGCGCGCCAATTGGACTCCTGTAGCTCCAGAAAATCCATTCGAGTGCAGGGAGGTCAGGATCCAACAGCATCAGCAGTCCTTTTTCAGCCTAATTCAGATTTTTGCTCAGCTCCCTCAATTTCAGCCAGAAAATACCTGAAATCACAGAAAAACACACAAACTCATAGTAAAGTCCAGAAATATAATTTTTGCCTAAAAACTAATAATATTCTACTAAAAATTAATTAAAACATACTAAAATATACATGAAATTACCCCCAAAAAGCGTACAAAATATCCGCTCATCATATACTTGAATCAAGAAGTAAGTGAAACTCTACCCAAAACTAGCTTATTTCCTAAGAAAATGCATGAAACTACCTTAAAAACAGTGAAGAAAAGGTGAAACTGGCCAAAATGCCCTAGCATCAGAGCCCAGTGCAAGTGGTGCCCAAGAAGTCTGGAGTCACTACAGTGAAGAATGAGCATGGAGAGCTCATAGCAACCGGAGCTGAAAGGAAGTTGCAATTGCAAGAATTGGAGAGCCTTCGCCTAGAAGCTTATGAGAACTCAAGACTGTACAAGGGGAAAATGAAGGTTGTACATGAAACACATCAAGAGAAAGGAGTTCAAACCTGGGGATTTAGTCATTCTCTACAACTCTAGACTGAGGCTCATTCCAGGAAAACTGCGATCAAGGTGGGAAGGTCCACATAGAGTCGAGAGGGCTGAGCCGTACGGAGTTTTCCATCTAAGTCACTCTTCAAGCTTTGAACTCATCAAGGTTAATGGACATTGTTTGAAGCTCTACCATGGTGAGAAGGCGACGAAAAACAAGGAGTTAGAGATCTTCCTCCTGGAGGATCCACTCGCAACTGAAAACTGAGCTACTGAAGCGTCCAACTTAAGGACGTTAAAGCAAAGTGCTAGCTGGGAGACAACCCACCACGGTATGATCGTTCCTCTTCTTCTCCTTCTCTTCCCTTATCTATAACTCTTCTCCATACTACTGCCTATATCTTGCACCTCATCTGCATCCTGCATTTGCATAAAAAAAATTTTACGCACGCTTCGCGTTGATGCGTCCGCGTCACTAGTGCGTTTTGAAGAAAGGGGAATTGAACAGAGAGTCACGCGAGAGCGTGGCTGGAGGCGTGCCTTTGGCACAAATCATCCCACGCGACCGCGTCGTTGACGCGTCCACGTCAAGTGTGAAAACTGGCTTCCCACGCGTCTGTGTCACTCACGCGGCCGCGCACCCTGAAATTCGACGTCACATGGGTGCACGACCGAAGGTTGTGCTAGAGTGGTGCTGGATCGGTGCTGAATGCACAATTTCTTTCCACGCGGGCGCATGGCTTGCACGTCCGCATCATATCTCTCTACTGGCCACTCACGCGAGCGCATGACCCACGCGTTTGCGTCGCCCAAAATTTGGCAAAAATAAAAATTCGAACAGAAAGTCGTGCGAGCGCGAGGCTGCCCTCGAGCCAGTAGCATAACCTGAGTCACGCGTCCGCGTCAATTAACTTAATGCGCCTTCACATGAACGCGTCACCCACGCGTCCGCATCGCTTGCACCGCACAGCTTATCATGATTTGCCAAATATCTTATCTTTCTCTTCCCCCAATCCTACTTCTTCTTTTCCCTCCTTATTTCTTTCTTCTCCCTTCTTCCTTCTCCCCTCCTTCCCACTTTCTACTTTCTCTCTCTCTTTCAACCATTATCAAGGTTTTTCTTTTCTTCTTCCCTCCTCACTTTTCTATTCTTCTTCTTTATTTATGTTTTCTTCTTCCTTTCTCTTTCTTTTTACTTTTTTTTTGCATATGTTTTCTTTTTCTTTCCTTTTCCTTTTTATTGGTGCTGGAAATTTATTTGGTCATTGTGGATTGTTTCATAACTGTTTGGCAATTATATTTTTAAAGGGTTGCTTGCATGTTCAATTTATTATTTTCAATGGATTATTTACCATGCATGCTATGTGTTTGTGAAAAAGCCCATGTGGCATTATGCACTTTTCTACATTATTCTATTCTACTATTCAATGCATGTTTTTCACAAATTCCCTTTACTATTTTATTAATTGTTTTTAATTGTCAATACAAAGGCGATAGTTTGTTACGAAGTGATGCTTGATCTATGCTACTCATGCGCTTGCCGACATGCCAATAACCATCTTGCATCCACTTCTCTATTGTGCACTTGTTCTTTTCCCTTTGATGATCTTTTCACATATTGTCATGACCATGTGTTTGCTTCATTTATCTTTACCGTGCACTGATTATCACTCACCCATTCCCCTTCCTCGCTCTATCTCTTTGGATTTAACTTATTTTCTCTTCCCTTTTTCAGAATGGCCACCAAGAAAGGCAAAGAGAAAGCTACCCCTAAACCCACAGCAAGGAAAGGAACGAAGAGAGCATTAATGGCAGAGCCTTCTTCAACAACAGTCAGGCCCTCAACAAAAAGAATTAAAAGGATTCTTCCCAGCCAAGGACACTGCACGATTCCCAAATTGCTACTGTGAGCAGATGTTTCCTATTCTAGCAGCTCGAAATTACAACAATGGACACCTTCTTATCCTTCCGCCTCGTATTGCTGAATTTGTTGAGCCACAAATTGCACAAAGACATTGGAGATTCTTACAGAGGCAGCCACGACAGGTTAATCTTTCTTGGGTTGTTGAGTTCTACTCCAACTTCCACCTGTCGACTCTGTAGTCCGTTTATTTACGCCAGAAGCAAGTCCCCATTACAGAAGAGGCCATACAGCAAGCTTTAGATCTTCCACCTGCTCCAGAAGGATTGGACGCTTTTCAGAAAGCTGCCATCAAACGCCAGGCGTACACCTTTGATTGGGATGCTGTTCTCAGAGTTATCGCTCGACCTGGCAGCAAATGGATCTTCGGATACCATCGTTCCCGTCCTAAGGGAATCTCGGCTTCCGCACTCACCTTAGAGGCTCACGTATGGGCACAGATTATGTCTCATTACGTCTTCCCGAGTACTCATGAGTCCTCCTTCACGACAGACATGGCCGTTCTACTATGGTGGATCCTCACAGACCAGCCTCTTAATTTACCAAGACATATCCGGAATGCTATGGAACATGTGCAGATCACGGGCAACCTACCTTTCCCTGCCTTGGTCTCTGATCTTATCTCAGCAGCCGAAGCCCCCTACAGAGCTGGAGACACCAAAGCCATACTTCCACGGGATGATCAGTACGTCCCCAACGGGAGATATCTCAGGCCACCACTTGCCACTACCAGCCAGTCCACCGAGGATGCTGCAGTTCCTCCACCATCTACTAGTCAGCTGCTGCATCAAATACTGAAGCGGTTGGACCAACAAGAAAAAAAAAGCAAAGCTCCGAGATCACCGCAACCAATGCCGTTTCAAATACCTTAAAGAGCTCCTCACAGGCAATCACAAACCTGACGACGACCCAGGCACTCCGGACTCCACTTCCTTCACCAGCACAGGGAGCCATGACGGCCCCGACTATGGAGACACTGCCACCAGCCCACCATTGTTCATGACAGATGGCACCGAGGACGGTGCAAATCCTTAAGTGTGGGGAGGTCGGTCAGTACCTGACTTCCGGAGGTAATTCTTCTTCCCTAAACACCAATAAATTAGAATATTTAGTTAGTTTTTCTTTTAGAATAGAATAAATTGCATAATAATAGATTAGTTGCATGCATGTCCTACTTGATTGAAAAAGACAATAAGTTTCTTCTAAAACTCTATCTTTGGAACAAAATTTCACTAATTTTAATTAAAACTCTTATGTTAAATTTGCTTGAAGTTATATTTGGAACATGATTTTTAAAGCTAAAGAACACACAACCTGTGAGAATTGAGTCTTTATGCATAGTTACATTATTTAACCATATTTGTTTTATTCTTGTGTGTTTACTTCTCTATGATTGTAACCTATATTTTGTTCCATCTTATATGTCTAATGTTTAATATATTTATATGCTGCATATGATTGAGGCCATTAATTGTTTAGTTCACTTATCCAAATTAATCATACCCTTTCAATTACCTTTGTTAGCCACTTTGAGCCTTTAAATCCCATTTGTTCTATAATTTACCACATTACTAGCCTTAAAAGGAAAAATAATTATATACCCCAATTTGAATCTTTGGTTAGCTTAAGATAGAATTGTGTGTGCTAATTAAGTATGGGAAATTGTGAGGACAAAGGATAATAAGGGAGTGTATCATGATAATATAATGGGAATTTGGACACCTACTCATGTGAAACTATAAGAATAAAAAAAAATCTATGTGCATTGATTAGCTATGTTTATTTTTATGTTATGTGAAAAAAAATTTATTCAATAAATAAATAAGGGGACATAAAATTATCCCAATGTTGAGTTAAGAATTCAAAGGTCAATGCATATATGATAGAATTAAAATAAACAGTTGACACATGAGTAGGGAATGTAAAAGAGAAATTTGGGTAGCTAAGTACGAACTCAAATTTATATAAAATATATAAAGGTTATGTTAAAGCTTGGGTTAATTAAAGATTCAATTTATAAGCTCACTTAACCATATATGTATCCTTACCTTTGCCTTGGCCCCATTACAACCTTAAAAAGACCTCATGATGCTGCATTGGTATATTAAATGTTGTTGATTGGTTAGGAGAAGAATAAAATTTAGGGACCATGATTAGAGAAGGATAGAGTGATTACCCTATACACTGGAGAGATTAGAGTATACATACATCATCAGTGAGGGTTCAATGCTTGAAATTCTACGTTCCCCGCTTTCATGAGCTAACTTCTAGCATTTTTATCTGTTCTTACTAAATGAGAATTGAATTAGTGAAACTTGGTTTGTCATTGTTTGAAGAGCTTATTTATTCTTGATCAAGTGGACAAGAGTCATATAGTTGCATTCACATATATAGGTTGCATTGCATTGCATGAGTTTTTACATGTTCCTACTCATTTATTCTATCTCCTTCAACTAAGCATGAGGACATGCTAATGTTTAAGTGTGGGGAGGTTGATAAACCACTATTTTATGGTTTACAATGTGTTTAATTGTGTGGTTTTATCATGGTCTTTACCCACTTATTCATATAATTAGCACGCATTTATATTTCCTTCCTAAAACTATTACATGATTGAAAACTTACTTCTTGGAGACCTTTAATTAGGTACTTTAATCCCCCGTTATTCTATTTGATGCCGTGATCTATGTGTTAAGTGTTTCAGTCTTTATAGGGCATGAATGAGTGGGAGATTAGGAAGGAAGCTTGCAAAAATGGAAGGAATACAAGAAATGGATGAGATGACCAGCGAGACGCGATGCGTATGCGTCAGCAACGTGACCGCACGGAAGAGAATAATTTGCAGTGACGCGGCCGCATGAGTGACGCAAACGCGTGGATTGGAAAAGCAAAAGCGACGCAGAGGCATTGACGACGCGCCCGCATGGAAAAGCAAAACGCCGAAGGATGCGTGATGAGCGGATAATTTATACGCTTTTTGGCATTGTTTTCATATAGTTTTTAGTAAGTTTGAGCTACTTTTAGGGATGTTTTCATTAGTTTTTATGTTAAATTCACATTTCTGGACTTTACTATGAGTTTGTGTGTTTTTCTGTGATTTCAGGTAAATTCTGACTGAAATTGAGGGATTTGAGCAAAACTCTGAAGAAGGCTAACAAAAGGACTGCTGATGCTGTTGGATTCTGACCTCCCTGCACTCGAAATGGATTTTCTGGAGCTACAGAACTCCAATTGGCGCGCTCTCAACGGCGTTGGAAAGTAGACATCCAGAGCTTTCCAGCAATATATAATAGTCCATACTTTATTCAAAGAATGACGACGTAACTTGGCGTTAAACACCAAGTTCATGCTGCTGTCTGGAGTTAAACG
>NC_029776.3:74305730-74306781 GCF_000817695.3 Arachis duranensis | reverse complement strand
ACTGAGATTTACAAGGTGACCATAGCTTGCTTCATACCAACAATCTCTGTGGATTCGACCCTTACTCACGTAAGGTTTATTACTTGGACGACCCAGTACACTTGCTGGTTAGTTGAACGAGATTGTGAAGACAATAAACAATGCCCTCAGAGTATACATCTTTTATAAATACATAACAAGTGATCACAATTTCGTCCAGCAAGTTTTTGGCGCCGTTGCCGGGGATTGTTCGAGTATGGACAACTGACGGTTCATCTTGTTGCTCAGATTAGGTAATTTTCTTTTCAAAAATCTTTTTCAAAATTTTTTCTTTTATTTTTCGTTTTCCCAAAAATGTTTTTTCGAAAAAATTTATAAAAATACAAAAAAATTAGAAATTCATAAAAATAATAAATATTTTATGTCTCTTGTTTGAGTCTTGTGTTAATTTTTAAGTTTGGTGTCAATTGCATGCTTTCAAAATTTTTCTTGCATTTTTTTTCGAAAACTCCATGCATTCATAGTGTTCTTCATGATCTTCAAGTTGTTCTTGACAAGTCTTCTTGTTTGATCTTGATGATTTCTTGTTTTGTGTCTTTTGTTGTTTTTCATGTGCATTTTTGCATTCATATTTTTCATGCATTAAAGATTTCTAAGTTTGGTGTCTTGCATGTTTTCTTTGCATCAAAAATTTTTCAAAATTATGTTCTTGATGTTCATCATGATCTTCATAGTGTTCTTGGTGTTCATCTTGACATTCATAGCATTCTTGCATGCATCCTGTGTCTTGATCCAAAATTTTCATGTTTTGGGTCATTTTTGTGTTTTTCATTCAATATTTAAAAATCAAAAATATCTTTTCCTTATTTTCCTCTAAAATTTCGAAATTTTGGGTTGACTTGGTCAAAAATTTTTAAAAATTAGTTGTTTCTTACAAGTCAAGTCAAAATTTCAGTTTTAAAAATCTTATCTTTTCAAAATCTTTTTCAAAAATCATATCTTTTTCATTTTTTTAGCATTTTCGAAAATTTTAAAATATTTTTCAAAATATTTTCAAAATCTTTTTCTTATC
>NC_029776.3:74296104-74299723 GCF_000817695.3 Arachis duranensis | reverse complement strand
CAAGGTGACCATAGCTTGCTTCATACCAACAATCTCTGTGGATTCGACCCTTACTCACGTAAGGTTATTACTTGGACGACCCAGTACACTTGCTGGTTAGTTGAACGAGATTGTGAAGACAATAAACAATGCCCTCAGAGTATACATCTTTTATAAATACATAACAAGTGATCACAATTTCGTCCACCAATGCGTCCGCGTGAATGACGCGTCTGCGTGACGTGCGCGATCTGCAGAATTTCAGAAGTCGCTGGTAGAGTTTCTGGGCCGGATTTTGGTGCACAAAATTGTGATCAATAATGGCGCCATCAACATGGTACGCTCAATTTCAATCTACACTCTTTATCACAACTTCGCACAACTAACCAGCAAGTGCACTGGGTCGTCCAAGTAATAAACCTTACGCGAGTAAGGGTCGATCCCATGGAGATTATTGGTATGAAGCAAGCTATGGTCATCTTGTAAATCTCAGTCAGGCGGATTCAAATGGTAATGGAGGATTAATGATTAAAAGATGAATAAAATATAAAATAAAGATAGAGATACTTATTCAATTCATTGGTGAGAATTTTAGATAAGCGTATGGAGATGCTTTGTCCCTTCCGTCTCTCTGCTTTCCTACTATCTTCATCCAATCCTTCTTACTCCTTTCCATGGCAAGCTGTATGTTGGGCATCACCGTTGTCAATGGCTACAGTCCCGTCCTCTCAGTGAAAATGTTCAACGTGCTCAGTCACAGCACGGCTAATCATCTGTCGGTTCTCAATCAGGTTGGAATAGAATCCAGTGATTCTTTTGCGTCTGTCACTAATGCCCAGCCTTCAGGAGTTTGAAGCTCGTCACAGTCATTCAATCCTCGAATCCTACTCAGAATACCACAGACAAGGTTTAGACCTTCCGGATTCTCTTGAATGCTGCCATCAATTCTAGCATGTACCATGAAGATTCTAATTGAAGAATCCAAGAGATAAACATTCAAGCCTTGTTTGCATGTAGAACGGAAGTGGTTGTCAGGCACGCATTCATAAGTGAGAATGATGATGAGCATCACATAATCATCACATTCGTCATGTTCTTGGGTGTGAATGAATATCTTAGAACAAGAATGAGCTGAATTGAATAGAAGAGCAATAGTAATTGCATTAACACTCGAGGTACAGCAGAGCTCCACACCTTAATCTATGGTGTGTAGAAACTCCACCGTTGAAAATACATAAGAACAAGGTCTAGGCATGGTCGAATGGCCAGCCTCCCATAATCTAAGAACTAGACGTCCAAAGATGATCCTCAGATCTAAAGTGATCAAAAGATTCCAGGATGTAAAATACAATAGTAAAAGGTCCTATGTATAGATAACTAGTAGCTTAGGGTTTACAAAAATGAGTAAATGATATAAAAATCCACTTCCAGGCCCACTTGGTGTGTGCTTGGACTGAGCATTGAAGCTTTCATGTGTAGAGACTTTTCTTGGAGTTAAACGCCAGCTTTTGTGCAAGTTTGGGCGTTTAACTCCCATTCTTGCGCCAATTCCGGCGTTTAACACCGGGCAGTCTTGAGCTGATTTGGAACATCAGTTTGGGCCATCAAATCTCGGGAAAAGTATGAACTATTATATGTTGCTGGAAAGTCTAGGATGTCTACTTTCTAATGCAATTGAGAGTGCGCCAATTGGGCTTCTGTAGCTCCAGAAAATTCACTTCGAATGTAGGGAGGTCAGAATCCAACAGCATCTGCAGTCCTTTTCAGACTCTGAATCGGATTTTTGCTCAGGTCCCTCAATTTCAGCCAGAAAATACCTGAAATCACAAAAAAACACACAAACTCATAGTAAAGTCCAGAAAAGTGAATTTTAACTAAAAACTAATAAAAATATAATAAAAACTAACTAAAACATACTAAAAACATACTAAAAATAATGCCAAAAAGCGTATAAATTATCCGCTCATCACAACACCAAACTTAAATTGCTGCTTGTCCCCAAGCAACTGAAAATCAAATAAGATAAAAAGAAGAGAATATGCAATGAATTCCAAAAACATCTATGAAGATCAGTATTAATTAGATTAGCGGGGCTTTTAACTTTTTGCCTCTGAACAGTTTTGGCATCTCACTCTATCCTTTGAAATTCAGAATGATTGGCTTCTATAGGAACTCAGAATCCAGATAGTGTTATTGATTCTCCTAGTTAAGTATGATGATTCTTGAACACAGCTACTTTATGAGTCTTGGTTGTGGCCCAAAGCACTCTGTCTTCCAGTATTACCACCGGATACATACATGCTACAGACACATAACTGGGTGAACCTTTTCAGATTGTGACTCAGCTTTGCTAGAGTCCCCAAGTAGAGGTGTCCAGGGTTCTTAAGCACACTCTTTTTGCCTTGGATCACGACTTTATTTTTACCCTTGCCTTTTGGCTTTTTTTTTCTGCTTGTTTTCTCTCTCTCTTTTTTTTTTTTGCTTTAAGAATCATTTTTATGATTTTTTAGATCCTCAGTAACATGTCTCCTTTTTTCATCATTCTTTCAAGAGCCAACATTCATGAACAACAAACTCAAAAGACATATGCACTGAAGTCAAAGTATTGCCACCACATCAAAATAATTAATCTGTTATAAAATTCAAAATTCATGCAATTCTTCTCTTTTTCAATTAAGAACATTTTTTCATTTAAGAAAAGTGATAGATTCATAGGACATTCATAACTTTAAGGCATAGACACTAAGACACTAATGATCATAAGACACAAACATAGATAAACATAAGCATGAAAATTCAAAAAACAGAAAAATAAAGAACAAGGAGATTATAGAACGGGTTCACCTTAGTGATGGCGGCTTGTTCTTCCTCTTGAAGATCTTATGGAGTGCTTGAGCTCCTCAATGTCTCTTCCTTGCCTTTGTTGCTCCTTTCTCATGATTCTTTGATCTTCTCTAATTTCATGGAGGAGGATGGAGTGCTCTTGATGTTCAACCCTTAATTGATCCACATTGTAACTCAAATCTTCTAGGGAAGTGTTGAGTTGTTCCCAATAGTTGTTGGGAGGAAAGTGCATCCCTTAAGGCATCCCAGGGATTTCTTGATGATGAGCTTCCTCATGTATCTCTTGAGATCCGTGGAGGGTCTCTCTTTCTTGCTCCATCCTCTTCTTGGAGATGGGCTTATCCTCTTCAATGAGGATGTCTCCTTCTATGATAACTCCAGCTGAGTAACATAGATGGCAAATAAGATGAGGAAAAGCTAGCCTTGCCAAAGTAGAGGACTTATCGGCTATTTTGTAGAATTCATGGGAGATGACTTCATGAACTTCTACTTCCTCTCCAATCATGATGCTGTGAATCATGATGGCCCGATCCACAGTAACTTCAGATCGGTTGCTAGTGGGGACGATGGAGCGTTGAATGAACTCCAACCATCCTCTAGCCACAGGCTTGAGATCCAGTCTTCTTAGTTGAACCGGCTTGCCTTTGGAGGACTTGTTGAATGGGGTTGGTAAGAACTTCCCAACCTCTTCTTCGGATCTCATGTCGGATCTCCGGATATTCACCCTTTTTGAGTTTGAAAGGGACCTCGGGGATCACCTTCTTCATGGCCACAACTTCATAGAAGTGGTCTTCAT
>NC_029776.3:74293961-74295935 GCF_000817695.3 Arachis duranensis | reverse complement strand
AGGTTTGCTCGTCCTCGAGCAAAAGAAGAAAGAAGAGAGTAGAAGAAGAAGAAATAGAGGAGATGGAGGTGGCTTTGTTTTCTGGCCAAGGGGGAGAAGTAGTGTGTAGGTTGTGTGAAAATGAAGGAGTGAAGATGGGTTTATATGGGGGTGTATAGAGAGGTAAGGTTCGGCCATTATGGGTGGGTTTGGGAGGGAAAGTGGTTTGAATTTGAATGATGAGGTAGGTGGGGATTTATGAAGGATGGATGTGAGTGGTGAAGAGAATGGTAAGATTTGATAGGTGAGGGGTTTTGGGGAAGAGGTGTTGAGGTGATTGGTGAATGGGTGAAGAAGAGAGAGAGTGGTGGGGTAGGTGGGGATCCTGTGGGGTCCACAGATCCTGAGGTGTCAAGGATAATTCATCCCTGCACCAAGTTGTGATGTCAGGGCATCTTGGCCAGTTTCACTGACCTTTTCTTTACTGTTTTTAAGGTAGTTTCATGCATTTCCTTAGGAAATAAGCTAGTTTTGGGTAGATATTCATTTACACCTTGATTCAAGCATACATTGTGAATTTTACATGATTTCATGAGGATTTTGCATGAGTTTAATAACAGATTGTATGTTGCATTACCCATGACTTGGACTAGAACTTTGATGCACACTATTGCTTGATTTCAGGACCAAAGGAAGCAAGGAAGAACCACTTAGCAGTCACGTTAATCTAATTAATGTTACCGCTAACGTGGAATGGGAGGTAACTTGCAAAGTTAATGAGAAAAGTGATTGCCAATAACGCTCTCGAAGCCATCATTGCCCACGTTAAGAGTCACGTTAACTAAGTTAACGTGAACTCTAACATGAAGAAGGGACTTTGAGCCAACGTTAGTGACATTAGTGACACTTAACATTATCACTGACGTGGGCCAATGATCGTAAGTGGCTACGTTAGAGTCCAAGTTAACTTAGTTAACGTGGCCTCTAACGTTAAAAGGGGGAAGGAAGCCAACGTTAGTGACACTCACCATTGTCACTAACGCTGGCCTAAGGTGCAATGTACCACGTTAACTCCCACGTTAACTTGGTTAACGTGGGAGATAACGTAAGAGGCAAGGGAGGTCGACAACGTTAGTGACACCCAACATTGTCACTAACGTTGGAAGCACCCGCAAAACCCCCAAGGAGCCACGTTAATTTTCATGTTAACTTAGTTAACGTGGAAACTAACGTTGAAGAGTGAAAGATGAGCCAACGTTGGTGACACTCAATATTGTCACTAACGTTGGGGATGGCTAAGAATGGCCACGTTAAAAGCAACGTTAACCTAGTTAACGTGGGACTCTAACGTGATACATAGGGGCACACTAGAACGTTAGTGACAATGTTAAGTGTCACTAACGTGAGACATTGGGGCACATTGGAACGTTAGTGACAATGTTGAGTGTCACTAACGTTCTCGAAGGTTGGCAAGGCCACGTTAGAAGCCACGTTAACCTAGTTAACGTGGGCTCTAACGTGAGGCAAAGGGGTACATTGGAACGTTAGTGACAATGTTGAGTGTCACTAACGTTCTCGAACTCATACTTTCACTAAACGATAACACCCCTAACGTCCTGAGCTATAGTCTCTGCCCACTTCACACTTTCTCTCTGCAAGTAAAACCAAGCCCAAATGAAGAAGAGAACTGCTTCAAACTCAAGATCCAAAGGCCCAAGACTTGAAGAGCCAACTAGAAGTTGCGAAGAGTAGTATATATAGGAGTAGCTTTGAATTATTTAAGGGCCGGGAAGTTGGAAAATAGCACTACTCTCTGTATTTTACTCTGCTCTTTTAGTTCCATGATGTATTCTCCATCTTTGTTTTTATTTTCTAGAGCTATGAACAACTAAACCCCTTTCATTGGGTTAGGGAGCTCTGTTGTAGGTTGATGGATCAATACTAGTTTTCATTATTCTTCTTCTATCTTTTCTCTTGATTTTACTTTAAAGCTTT
>NC_029776.3:74291865-74293887 GCF_000817695.3 Arachis duranensis | reverse complement strand
GGTTTGGATGGATATGTGACTATAATCTTCTCAATACTTGATTTGGGAAATGCATGTGGTATAATCAGTGACCACACTTCATCTCTTCTCATGAGCAATTGACCAAGGAATTGGCTATTGATCAAGATTTGAGAGATTGAATTGCAAGAAATTGTAATTCAATCAATTAAGATTGCCAATGAGATTAATGAGTGCATTGATTGAGGAAGAGATGAAAATGAACTTGATCCGGAGAATTGCAACATCTCCTGTACCCAATGAACTCCCCAATTTTGATCTCACCCATTCTCTTTAATTTCTGCGTTTACTTTCATGAGCAAACACCCCATTCCCATTTACAATTCTGCAATTTACTTTCAGTCATTTACTTTCAACCCTTTAATTCTAGCATTTACTTTTTCTGTTATTTACATTCCCGCCATTTTAATTTCTGCAAATTTCAACCCAAATTCTGAATTCGCTCAACTAGAACATTCTTCTAATTAAAGTTGCTTGATCAATCAATCCCTGTGGGATTCGACCTCACTCTATTATGAATTTTTACTTGACGACAAATTCGGTACACTTGCCGAAGGGAATTTGTTGAGAGACAGTTTCCACCTGCATCAAGTTTATGGCACCGTTGCCGGGGATTGATTGTGCATCAACAATGATTAAATTAGGAGATCACTAGATTGAGCATTTTTGTTTTGTTGATTTAATTTTCTGTTTGAGTAATTTACTTTCTGTCTTAGTTAACCTCTCCCCTTCCCCCTCTACTCTTTCGTGTTCGTTGTTATTTACCATTCAGTTTGCTAACCCACTAACTGTTTGAGATATTGCATCACTCACAACTAACAGTAATTCTGACAGCAATACTGTCTGTACATATTGTTACTTGCTTGTACTTGTTGGTTGTATGACATAGAGAAGAAGCGGGGCTTCAACTTCCTTCGATTCTGAACCAGAGAGGACCCTCCTTAGATTAAGGAGGGAAGCAAGAGAAAAACGTGCAATCGGTGCTGAAGAGGAGGAGGAACACTTTGAACTAAACATGGAAGGCAACATGGAAAACCAACATGATGAAGAGGCTAATAACCATGGGGGAGGAGGTAGAGCAAATCATGCTGGGGAGGATAGAAGAGTCTTGGGCTCTTATATCAACCCAAACCCAGGGAACTGCGGAAGTAGCATCCAAAAGCCAGCCATCCATGCCAACAATTTCGAGCTAAAACCTCAGCTCATCACTCTTGTGCAGAATAATTGCTCATTTGGAGGAGGTGCTCAAGAAGACCCGAATCAACACTTAACCACCTTCTTGAGGATTTGTGACACAGTGAAGTCCAATGGAGTCCACCCAGATGTCTATAGGCTGCTCTTGTTCCCTTTTTCACTCAGGGACAAGGCATCCAAATGGCTTGAATCCTTCCCAAAATAAAGCTTCATTCAAATGGCTCGAATCCTTCCCAAAAGAAAGCCTGACAACTTAGGAGGAGGTAGTGAATAAGTTTTTGGCAAGGTTTTACCCCGCCCAAAGGATCAATAGGCTGAGAACTGAAGTACAGACGTTCAGACAACAAGATGGGGAGATACTTTATGAAGCTTGGGAAAGGTTCAAAGACCTAACAAGAAGGTGTCCACCAAATATGTTTAATGAATGGGTGCAGTTGCACATCTTCTATGAAGGCTTGTCATATGAATCAAAGAAGGCAGTAGACCATTCCTCTGGAGGATTATTAAACAAGAAGAAGACCATTGAAGAAGCCATTGATATAATTGAGACTGTAGCTGAGAATGACTACTTCTATGCTTCCGAAAGAGGGAACACTAGAGTAGTGATAGAGCTAAACATTGTAGATGCTCTGCTGGCTCAAAATAAGCTCATTACCAAGCAGCTAGCTGACCTCTGATGAGCGGATAATTTGTACGCTTTTTGGCATTGTTTTTAGTATGTTTTTAGTATGATCTAGTTAGTTTTTAGTATATTTTTATTAGTTTTTAGTTAAAATTCACTTTTCTGGACTTTACTATGAGTTTGTGTGT
>NC_029776.3:74290175-74291839 GCF_000817695.3 Arachis duranensis | reverse complement strand
TGATCCATACTCCAAGACATACAACCCTGGATGGAGGAACCACCCAAACTTTGGGTGGGGGAATCAGCAAGATCAAAGCCAAGACCAGAGACGTTACAACTCCAACAACAATTCAGCTCATCAATAATTCACACAAAGGACATATCAACACCCCCACAATAACACTTCTCCACACCCATATCAAAACCACAACAACACCTCTCATCCTTCCACCTCTATTCCCAATCTACTATCAATTGATGACAGACTCTGTAAGCTTGAAACCTTACTTGAGGGAGTATGCAAAGACGTCCGAAACAGTAAAGTATTTCGAGAGGAAGTGCAGTCAAACATGCAGAATCAAAATGCTGCCATCAAGAAACTGGAGACACAAATTGGTTATCTATTCAAGCAGCTTTCTAACCACAACCTTTGCAATGATAAAAATTCAAGCAAAGAGGAGGAGTGTCAAGCTATAAAACTTAGGAGTGGGAAGGAACTTAAGGAACTCTCCCAAAAACCACGAGAAGAAGGCTCAAATAAAAAGGGAGAAGAGCAAGAGGGAGTTCAAACTCCCACTTTAAGTCCACAAAAAGAAAAAGGGATGCCAAAACTGAACATCTCAAGAGCTCCATATCCTCAGTAGTTGAAGAAAAAAGAAGATGACAACCAGTTCGTGAGATTCTTGGAAATCTTCAAGAAACTACAAATCAACATACCTTTTGCTGAAGCAATAGAACAAATGCCACTCTATGCCAAGTTCCTGAAGGAGCTGATGACTAAGAAAAGAAGCTGGAAGAACAATGAGACAGTGATACTAACCGAAGAATGTAGTGCTATCATCCAGCACAAACTACCCCATAAGTTGAAGGATCCTGGGAGCTTTCAGATCCCTTGTATTATAGGGGAAATCACAGTAGAGAAGGCCCTTTGTGACTTAGGAGCCAGCATCAATTTGATGTCAGTAGCAATGATGAGGAAGATGAAGATCGAGGAGGCTAAACCAACAAAAATGGCCTTACAACTGCCAGACCGATCGTTCAAGTTCCCTCATGACATAGTAGAGGATTTGTTGGTGAAAGTTGGAGACTTCATATTCCCGGCAGATTTTGTAGTGTTGGACATACAGGAGGAAGCCAAGACCTCCATTATTCTGGGAAGGCCATTCTTAGCTACTGCTGGAGCTATCATTGATGTCCAAAAAGGTGATCTTACCTTGAGATTACACAATGAAAAGATGACATTCAATGTGTTCAAGGCCATGAGTTATGATGCGCGGCAATTAGGGGAATGCATGAGGATAGACGCACTTGAAGAAGAAGTGCAGGAGTGTTTTGAAGAAGAAGAGCATGAAGAGCCCGAGAGATCAATGGAGGAGGAGTATATATCAAGTGAGGATGTTGCAACAGCAGAGAGTCATGTTCAAGATGCACCAAAGGAAGAGACTGAAAAGTCATAGGCACCCAAGGTTGAACTCAAAGCATTGCCACCCACTCTCAAATATGCATACCTAGGAGAAAATGAAAACTACCCAGTGATTATAAGCTCGTGCCTCAGCCAAGATCAAGAGGATGAACTGCTCAAGGTGCTGCGGGAGCATAAGGACGCCATCGGATGGACCCTTGCTGACTTGAAGGGAATCAGTTCAGCTATATGCATGCATAAAATACTGTTGGAAGATGATG
>NC_029776.3:74283981-74289503 GCF_000817695.3 Arachis duranensis | reverse complement strand
GGCGTTTAACGCTGGACAGTTTTGAGCTGATTTGGAACGCCAGTTTGGGCCATCAAATCTCGGGCAAAGTATAGACTATTATACATTGCTGGAACGCCCAGGATGTCTACTTTCCAACGCCATTGAGAGCGCCCCAATTGGGCTTCTGTAGCTCCAGAAAATCCACTTCGAGTGCAGGGAGGTCAGAATCCAACAGCATCTGCAGTCCTTTTTAGTCTCTGAATCAGATTTTTGCTCAGGTCCCTCAATTTCAGTCAGAAAATACCTGTAATCACAAAAAAACACACAAACTCATAGTAAAGTCCAGAAAAGTGAATTTTAACTAAAAACTAATAAAAATATACTAAAAACTAACTAAAACATACTAAAAACATACTAAAAACAATGCCAAAAAGCGTATAAATTATCCGCTCATCAAGTTACCCACCAGAACAATTGGGGGAATGCATGAGGTTAGACGCACTTGAAGAAGAAGTGCAGGAGTGTTTTGAAGAAGAAGATCATGAAGATCCCGAGAGATCAATGTTGAAGAAGAAGAGCATGAAGAGCCCGAGAGATCAATGGAGGAGGAGTATATACCAAGTGAGGAGGTTACAACAGCAGAGAGTCACGTTCAAGATGCACCAAAGGAAGAGACTGAAAAGTCAGAAGCACCCAAGGTTTAACTCAAAGCATTGCCACCCACTCTCAAATATGCATACCTAGGAGAAAATGAAAACTACCCAGTGATCATAAGCTCATGCCTCAGCCAAGATCAAGAGGATGAACTGCTCAAGGTGCTGCGGGAGCATAAGGACGCCATCGGATGGACCCTTGTTGACCTGAAGGGAATCAGTTCAGCTATATGCATGCATAAAATAATGTTGGAAGATGATGCAAAACCATCCATTCAATCCCAAAGAAGGCTGAACCCAATCATGAAGGAAGTGGTACAGAAAGAGGTTATGAAGCTCTGGCAAGGAGGAGTAATATACCTAATCTCAAACAGCCCTTGGGTCAGCCCCGTGCATGTTGTGCCCAAGAAGGGAGGAATCACTGTGGTTCCCAATGAGAAGAATGAATTGATACCTACAAGGACCGTCACGAGATCGCGGATGTGCATTGACTATCGGAAACTCAATAAAGCTACACGAAAGGATCATTTCCCTCTCCTATTCATGGATCAGATGTTGGAAAGACTCGCAGGACATGCTTATTACTATTTTCTTGATGGTTATTCAGGATATAACCAAATAGTGGTTGATCCTAGAGACCAAGAGAAAACTTCATTTACCTGTCCATATGGAGTGTTTGCCTACAGGTGCATGCCATTTGGGCTATGTAATGCACCTGCAACTTTCCAACGCTACATGCTTTCTATCTTCTCAGATATGATAGAGAAATTCATTGAAGTTTTTATGGATGATTTCTTGGTATTTGGAGATTCTTTTACTAGTTGCTTGAATCACCTAGCCTTGGTATTGAAAAGATGCCAAGAGACCAATTTGGTCTTGAACTGGGAGAAACGTCACTTTATGGTGACAGGAGGAATAGTTCTTGGCCATAAGATTTCTAACCAAGGAATCAAAGTGGACAGGGCTAAAGTGGAACTTATTGAAAAGCTTCCTCCACCCAGTGATGTCAAGGCAATTAGAAGCCTTTTAGGGCATGCTGGCTTTTACAGAAGATTTATTAAAGATTTTTCAAAAATAGCTAAGCCCTTGAGTAATCTCCTTGTATCAGATACACCATTCATCTTCGATGAAACCTGCATGTTGGCATTCAAGCATTTGAAAGAAAGATTGTCCTCTGCCCCTATCATCTCCCCACCTGATTGGAACTTACCCTTTGAATTGATGTGTGATGCATCTGACTTTGCAGTATGGGCAGTGTTAGGGCAGAGGAAAAATCACTTAGTCCATGTTATATACTATGCTAGCAAGGTCCTCAATGATGCTCAAAGAAATTATACCACTACTGAAAAGGAATTGCTAGCCATAGTTTTTGCATTTGACAAGTTTAGATCGTACCTCATTGGTGCTAAAGTTATTGTTTTTACAGATCACACAGCACTTAAGTATTTATTTGCCAAGCAAGAATCAAAACCAAGACTAATAAGATGGATCTTATTATTGCAGGAGTTTGATATTGAAATCAGAGACAAGAAGGGAGTGGAGAACAAGATGGCAGATCACCTATCCAGGATTCCTCATGAGGAAGGAGGAACACATGATATGAGTGTGAACGAGCTCTTCCCTGATGAGCAGTTAATGACAGTGCACAAAGCTCCATGGTTTGCAGACATTGCCAACTTCAAGGCAACTGGGGCTCTACCTCTAGGGATTAATAAACATCAAAAGAGGAAGCTCATGAATGATGCAAAATACTTTGTCTGGGACGAGCCTTATCTCTTCAAGAAGTGTTCAGATGGAATCCTTAGAAGATGTGTCTCAGAAGAAGAAGGACGAGAGGTACTATGGAATTGCCACGGCTCATGCTACGGAGGCCACTTTGGAGGGGACAGGACTGCAGCAAAGGTGTTACAAAGTGGATTCTTTTGGCCCACCCTTTTCAAGGATGCCAAAGAACTGGTAAGGAGCTGCAATGAATGCCAAAGATCTGGGAACTTACCCAAAAGAAATGACATGCCACAGAATTTCATTTTGGAATTGGAAGTATTTGATGTGTGGGGAATAGATTTCATGGGACCATTCCCAACCTCATATGCAAACAAGTACATCTTGGTAGCAGTGGATTATGTGTCCAAATGGGTAGAGGCCATTGCAACCCCAACAAATGACAACAAAGTGGTCATGAACTTCCTCAGGAAGAATATCTTCAGCCGGTTCGGAGTCCCAAGAGCCCTCATCAGTGATGGAGGGAGCCATTTTTGTAACAAACCACTAGAGGCTCTTCTCCTACGATATGGGGTGAAACACAAGGTAGCCACACCTTACCATCCCCAAACAAGTGGACAAACGGATATATCCAACAGAGAGCTAAAGAGGATTTTGGAAAAGGCTGTGGGTGTATCAAGAAAGGATTGGGCGAAGAAGCTGGATGATGCTCTTTGGGCATACAGGACAGCATTCAAAACACCACTGGAAATGTCCCGTTATCAACTGGTTTATGGGAAAGCCTGCCATTTACCACTAGAATTGGAACACAAAGCTCTCTGGGCCATCAAGATACTAAACTTTGACAGCATTGCTGCTGGTGCAAAGAGGATCTTGCAGCTGCAAGAGATGGAGGAATTCAAGTCACAATCCTATGAAAATACTAAGATATATAAAGAGAAGGCAAAGAGGAGACATGACCTACATCTTGCACCCAGGGATTTCGAAAAGGGGCAGCAAGTACTCCTCTACAATTCCAAATTGAGACTGTTCCCAGGAAAACTCAAATTGAGGTGGTCCGGGCCTTTCATTGTCACAAAAGTCTCACCATATGGACACATCGAAATCATGGATGAAAGGTCAGAGAGGACTTTTACAGTGAATGGACAAAGACTCAAGCATTATCTGGGCAACATGGGGGAAAACCCCAGAGTAAAATATCATCTCAAGTGAAGTAAGGACCCGTCGAGCTAGCGACGATAAAAGAGTGCTTTGTTAGGAGGCAACCCAACCTTAGGTAACTACTTTTTCAGCTGCATTTCAATAAAGATCACAAGTTGTTTCCCCTGTATTGCAAGGAGCTAAGTTTGGTGTTCCACACCAAAACAATTCAGGAGTGAAAGTGCGATTCTAAGTTTGGTGTCCCACCAAAGGATGCTAGTTAGAATCACACTACACTCTCAAAGCACATTGCTAGCTCTGACCAATCATGGGAACCACTTGGATATAGATTAGTCTTTAGTTAATTGGTTGCTAACAGCAAGATACGAGGTTCTACGCATTCATGCAAGGTTTTGTAGTAGGCAAGGAACTAAGTTTGGTGTTCACACACCAAAATAAGTTCAGAAATCATAAGCATACATGCAAGCTGACTATTCCTCAAGTGCTTGGGAAACAAGCAACTTCCAATAACCTTGCAGGAAGCTTATGAGGAGATGGTGCACCTTCAACTAAGAAAGTGAAGCATCAAGAACTATGACAATGAAGAAATAAAATATGCCTTCAATTGTTAAAACTCAATAATCCCCGGCAACGGCGCCAAAAACTTGGTGCACGAATTTGTGATTCGCACAACTAACCAGCAAGTGCACTAGGTCGTCCAAGTAATACCTTACGTGAGTAAGGGTCGATCCCACGGAAATTATTAGTTTGAAGCAAGCTATGTTCATTTTATTATTCTTAGTGAGGATGTCAATTAAAGTTATCGGTTGGAATTTTTAGAAAAATAAAAGAGCGAGAATTAATTACTTGTAATGCAGTAATGGGAATATGTTGGAGTTTTGGAGATGCTTTGTCCTCTGAATTTCTGCAATGTAATATTTAACTCAATTGTTTGTAAAGCACGTCTACGGTAAGCTGCACGTAGGGTGTCACCATTGTCAGTGGCTACTTCCCATCCTCTCAGTGAAAACGTTCCTATGCTCTGTCACAGCACGACTAATCATCTGTCGGTTCTCAATCAGGTTGGAATATAATCCATTGATTCTTTTGCGTCTGTCACTAACGCCCAGCCTTCAGGAGTTTGAAGCTCGTCACAGTCATTCAATCCCAGAATCCTACTCGGAATACCACAGACAAGGTTTAAAAGCGCGAATAAACATCTTAGATCGGACCATACACACGTTTGAGTGAAATAGAAACAATTGCATTAATTCATCGAGACGTTGCAGAGCTCCTCACCCCCAACAATTGAGTTTAGAGACTCATGCCATCAAAGAGTATAAAATTCAGATCTAAAAATATCATGAGATACAAAATAAGTCTCTAAAAGTTGTTTAAAGACTAAACTAGTAACGTAGGTTTACAGAAAATGAGTAAACTAAGATAATTGGTGCAGAAATCCACTTATGGGGCCCACTTGGTGTGTGTTGGGGCTGAGACTAAAGCTATCCACGAGTAGAGGCCTTTCTTGGCATTAAACTCCAGGTCATGACGTGTTTTGGGCGTTCAACTCCGGATCATGACGTTTTTCTGGCGTTTAACTCCAGACAGCAGCATGAACTTGGCGTTCAACGCCAAGTTACGTCGTCTATCTTCGCGCAAAGTATAGACTATTATATATTGCTAGAGAGCCCTGGATGTCTACCTTCCAACCCAATTAAAAGCGTGCCAATTGAACTCCTGTAGCTCCAAAAAATCAATTCCGAGTGCAGGGAGGTCAGAATCCAACAACATCAGCAGTCTTTTTTCAGCCTAGATAAGATTTTTGCTCAGCTCCCTCAATTTCAGCCAGAAAATACCTGAAATCACAGAAAAACACACAAGCTCATAGTAAAGTCCAGAAATATGATTTTTGCATAAAAACTAATAATATTCTACTAAAAACTAACTGAAACATGCTAAAATCTACATGAAATTACTCCCAAAAAGCGTATAAAATATCCGCTCATCACAACACCAAACTTAAATTGTTGCTTGTCCTCAAGC
>NC_029776.3:74283034-74283954 GCF_000817695.3 Arachis duranensis | reverse complement strand
CAAACTTAAACTGTTGCTTGTCCTCAAGCAACTAGATAAATAAAATAGGTTTTAACAGAAATTAAGAAATAATAATATTTTAGAGTTTTAAATGAAGCTCAGATTCTTATTAGATGAGCGGGTCTTGTAGCTTTTTGTCTCTGAACAGTTTTGGCATCTCCCTGTATCTTTTGAATTTCAGAATGATTGGCATCCTTAGGAACTCAGAATTCAGATAGTATTATTGACTTTCCTAGTGTAGTATGTTGATTCTTGAACACAGTTATTTTATGAGTCTTGGCTGTGGCCCTAAGCACTTTGTTTTCCAGTATTACCACCAGATACATAAATGCCACAGACACATGACTAGGTGAACCTTTTCAGATTGTGACTTAGCTTTGCTAAAGTCCCCAGTCAGAGGTATCCAGAGCTCTTAAGAACACTCTGTTTGCCTTGGATCACGACTTTAACCACTCAGTCTCAAGCTTTTCACTTGGACCTTCATGACACAAGCACATGGTTAGGGACAGCTTGATTTAGCCGCTTAGGCCTGGATTTAACTTCCTTGGGCCCTCCTATCCATTGATGCTCAAAGCCTTGGATCCTTTTTACCCTTGCCTAGGGCTCATGGCTTTTTCTATTGCTCCTTCTTCTCTCTTTTTTTTTGACTGCTTTTTCTTGCTTCAAGAATCAATTTCATGATTTTTCAGATCATCAATAACATTTTTCGTGTTCCTCGTTCTTTCAGGAGCCAATATTCATCAAATTCAAAGTACAAATTATGCACTGTTCAAGCATTCATTCAGAGAACAAAAAGTATTGCCACCACATATAATTAATTATAATTTTTATTAATAAGAACTCGAAAAATATAGATTACTTCTTTATTCTAAAAAAAATCTACTACTTTATTCATGCCTGATGATGATGAGAAAAATAAA
>NC_029776.3:74279913-74282379 GCF_000817695.3 Arachis duranensis | reverse complement strand
AGCTCCAATTATTCTTTGCCTGTCTGTCTGCCATAGATTAGCATAGAATTCCTGAACCATGTTCCTTCCCACTTTCGTTTCAGGATTGGCCAGAATTTCCCAATTCCTGTTTCGAATTTGCTCTTGGATCTCCGGATATTCATCTTCTTTCAGATCAAATCTGACTTCCGGGATCACTGATCTGTGACTCATTATCTTGTAGTAATGGTCTGAATGTTCTTTAGTTAAGAACTTCCCTTGATTCCAAAGTGGCTTTGGAGTGTTTTCTTTCTTGCCTCTTGGGTTGGGTTGTTTTCCTTTAGGAGCCATGATCTTTAGTGGGTATGTTTTTGTGATCACAGATAAAACACACCAAACTTAGAGCTTTGCTTGTCCTCAAGCAAAAGAGAAGAAAGAAGAGGGATAGAAGGAGAGCAAGTGGTGGATGGTGATGAGGAGGAGGCGCCGAATTCAAAATATAGGGAGGGGGAGGGTAATTTTCGAAAATAAGAAAGAGATAAGATAGAAAATATGATTTATAAAAGATAGATATGATAAGAAAAAGATATAGTTTAAAAAGAGAAAGATATGAATGATAATTTAAAAGATAAATCTGAAATTTTTAATTTTGAAAAGGATTTTAAAAAGATAATTGAGTTTTCAAAACAAACTTAAAAGAGTTGGATTGGATTGGAAAACCATTTGTTTTTTTGGATTAAGATATATTTAAAATTTTTGAAACATGGAATTTTAGAAATTAGGGTTTTTAGAAAACTAACTTGATATGAGGGATGACTAATTGGAACATGTTTATGTAAAAAAAATCATGAATTGAAACATAAGAATTTAGAAAAATTAGGATTAAAAACGAATTTTTACCTCCTCCCACCATCCTGGCGTTAAACGCCCGAACGATGCATGTTTTGGGCGTTTAACGCCCAATTGTTGCTTCTCCTGGGCGTTCAACGCCCAGCTGATGCTTCTTTCTGGCGTTGAACGCCAGGAAGTCCTTTGTCACTGGGCGTTTTTCTGAACGCCCAGGATGCTAGCAGACTGGCGTTAAACGCCCAGAAGGTGCTTCTTTCTGGCGTTCAACGCCCAGAAGATGCTCCTTTCTGGCGTTCAACGCCCAGATGGCTACCCTTACTGGCGTTGAACGCCCAGTGGGTGCTTCTTTTGGGCGTTCAACGCCCAAAGTGTTTCTTACTGGCTTTTTAACGCCAGTGAGCTTCCAAATTTCCCTGTAACTCTGTGGCTTCAACCAATTACCATTTCACCTTTTGAAGATACTTGGACTCATACCTGTAAAAAAAGAAAATTTATTTAATTAGTGAATAAACTTTGTAAATGGCTGGGTTGCCTCCCAGCAAGCGCTTCTTTATTGTCTTTAGCTGGACTACCACTGAGCTCTAATCAAGTCTCAGTTTTGAGCATTCTTGCTCGAAGTTGCCTTCAAGATAATGTTTAACTCTCTGTCCATTAACAATGAACTTTTTGTTAGATTCACTATCCTGAAGCTCTACGTATCCATATGGTGATACACTTGTAATTACATATGGACCTCTCCACCGGGATTTTAATTTTCCGGGGAATAATTTGAGCCTTGAATTAAATAGAAGAACTTTCTGTCTTGGCTCAAAGACTCTGGATGACAATTTCTTATCATGCCATCTTTTTGCTTTCTCCTTGTAAATTTTTGCATTCTCGAAAGCATTGAGTCTAAATTCCTCTAGCTCATTTAACTGTAGCAATCGTTTTTCTCCAGCTAACTTGGCATCAAGGTTTAGGAATCTGGTCGCCCAGTAGGCCTTGTGTTCTAGTTCTACTGGCAAGTGATATGCCTTTCCATACACAAGCTGGTATGGAGAGGTCCCTATGGGGGTTTTAAATGCTGTTCTGTATGCCCACAGAGCATCATCCAAGCTTCTTGCCCAATCCTTTCTACTGTTAATTACAGTCCGTTCCAGGATTCTTTTAAGTTCTCTATTTGAGACTTCAGCTTGCCCATTAGTTTGTGGGTGATATGGAGTAGCTACCCTATGACTAACTCCATAATGTACCAGAGCAGAGTAAAGCTGTTTATTGCAGAAATGAGTGCCCCCATCACTGGTTAATACTCTAGGGGTACCAAATCTGCGGAAGATGTGTTTCTGGAGGAATTTTAACACTGTTTTAGTGTCATTAGTGGGTGTTGCAATAGCCTCCACCCATTTGGATACATAATCCACTGCCACCAGAATATAAGTGTTTGAGTATGATGGTGGGAAAGGTCCCATGAAGTCAATGCCCCATACATCAAACAACTCAATCTCCAATATTCCTTGTTGAGGCATGGCATAACTGTGAGGTAGGTTGCCTGACCTTTGGCAACTGTCACAATTAAGCACAAATGCTCGGGAATCTTAATAGAGAGTAGGCCAGTAGAAGCCACTTTGGAGGACTCTTGTGGCTGTTCGCTCACTTCCAAAATGTCCTCCATATTGTGAT
>NC_029776.3:74275273-74275581 GCF_000817695.3 Arachis duranensis | reverse complement strand
TCCTTTCTCCTTGTTGTTGTGTCGTTGCATTCCCCTTTGGATCTTCTTTTTGCCAAATTCCTGAACTTATCATTGTCTCCTATAGCCTCTGTTGATTGAATCTCACCCTTGCTAGTTCTTGCTGTTCAAATATCTTCCGAGCCTCATTAAAACATTTGATTTGTGGGTTGATCAATGGGGGTGTGGAACAGAGGTAACTAAGCTTTTCTTGGGTGCATATGTCATAATCAAGTCTGTCCTTGTGCCTGGCTTCCTTGAACATTCTGTTTTCATTGAAATCTCTGTAGAGTGTTTCATGTCTAGCATCC
>NC_029776.3:74274851-74275173 GCF_000817695.3 Arachis duranensis | reverse complement strand
GTTGAATTCTTGGCTCAATTGATGAAGTTTCTGGCCTTTGTGAGGAATAGGGGAAGTAGAGCAATTTGGCACCAATTCTGGTCCATTGAGGGCGTTATTGGCACTAACTCCAGGCCAAATGCACGTTGGCAACGTGCAGGACAATTTCCTGGGCATGAAGTATGAAACTTGGGCGTTGCTAGCCCAAGTTGTTGCCAACAACTTGCTTTTCCTCTTCTTGGCCTTACTTTCATGCTAAATATAGCCCAGAATTTGAGTGTCAACCTTCAGCTTCAATATGGACTATTATACATCATTGGAAAGCTCTTGATGTCTATTTTCT
>NC_029776.3:74260315-74269364 GCF_000817695.3 Arachis duranensis | reverse complement strand
AGGCATCATAAAGGGATTCATTATCTCCTTGTTTGAAGCCTTGGATGTTTAGCCTTAGCTGTGTCATCCGTTTTGGAGGGAAATAGTGATTCAGGAATTTTTCTGACAGCTGTTTCCATGTTTTTATGCTGTTCTTAGGCTGGTTATTTAACCACCTCTTAGCTTGATCTTTTACAGCAAATGGAAATAGTAATAATCTGTAGACATCCCGATCAACTTCCTTATCATATACTGTATCAGCAATTTGCAGAAATTGTGCCAGAAACTCTGTAGGTTCTTCATGTGGAAGACCAGAATACTGGCAGTTTTGCTACACCATGATAATGAGCTGAGGATTCAGCTCAAAGCTACCAACTCCAATGGAGGGTATACAGATACTACTCCCATATGAAGCAGTAGTGGGGTTAGCATATGACCCCAGAGTCCTCTTGGACTGTTCATTCCCCCTTAATTTCATGATGGAATAAAAGAGATGGTATGTATGTTAATATTATTTATTTTATAATAGTGGAATAAATAAAAATGGAATATATAAAAAAAATTTGAAAATATTTTGTGAAAATTTTTTTCAAAAAAATTTTGAAATTGAAATCTGAACTTTATATAAAAAAAAATTCGAAAAAGTAGTTCAAAATTAGTTAGAAAATATAAATTTTTTTTGAATTTTGAATTTTATGATGAAAGAGAAAAACACACAAAAGGCACAAGACTTAAAATTTTTTAGATTTAATGCTCCTTATTTTCGAAAATTTTCGGAGGGAAAACACCAAGGAACACGAAACTTGAAATTTTTAGAAAACTTTAATAAACTTTTCGAAAATTATAAAAAGATTAACAAGAAAACACCAAACTTAAAGTTTGGCACAAGATTTAATCCAAGAAAAATTGTTTTTGAAAAAGGTTCCAAAGGGTATACACAATTATCAAGAACAACTTGAAGATTAAGGAAGAACCCATAACACTAATACGAAAATTTTAAGGAAAATATAAAATATGTAATTAACACCAAACTTAGAATAAGACATTAAATTCACGAAAAATCAACAATTAATTAAGAAAAATAATATTTTTGAAAAGAAATTTTTGAAAAGAAACTATCCTATCAAAATTTAATGACTCTGTAACAACAAAAATAAATTATTCCTGATCTAAGAAATAAAATATGCCTTCAATTGTTCAAACTCAATAATCCCCGGCAACGGCGCCAAAAACTTGGTGCACGAATTTGTAATTCGCACAACTAACCAGCAAGTGCACTGGGTCGTCCAAGTAATACCTTACGTGAGTAAGGGTCGATCCCACGGAGATTATTGGTTTGAAGCAATCAATGTTTATTTTATTAATCTTAGTCAGGAGGCCAATAAGGATTTAGTGAAATTACTAGATTTGATTATAAAAATAAAAGAGAGAACAATGTTACTTGTTTTGCAGTACTGGGGAATATGTTGGAGTTAAAGAGAATAATAGCGTTACTTGTTGTGCAGTAATGAGAAATATGTTGGAGTTTTGGAGATGCTTTGTCCTCTGAATTTCTGCAATGTAATATTTAACTCAATTGTTTGTAAAGCACGTCTACGGTAAGCTGCATGTAGGGTGTCACCATTGTCAGTGGCTACTTCCCATCCCCTCAGTGAAAACGTTCCTATGCTCTGTCACAGCACGGCTAATCATCTGTCGGTTCTCAATCAGGGATATTCATTCAATCTGATGTAGAACGGAGGTGGTTGTCAGGCACACGTTCATGGATTGAGGAAGGTGATGAGTGTCACGGATCATCACCTTCTTCATAGTTAAGCGCGAATGAACATCTTAGATAAGAACAAGCGTGTTTGAATGGAAAACAGAAGTAATTGCATTAATTCATCGAGACACTGCAGAGCTCCTCACCCCCAACAATGGAGTTTAAAGACTCATGCCGTAGAGATACAATGTAAAACATGAAAATGTCATGAGGTACGAAATAAATCTCTAAAAGTAGTTTTTATACTCGACTAGTAACCTAGGTTTACAGAAAATGAATAAACTAAGATAATTGGTGCAGAAATCCACTTCTGGGGCCCACTTGGTGTGTGCTGGGGCTGAGACTAAAGCTATCCACGAGTAGAGGCCTTTCTTGGCGTTAAACTCCAGGTTATGACGTGTTTTGGGCGTTCAACTCCGGATCATGACGTTTTTCTGGCGTTTAACTCCAGACAGCAGCATGAACTTGGCGTTCAACGCCAAGTTACGTCGTCTATCTTCGCAAAAAGTATGGACTATTATATATTGCTGGAAAGCCCTGGATGTCTACTTTCCAACTCCGTTGAGAGCGCGCCAATTGGACTATTGTAGCTCCAGAAAATCCATTCCGAGTGCAGGGAGGTCAGGATCCAACAGCATCAGCAGTCCTTTTTCAGCCTAAGTCAGATTTTTGCTCAACTCCCTCAATTTCAGCCAGAAAATACCTGAAATCACAGAAAAATACACACACTCATAGTAAAGTCCAAAAATATGATTTTTGCCTAAAAACTAATATTATTCTACTAAAAACTAACTGAAACATGCTAAAATCTACATGAAATTACTCCCAAAAAGCGTATAAAATATCCGCTCATCAGACAACAAGAGGGCAACTGGATTGGTGTGGCAAACCATCTCCCAAAGGTTGTATTGCTACTTAATTCCATCTACTCATCGTGTTAAAAATTGGAAGTCCGAATGCACTGTTAATTAATAGTCATGTTTTGATTGGAACCTAGTTCAACTATGCATTTTAAGTTTTCTGATGAAGAAGTCTATGCTTGCTAGTCTTTATGTTACTGCATCATATCTTTACTTATTGTATGCTTGTCTTGTAAAATCAAATGAAAAAGAGAATGATTTTTCTTCAAAAGACCTGAGTGGAGTTCATAATATGGAAGTGCATTCATGAGTCTTTGGTATGATCATAAGTTAGCTAAGTTAGTTCAACCATAAGGTGAGAATGACAACTATCTGGCCTGAATACTATACTTTGAATATACCCATGAGACTAAGTAAATAACAAGATCCAAATAAGAGAAAGGGAAAGAACACTTAAAGTGAAAAATAAAAGAAAAGGAGTAAGCAATAAGGCTAGGCACCAATGGTTTTAATCTTGAGGCATGTGTCTGTGGTGTTCCTGTGTGAGGGTTTACTTGGATGAATAAGCTCTTAGGGGTGCCTTATCACTTGGTAACTTGGGTTAACTAACTCGGGATTATCAGCTGAAAGTCCACTATCAAGAGTAACCCTCACTACATAGCATTTAGTAACCCAAAGAGGTGTTGGACACCAAGGTCTCAAGAAGGAAAATAAATAAACCAGGTGCCTGTGGTGTGTATGTATGGGGGAGAGACTTAAGGGAGTAAGTCCTTAGGGGTGTCTCAACACCTAGCACCTTGAACCAACTGGTTCGGGAGTGTTGGCTGAAAGCTTATCTTAAAGAGTTACCCCCTTACAGAGCACTTAGCTTAAAGAACACAAATAAGCCCTGAAATGACAATAAAAGGATCAATAAAAGTCTCATGGGATGTAAGCAGAGTCAGTGTTTTAGGATATGATAAAGGTCTGAAAGCTAGTAATGGAATGAACCTAAGTTGCTATGCATGAAACCATCATAAAATCAGTGACATGACTTCCACAAAAATGACTAATTTCTCTTGGCATTCCACTCATCATTCTCTTGTTCCAGTACTTGCTTAGGGACAAGCAAGCTTTAAGTTTGGTGTTGTGATGCCAGGGCATCTTGGCCAGTTTCACTGACCTTTTCTTTACTGTTTTTAAGATAGTTTCATGCATTTCATTAGGAAATAAGCTAGTTTTGGGTAGATATTCACTTACACCTTGATTCAAGCATACATTGTGAATTTTACATGATTTCATGAGGATTTTGCATGAGTTTAATAACAAATTGCATGTTGCATTACCCATGATTTGGACTAGAACTTTGATGCACTCTATTGCTTGATTTCAGGACCAAAGGAAGCAAGGAAGAACCACTTAGCAGTCACATTAATCTAATTAACATTACCACTAACGTGGAATGGGAGGTAACTTGCAAAGTTAATGAGAAAAGTGATTGCTAATAACGCTCTCAAAGCCATCATTGCCCACGTTATGAGTCACGTTAACTAAGTTAACGTGAACTCTAACGTGAAGAAGGGACTTTGAGCCAACGTTAGTGACATTAGTGACACTTAACATTATCACTAATGTGGGCCAATGATCATAAGTGGCTACGTTAGAGTCCACATTAACTTAGTTAACGTGGCCTCTAACGTTAAAAGGGGGAAGGAAGCCAACGTTAGTGACACTCAACATTGTCACTAACGTTGGCCTAAGGTGCAATGTACCACGTTAACTCCCACGTTAACTTGGTTAACGTGGGAGCTAACGTAAGAGGCAAAGGAGGTCGACAACGTTAGTGACACCCAACATTGTCACTAACGTTGGAAGCACCCACAAAACCCCCAAGGAGCCACGTTAACTTTCACGTTAACTTAGTTAACGTGGAAGCTAACGTTGATGAGTGAAAGATGAGCCAACGTTGGTGATACTCAATATTGTCACTAACGTTGGGGATGGCTAAGAATGGCCACGTTAAAAGCCACGTTAACCTAGTTAACGTGGGACTCTAACGTGAGACATAGGGGCACACTAGAACGTTAGTGACAATGTTAAGTGTCACTAACGTTCTCGAAGGTTGGCAAGGCCACGTTAGAAGCCATGTTAACCTAGTTAACGTGGGCTCTAACGTGAGGCAATGGGGTACATTGGAACGTTAGTGGCAATGTTGAGTGTCACTAACGTTCTCGAACTCATACTTTCACTAAACGATAACACCCCTAACGTCCTGAGCTAAAGTCTCTGCCCACTTCACACTTTCTCTCTGCAAGTAAAACCAAGCCCAAATGAAGAAGAGAACTGCTTCAAACTCAAGATCCAAAGGCCCAAGACTTGAAGAGCCAGCTAGAAGCTGAGAAGAGTAGTATATATAGGAGTAGCTTTGAATTATTTAAGGGCTGGGAAGTTGGAAAATAGCACTACTCTCTGTATTTTACTCTGCTCTTCTAGTTCCATGATGTATTCTCCATCTTTGTTTTCATTTTCTAGAGCTATGAACAACTAAACCCCTTTCATTGGGTTAGGGAGCTCTGTTGTAGGTTGATGGATCAATACTAGTTTTCATTATTCTTCTTCTATCTTTTCTCTTGATTTTACTTGAAAGCTTTCGATCTTCATCCCATTGAGTAGTTATCTTGGAAAAGAAGCTATTCAGACTTGGATCTCTTCTGAGCCTTGAAAGAGGAATGAAGAGATCAAGCTAGAAATGCTTTCTCATGCTGGACCAAATTGGGTTTGGATGGATATGTGACTATAACCCTCTCAATACTTGATTTGGGAAATGCATGTGGTATAATCAGTGACCACACTTCATCTCTTCTCATGAGCAATTGACCAAGGAATTGGTTATTGATCAAGATTTGAGAGATTGAATTGCAAGAAATTGTAATTCAATCAATTAAGATTGCCAAGGAGATCAATGAGTGCATTGATTGAGGAAGAGATGAAAATGAACTTGATCGGGAGAATTGCAACATCTCCTGCGCCCAATGAACTCCCCAATTCCGATCTCACCCATTCTCTTTAATTTCTGCATTTACTTTCATGAGCAAACACCCCATTCTCATTTACAATTCTGCAATTTACTTTCAGTCATTTACTTTCAGCCCTTTAATTCTAGCATTTACTTTTTCTGTTATTTACATTCCCGCCATTTTAATTTCTGCAAATCTCAACCCGAATTCTGAATTCGCTCAACTAGAACATTCTTCTAATTAAAGTTGCTTAATCAATCAATCCTTCTGGGATTCGACCTCACTCTATTGTGAGTTTTTACTTGACGACAAATTCAGTACACTTGTCGAAGGAAATTTGTTGAGAGACAGTTTCCACCTGCATCAAGTGGCGAGCAAAAATGCTCCTTCTACCAATCCTGGCGTTAACCGCCGGGCTGTGCCCATTTCTGGCGTTTAACGCCAGCTTCTTGCCCATTCCTGGCGTTAAACGCCAGTATAGTGCCCCTTTCTGGCGTTAAACGCCCAGAATGGTACCAGACTGGGCGTTAAACGCCCATTTGCTGTCTTCACTAGCGTTTAAAAGCCAGCAAGCTTTCCTCTAGGGTGTGCTGTTTTTCTTTCTATTTTTTTATTTGGTTTTTGCTTTTTTCAATTGATTTTGTGACTTCCCATGATCATCAACCTATAGAAAACATAAAATAACAAAAGGAAAATAGATAAATATAACATTGGGTTGCCTCCCAACAAGCACTTCTTTAATGTCATTAGCTTGACAGTGGGCCTTCATGGAGCCTCACAGATACTCAGAGCAATGTTGGAACCTCCCAACACCAAACTTAGAGTTTGAATGTGGGGGTTCAACACCAAACTTAGAATTTGGTTGTGGCCTCCCAACACCAAACTTAGAGTTTGACTGTGGGGGCTCTGTTTGACTCTGTTTTGAGAGAAGCTCTTCATGCTTCCTCTCCATGGTTACAGAGGGATATCCTTGAGCCTTAAACACAAGGGATTCTTCATTCACTTCAATGATCAATTCTCCTCTGTCAACATCAATCACAGCCTTTGCTGTGGCTAGGAAGAGTTTGCCAATGATGATGGATTCATCCATGAACTTCCCAATCTCTAGGACTATGAAATCAGCAAGGATGTAATGGTCTTCAATTTTTACCAGAACATCCTCTACAAGTCCATAAGCTTGTTTTCTTGAATTGTCTGCCATCTCTAGTGAGATTTTTGCAGCTTGCACCTCAAAGATCCCTAGCTTCTCCATTACAGAGAGAGGCATGAGGTTTATGCTTGACCCTAGGTCACACAGAGCCTTCTTGAAGGTCATGGTGCCTACTGTACAAGGTATTGAGAACTTCCCAGGGTCCTGATGGTGTTTTTGTGGAAAAATAAATTTCCAACACACAAATCCAACCGGCAAGTGTACCGGGTCGCATCAAATAATAATAACTCACAAGAGTGAGGTCGATCCCACAGGGATTGATGGATCAAGAAACTTTAGTGGGTGATTAGTTTAGTCAAGCTAACATTTAAGTGAGAATTGTGGCAGCAAAATGTAAATAGCAATGAACTTAAAGTGCCGAATGTAAATAGGCAGGAAGCTTAAAGAACAAGCAATGTAAATTGCAGAAACTTAAATGACAAGAAATGTAAATTGCTTGAATCTTAAATGGGTCAGGGATGTGGGATTGCAGAAATTAATCAAGGAAAAATAGATTGCAACAAGTAGAAGAGTAGAGGATTGATTCAATAGAACTAGATGTTAACAGAAAAGTAAAAATGCCTTGAAGAATTTAGAACAGAAAAGCAAT
This sequence comes from Arachis duranensis, assembly GCF_000817695.3. Taxonomy (NCBI): domain Eukaryota; kingdom Viridiplantae; phylum Streptophyta; class Magnoliopsida; order Fabales; family Fabaceae; genus Arachis; species Arachis duranensis. Next base: position 74,261,968 of record NC_029776.3, on the reverse strand, counting down.
GCTTAAGTTGCAGCAAATTAAAAGTGATTGAAGATCTCAGGAGTGGAGGAGACTAGATAACAAGTCTAGATCTCAAATCCTTCCTTGATCCAACAAGAACAATTGCAAAAGAAATAAAGGAAAGCAAATTGCAGAAATCGCAGAAGAAGAAGAAATGAACAGAAAGTAGAATTCAATTATGCAGAAAACTAAAGAAGAGATCTCAAGGTGAGATTGAAACAGAAGTTCTTCAATTCTTCACCCAAGATCCAAAGCAAGAAAAATAAAGAGTGCTCAAGCAGGAACCAGGAAGAAGAGAGATCAATTCTCCTTCTCAATTCTCTAAGAAATTCCAAAGTTCAAAATTAAAATGCAAGTAGAAAGGAAAATTCCAGAATGAAGTCTCCAGCTCTCCCCCAAATTACATAAAACTAGCTCCTATTTATACACTTTCTATCCTTGGATTTTGGAATTTTGATGGGCTTTTGATTTGGCGAAGAAATGAATTAAATTGGAATTTTTTATCCAATTTCAGCCCATGAGAAAAGTGGCTTCCAGGAGGCTGCCCTGCCCTTGTGGAGGGCAGGGCAAGAATTGATGCGTGCGGCATTGGTGCGAGCATGGTGCGTTGGTGTGTGCTGCAGGATGCGAGGGCAGGGCAGAAAATTTTGGTGCGCCAGTTTGGTGCCTGTGCGTGCTGCTGGTGCTGCCGAGTGATGCCTTGGTGCGCCAGTTTGGTCCACTGGCTGTGCCACAACAAAATGCTGCCCTGCCCTCGCGGAGGGCAGGGCAATGTTTCCAAAAATGAAGCTCCGCGTTCGAGACTTGGTGGATGCACACGCTACTTCTTTTCCTTGGTTTATTTTTGCTTATTTTTGCCCCTTAAAGATGCCTTTCGTTCCTGCCTCAATTACGCCAAATATGGATTGCTATATATCGTTGGAAAGCTCTAAATGTCAGCTTTCGAACGCAACTGGAAGCACATCAATTGGACGTCTGTAGCTCAAGTTATAGCCCTTTGAAGGAGGCATGGTCATGCTGTGAGCGCCCAGATTTTACCTTAGCGAAATTCTTGCTTCCAACCTCATTTTGCATCACGATTCTGCCCTGCCCTTGGCAAGAGCAGGGCAGTGTGTGCTGTTTGCCTATTCTTCATTAATTTGGTCATGGGCCACGCTTTTAAAAGCGTGGCCTAAGCCTCCAAAGTGTGCTCCAACTTCAAAGTGTGCTCCAAAGCTCTTTTTTCCTCTTTTTTTGTGCTTCTTTGCTTCTTTTTCTTCTTATTTCCTACAAGATTTATAAAATTAAAAAATCAAGAAAATATATCATTTAAGTACAAAAGAATTCAATATTTAAGCACAATTCATCAATTTCTTGTATGAAAAAGCATAGAAAAATAGGTATATAATGACATGTCATCAGGTCCTGTCTCTTTTGAGGTAATCTCTGCCTAGTCAAGTCATCCAGTTCTTTGGTGAGCAAAGGGGGTTCATCCTTCTGATACGTAAAAATTTGTTTTCACGTATAACCGGCAAGTATACCGGGTCGTATCAAGTAATAAAACTCACAAAGAGTGAGGTCGATCCACGGAGATTGGTAGATTAAGCAACTTTAGTTAAATGGTAGATTTAGTCAAGCAAACATAGTTTTGATTTCATGAGCATTTTGATTTTT
>NC_029776.3:74244303-74260100 GCF_000817695.3 Arachis duranensis | reverse complement strand
AACCAATTGCCACTCTCGTGATCTAATTGTTCATGAGAAGAGATGAAGCACAAATTTAATCCAGCCACACAATTCCCATAATCTCAACCAAGGAGAGTTACATCTCACATACTAACCAAGGTGTTTTGATTAAAGGAATCATGAAAGGATGAACTCTAAACTGAATTATGTGGCTCATTCCTCAAATTCACCACATAATTCATATAGATTAACCCCTCTCTCGATGGTGGTTGAATCTTTGAAGATCAAGAGTATCCTCTTTAGATCAACCACTATAATTGAGGAGGAGAAGATGAGTTCACCAATTCATTTCAACAAGCAGAGCTCTTCCCCCTAATGAAAGTGGGGTTTAGTGAGTCATAGCTCCAATCTCAACAACAATTTCCATAAACCAAAATTAAACTAAGTGCAAAGAAAGATGAAGAAGAAGAATGAAATGCTTAAAGCTTCAGAAAATGAAGAAGAGAAATTCCAAAGAAAACCAAAAATGCTCTCCGGGTATCCTCCCGGAAGTGCTAAAGAGTTCTCAAGTAAAAGTCCTAAAAGTATGAAAAAGTTATAAGTGTTAAAAAGTGTAAAAGTCCTCTACAAGTACACCAATCTCTTCTATTTATACTACTCCCAAAACTTCTTCAGAGCTCTTGAATTGGGTTAGAAATATGGGCTTCTCTTTGTTGAATTCTTGGCTCAATTGGAAGAAATGTTGCTAGACTTGGGAAGGAAGAGTTCATTCATCATGCTTCTGGTCCATTGGCTTGGCGTTTTTGTCAATAACGCTGGCCTTAATGCACGTTGGCAACGTGCATCACAATTTCCTGGAAGTGAAGTTTCAGACTTGGGCGTTGCTAGCCCAAGTTGTTGCTAACAACTTGCTTTTCCCCTTCTTGGCTCTATTTTCATGCTAAATGTAGCCCAGAATTTGAGTGTCAACCTTCTGCTTCAATATGGACTATTATACATCATTGGAAAGCTCTTGATGTCTATTTTCCAATGCCACTGGAATCACCTCAATTGGACTTTCCTAGCTCAAGTTATGCTTCCTCAAAGAAGGTAAGGTTGAGCTGCCAAGTTGTTGCCAAAAACGCACCTTCACTCCCAAGTTGGCAACGTGCCCGTGCCTAACCTCCCAAGGCAGGGACTTGGGGCTGGCGTTGTTGCAAAACACGCCCCTTTGCTAGCACGTTGGCAACGTGCTCGTGCCCCCCTCCAGGGCTCATGTCTAGCCTTCTTGAATTTCACTTCATGTTCTTGTTTTTAGGGCCTAAAGATGACTCTGTTTTGGCTTCAATTTTGTGCTCCACCATAGACTATTATATATGGTTGGAAAGCTCTGAATGTTAGCTTTCCAACGCAACTGGAAGCATTCAATTTGGATCTCTGTAGCTCAAGATATCTTCCATTGAAGATGACATGGTCAGGCTGCCTTGTTGGAGTTGTTGTTGCCAAACACGCCAATGCTTTCTTGAGTTGGCAACGTGCTCGAGCCTTCTTTCCTAGCTCCAGGCATTGCTTCCCACGTTGCCAGTGAACACGCCCATAGAAGCTGGCGTTGGCAACGTGCTCGAGCCTTCTTCAAGGCTCTAAAACTTGCTTCCCACGTTGGCAACGTGGCTGGCAAGGCTTTCCTGGCGTTGGCAACGTGGTTGGCAAGGCTTTCCTGGCGTTGGCAACGTGGTTGGCAAGGCTTTCCTGGCGTTGGCAACGTGGTTGGCAAGGCTTGGCGTTGGGAACTTGATTCTGGCGTTGGCAACTTGGCTGGCAGCACATTCTGGCGTTGGCAACTTGGCTGGCAGCACATTCTGGCGTTGGCAACTTGGCTGGCAGCACATTCTGGCGTTGGCAACCTGGCTGGCAGCACCTTCTGGCGTTGGCAACCTGGCTGGCACCCAAGACTTGGTGCCTAGCCAAGCAGCCATTTCTGGCGTTGCCAAGGAACACGCCAATGATTCCTGGCGTTGGCAACGCCCTCGAGGTTGTTTCCTATGGTGCCAAAGTTGCTTGGCGTTGCCTTGAGTAACGCCTATGATTCTTGGCGTTGGCAATGCCCTCAAGCTCCTCTTCAAAGCTTCATTCTTGTTGCTTGGCGTTGCCTTGAATAACTCACTCCTTTCTTCAAGTTGGCAACGCCAACTTCTCACCCAAGGCTGCCTGGCGTTACCTTCAACAACGCAGCCTATTCCTCAAGTTGGCAACGCCAACTTTGCTTCCAAAGCTGCCTGGCGTTGCCTCCAACAACGCACCACATTCCTCAAGTTGGCAACGCCAACTTTGCTTCCAAGGCTGCCTGGCGTTGTCCTCAACAACGCACCACATTCCTCAAGTTGGCAACGCCAACTTTGCTTCTTGGTCAGCTTGCATCATTCTTGCTTCCATGCTTCCTTGTTTCATCACCTATCATCAACAAAGGAAATAGCTTCAAAGTCTTACCAATTCATACAATAAATTTCATAAGATTCATTCATACTCATTCATGTATGTATTCTTTAAATTATTTGCATGAATTTGGCTAGAATCAACATGTTCCTTGGTGTTCTCATGCATGAAGATAAAACTCATAAAAAGACTTGTTTATTTAGAGAAAATGAGTGAGATTAAGCTAAAACCAACTAAACTAACTAGCTAATATAACAAATATGCAATTGCATCACCTCCCAATTCTCATTACCAAATAACTTGTCATTTAGCTTCATGATTGCTCCAAGGTACTTAGCAACTTGCTCTTTAGTGACATCTTCATCCTCTTCAGAGGAAGAATACTCATCAGAGCTCATGAATGGAAGAAGTAAACCCAATGGAATCTCTATGGTCTCAGTGTGAGCCTCAGATTCCCATGATTCCTCATTAGGGAACTCATTGGAGCCAGTGGACGTCCATTGAGGCCTTCCCCAGTGGCGCTCACTGCCTCTTTCTCCTCTCCAAGTTCGGCCATGTTGATGGCCTTGCACTCTCCTTTTGAATTCTCTTCTGTATTGCTTGGAAGAGTACTAGGAGAGAGTTCAGTAACTTTCTTACTTAGCTAACCCACTTGTGCCTCCAAGTTTCTAATAGAGGATCTTGTTTCAGTCATAAAACTTTTGAGTGGTTTTGAATAGATCAGAGACCATGGTTGCTAAGTCAGAGTGGCTCTGCTTAGAATTCTCTGTCTGTTGCTGAGAAGATGATGAAAAATCTTGCTATTGCTAAACCTGTTTCTTCCACCATTATTATTGTTAAAACCTTATTGAGGTCTCTATTGATCCTTCCATGAGAGATTTGGATGATTTCTCCATGCAGGATTATAAGTGTTTCCATAGGGTTCTCCCATGTAATTCACCTCTTCCATTGATGGGTTCTCAAGATCATAAGCTTCTTCTTCAGATGAAACGTCCTTAGTACTGCCTGGTGCAGCTTGCATTCCAGACAAACTTTGAGAAATCATATTAACTTGCTGAGTCAATATTTTGTTCTGAGCCAATATGGCATTCAGGGTATCAATCTCAAGAACTCCTTTCTTTTGATTCGTCCCATTGTTCACAGGATCCCTTTCAGAAGTGTACATGAATTGGTTATTCGCAACAATTTCAATGAGTTCTTGAGCTTTTGCAGGCGTCTTCTTCAGATGAAGAGATCCTCCAGCAGAGCTGTCCAATTACATCTTGGACAGTTCAGACAGACCATCATAGAAGATACCTATGATGCTCCATTCAGAAAGTATGTCAAAAGGACACTTTCTGATCAATTGTTTGTATCTTTCCCAAGCTTCATAGAGGGATTCACCTTCCTTCTGTCTAAAGGTTTGGACTTCCACTCTAAGCTTACTCAATTTTTGAGGTGGAAAGAACTTTGCCAAGAAGGCATTGACTAGCTTTTCCCAAGAGTTCAGGCTTCCTTTGGGTTGTGAGTCTAACCATATCCTAGCTCTATCTCTTACAGCAAAAGGGAATAGCATAAGTCTGTAGACCTCAGGGTCAACCCCATTGGTCTTGACAGTGTCACAGATTTGAAAGAATTCAGCTAAAAACTGATGAGGATCTTCCAATGGAAGTCCATGGAACTTGCAATTCTGTTGCATTAGAGAAACTAATTGAGGCTTAAGCTCAAAGTTGTTTGCTCCAATGGCAGGGATAGAGATGCTTCTCCCATAGAAGTCGGGAGTAAGTGCAGTAAAGTCACCTAGCACCTTCCTTGCATTGTTGGCATTGTTGTTGTTTTCGGCTGCCATGTCTTCTTCTAGTTTGAAGATTTCTGTTAGGTCCTCTACAGAGAGTAGTGCTCTAGCTTCTCTTAGCTTTCGCTTCAAGGTCCTTTCAGGTTCAGGGTCAGACTCAACAAGAATGTTTTTGTCTTTGCTCCTGCTCATATGAAAGAGAAGAGTACAAGAAAATATGGAATCCTCTATGTCACTGTTATAGAGATTCCTTGAGATGTCAGAGAAAAAGAAGAATAGAAGGAGAAGGTAGAAGAATTCGAACTTATCAAGAGGAATAGAGTTCGAATTGTGTATTGAGGAGGAGTGTTAATCCATAAATAGAAGGATGTGAGAAGAGGGGAAGAATAAATTAAAAGATTTTGAAGAAATTTTGAAAAATTGAAGAATGATTTTCGAAAATTAAAGTTGGGAAAGAAATAAAGTGATTTTTGAAAAAGATTTTGAAATTAGAAATCAAAAAGATATGATTGAAAACTATTTTGAAAAAGATGTGATTAAAAAAGATATGATTGAAAAGTTATAGTTTTTTAAAAGGATATGATTGAAAAGATATGATTTGAAAAACAATTAAAAAAAGAATTGATTTTTAAAATTAATGACTTGGCTAACAAGAAAAGATATGATTCAAACGTTAAACCTTTCTCAACAGAAAAGGCAACATACTTGAAATGTTGAATCAAATCATTAATTGTTAGCAAGTTTTTTTGAAAAAAGGAAAGAAATTGATTTTGAAAATAAATGATTGAAAAGATATGGTTTGAAAAAGATTTGATTTTGAAAAACTTGAAAAAAATTTGAATTAAAAACAAAATCTTCCCTCTTGTGCCATCCTGGCATTAAATGCCCAAAATGGTATCCATTCTGGCGTTTAACGCCCAAAATGCTACCCTTTTGGGCGTTAAACGCCCAGCCAGGTATCCTGGCTGGTGTTTAAACGCCAGTTTTCCTTCTTCACTGGGCGTTTTGAACGCCCAGCTTTTTCTGTGTGATTCCTCTGCTGTATGTTCTGAATCTTCAATTCTCTGTATTATTGACTTGAAAAGACACATATTAAAATTTTTTTTGAATTTTTAATAAACAATCAAAGTGCAACTAAACATGGAAAACTAAAATCAAACAAGCAATCCATGCAAGACACCAAACTTAGAAGTTTGTATACTATTGACACTAACAAATTGAGAATGCATATGTAAAACAACAAAACACACAAAACAAGAGAATTTAAAGATAAGAGCAGGTAAATCATCAAGAACAACTTGAAGATCAATGAAGACACATGATTGAATTCGAAAAATGCAAGAAGAATAGAAACATGCAATTGACACCAAACTTAAAATGAGACACTAGACTCAAACAAGAGACATAAAATATTTTTGGTTTTTATGATTTTGTAATTTTTTTTGGATTTTTTTGAAAATTGAGTGGAAAAGAAAATAAAGAGATTCAAAATTTTTAATAAGAATTCCAGGAATCATGCAATGTTAGTCTAAAGCTTTAGTCTAAATTGATGAGAATCAATCAGCTTTGGTGATGATGAAAACATCACCTTGAAACTCTAGAATTCATTCTTAAAAATTCTGAAGAAAAATACCTAATCTAAGCAACAAGATGAACCGTCAGTTGTCCAAACTCAAACAATCCCCGGCAACGGCGGCAAAAACTTGGTGCACGAAATTGTGATCATCAATGGCGCCATCAACATGGTACCCTCAATTGCAATCTCAACTCTTTATCACAACTTCGCACAACTAACCAGCAAGTGCACCTGGTCGTCCAAGTAATAAACCTTACGCGAGTAAGGGTCGATCCCACGGAGATGGTTGGTATGAAGCAAGCTATGGTCATCTTGTAAATCTCAGTCAGGCGGATTCAAATGGTAATGGAGGATTAATGATTAAAAGATGAATAAAACATAAAATAAAGATAGAGATACTTATGCAATCAATTGGTGAGAATTTCAAATAAGCGTATGGAGATGCTTTGTCCCTTCCGTCTCTCTGCTTTCCTACTGTCTTCATCCAATCCTTCTTACTCCTTTCCATGGCAAGCTGTATGTTAGGCATCACCGTTGTCAATGGCTACAGTCCCGTCCTTTCAGTGAAAATGTTCAACGCGCTCTGTCACAGCACGGCTAATCATCTGTCGGATCTTAATCAGGCTGGAATAGAATCCAGTGATTCTTTTTCGTCTGTCACTAACGCCCAGCCTTCAGGAGTTTGAAGCTCGTCACAGTCATTCAATCCTCGAATCCTACTCAGAATACCACAGACAAGGTTTAGACCTTCCGGATTCTCTTGAATGCCGCCATCAATTCTAGCTTATACCACGAAGTATCTGATTAAGGAATCCAAGAGATAAACATTCAATCCTTGTTTGCTTGTAGAACGGAAGTAGTTGTCAGGCACGCATTCATAAGTGAGAATGATGATGAGCGTCACATAATCATCACATTCGTCATGTTCTTGGGTGCGAATGAATATCTTAGAACAAGAATGATCTGAATTGAATAGAAGAATAATAGTAATTGCATTAACACTCGAGGCACAGCAGAGCTCCACACCTTAATCTATGGTGTGTAGAAACTCCACCGTTGAAAATACATAAGAACAAGGTATAAGCATGGTCGAATGGCCAGCCTCCCATAATCTAAGAACTAGATGTCCAAAGATGATCCTTAGATCTAAATTGATCAAAAGATTCCAGGATGTAAAATACAATAGTAAAAGGTCCTATTTATAGATAACTAGTAGCTTAGGGTTTACAAAAATGAGTAAATGACATAAAAATCCACTTCCGGGCCCACTTGGTGTGTGCTTGGGCTGAGCATTGAAGCTTTCATGTGTAGAGACTTTTCTTGGAGTTAAACGCCAGCTTTTGTGCTAGTTTGGGCGTTTAACTCCTCCGGCGTTTAACGCCGGGCAGTCTTGAGCTGATTTGGAATGCTGGTTTGGGCCATCAAATCTCGGGAAAAGTATGGACTATTATATATTGCTGAAACGCCCAGGATGTCTACTTTCCAACGCAATTGAGAGCGCGCTAATTCGGCTTCTGTAGCTCCAGAAAATCCACTTCGAGTGCAGAAAGGTCAAAATCCAACAACATCTGCAGTCCTTTTCAGCCTCTGAATCGGATTTTTGCTCAGGTCCCTCAATTTCGGCCAGAAAATACCTGAAATCACAGAAAAACACACAAACTCATAGTAAAGTCCAGAAAAGTGAATTTTAACTAAAAACTAATAAAAATATAATAAAAACTAACTAAAACATACTAAAAACAATGCCAAAAAGCGTATAAATTATCCGCTCATCAAATTTCAACCCAGTTTTCGGCCCGAAATTACAGACTAGAGTCAGGGAACATGCAGAAACGAGAGACACAATTCATTCTGTATAATTTTTAGTTTTAGATCTGGATTTACTCCTCCCCTAGGTTTTTATCACTTGACATTCATAATTAGGATTTTTGGGAAGATTTTGGCTTTAGCTTTTGAAAAGAGTCTACCTCCGGTACTAGTCATCTTATTTTTGTTATTTACCTTTTATATTTATTCTTCCATATTCTTAATCCCTCTAGAGTTGACTTTGGCTTATTTTTACAAGTTATTAATATAGACCATTTTTATTTTCAATTAATCCTTTTATTTTTATTTATCATGTCTTCTTTTATTTTCACCATTAATTCTGTGAATTTTATAATTATGATGAGTGAGTAGTTCCATGACTTGATTGGGGGATGATTGAAAGGAACCCTTGAGTTGAACTACTCAATAGAGAAATTATAATTGGGTCTATTGTTGAATCACCCTCTAATCATTAACTCCATTCCTTCCCAAGGGAGAGGATTAGGACTTATGACTAGACACAGATTTCCAACTTGCTTGACTTTCCTTTACCTAGTAAGGGTTAACTAAGCATAGTAACTTCCAATTATTAATTAATCTTGAGAGTATTTCAACAAGAATAGGGCTTCCAACTAATCTGCCTCCAGTCAAGACTTTCATTTAGAATTAATTAAATTCTCTATTTTAATTTCTTGTTTACCAACTCAACCACTTTTGAAAACACCCGATTGATGAAATAGCACATCTCTCTAGAACTCGTTGGGAGACGACCTGGGATTCATACTCCCAGTATTTTAATTTTCAATATTGTGACAACCCATTTTTAAATTGAAAGCAAATTTTCGGCTGGTTAAGGACTGTACTTGCAACGTATTCCTATTAATAAATTCTTAACTCGCCAATTTCTGCCACGTCAGTCGCCCTCTTACTAAGCACTTTGCGAAAAAAAGAATGTAATAAACCTTGGAAAATGAAGGATCAACAATTAAGAAGTCTCAAAGGATGTAATCAAGAGAGTGACCAAGGACTTGATAAAGGCCTGAAACCTAGTAAAGGAAAGAACCTAAGTTGCTATGCATGAAACCCCATAAACTAGGAATCATACTTCTATCTTATCTTCTTGCTCTTTCATTCATTCTTCCTATGTTTCAATACTTGCTTAGGGACAAGCAAGCTTTAAGTTTGGTGTTGTGATGGCAGGGCATCTAGGCCAGTTTCACTGACATTTTCATTACTGTTTTAAGGTAGTTTCATGCATTTTCTTAGTGAATAAGCCAAGTTTTGAATGAAAATACACTTACACCTTGATTCAAGCAACTATTGTGAATTTCACATGATTTCATGAGGATTTTTCTAGCATTGAATGATAAATTGATGATGCATAATCTCATGACTTTGGCTAGAGCTTTGATGCACATTATTTGCTTGATTTCAGGACAAAGAAAGCAAGGAAGAACCACGTTAGTACTCACGTTAATCTAGTTAACGTGACCACTAACGTGGAATGGTAAATAGCTTGCAACGTTAAGGAGAAAAGTGATCACCAATAACGCCCACGAAGCCATCATAAGCCCACGTTAAATGCCACATTAACTAAGTTAACGTGGTAGTTAACGCGGAGTCAAAAGAAAGCTCTAACGTTAGTGGTAAACGTCAACACCACTAACGTTCCAAGATTTGGCAATGAGCCACGTTAAGAGTCACATTAACATAGTTAACGTGAACTCTAACGTGGAAGAGAGGAACAATGCCAACGTTAGGGACACTCACCTTTGTCACTAACGTTGGATCAACTAGCATTGCCCACGTTAGTGGTCACGTTAAGACCACTAACGTGAAAGTTAACGTAGAGGTGAGTCCCAATAACGCTATCAAAGATTTACAAGGCAACGTTAGTGGTCACGTTAGTGCCACTAACGTTGGAGTTAACGTAGGCTACATGGGGTTGGAACGTTAGTGAAAATTGTGATTGCCACTAACGTTCTCAAACCTACAATGTCACTTAACGTTAACTTCACTAACGCCCATGCCTAATTCAGATTTCTTTGCAAGCTGGGCCCACTAAGGATTGGAACTGCTTCAACTCCACATCCAAGACTTGAAGAACTCACTAGAAGATCAAGAGTAGTATATATAGGAGTAGTTTTGAACTATAGGCAGGCTGGGCACTTTGGAGGACTACTCTCTGTATATCTATTTTTCTGCACTTTTAGCTGGGATGTATGATTTTCTGCCATTTTCTGTTTCTAGAGCTATGAACAACTAAACCCCTTTCATTGGGTTAGGGAGCTCCGTTGTAATTTAATAGGTCAATTATAGTTTTCATTCTCTTCTTCTTTCTTCTCTTTTGATTTACTAGAAAGCTTTCGATCTTAATTCAATTGGTTAGTTGTCTTGTAAAAGAAACTCTCCATAATTGGATCTCCTCTGAGCCTTGGAAAAGGGATGAGAAGATCATGCTAGAAATGTTTTCTCATGTTGGACCAAATTGGGGTCTAGGCGGATATAGTGACATGTAATCCTCCCAACACTTTGATTTGGAAATACATGTGGTATAATCAGTGACCATACTTCATCTCTTCCCATGAGAAATTAAATCAAGAAATTGGGCAATTGTTCAAGCTTAGAGAGATTAGATTACCAAGGAATTGGAATCTAATCACCTAAGATTGCCAAGGAGATCAATCGATGCATTGATTGAGGAAGAGATGAAAATGAACTTGATCCGGAGAAGACAACATCTCCTGAGCCCAATGAATTCCCCATTTCTGATCTTACCCATTCTCTTTATTTTCTGTCATTTATTTTCATGCTCAGTACCCCAAATCCCCATTTAAGATTCTGCACTTTAATTTCTGCTATTTACTTTTCCGCCATTTAATTTTCTGCAATTCTCAAACTACACTCTATTTAGCTCAACTAGCATACTCTTTCAACTAAAGTTGATTGACCAATCAATCTCTGTGGGATTCGACCTCACTCTATTGTGAGTTTTTACTTGACGAAAAATTCAGTATACTTGCCGAAGGGAAACTTGTTAAGAGACAAGTTTTCACGCATCAAGGCATTTGCTCTAAAACCTCAGCAAAAGGAATATTGATTTGCAACTTTCTAAAGACTTCCAAGAACTTTGAAAACTGCTTGTTCTTGGTCTCCTTTTGAAGTCTCTGAGGATATGGCATCTTAGGCTTGTACTCAGGAGCCTTTGGCAATGTAGGATAAGTGTCAAGAGAGTCTGGGAATGGATTGTCCGCACGCTTTGGAGGGGCGTGCTCTACTTCTTTCTTCTTCTCCACTGGAGCTTCTTTTTCAACTAACTCTTCATTGACCTTGGTCTTAGAGCCAGCTACTTTACCACTTCTCCAAATTCTTGATTGATGCTCTGGTTTCCTGCGCAAAAATCTTCATCATTTCCCGATTAGAATCTTCTTAGGATTTAGAATTTGCCTATAGAGGTGGTTGTTGTTGATGAAATTGAAATTGGTGGTTATTGTAATTGTTCTGTTGGAAGCCGCCTTGAGAATTATTGTTGAAATTTTGAGGTCTCTGAGGTTGGTCTCTCCACCCAAAATTTGGGTGATTTCTCCACCCTTGGTTGTATGTCTGAGAATAGGGATCATTATTGGGATTTCTAGGAGCATTCCCTAGGAGCACTCCCCATGTAATTTACCTGTTTAGAAGAAGGTTGAGCATAATCATAATTATCATTTTACATAAAGTTACCTGCCATGTCATAGGGGACTTCCTGTGGTGGATTTTGGGTGTTGATACCTGAGACTTGCATTCTACCCATGTGTTGAGTAAGTAGACTTATTTGTTGAGACATAAGCTTGTTCTGAGCAAGAATAGCATTAAGAGCATCTACTTCTATGACACCTTTTTTCTGAGGAGCTTCAAGTTTACAGGATTCCTATTAGATGAGTATAAATATTGGTTACTAGCAACCAATTCAATAAGCTCAATAGTCTCCTCTGGTGTCTTCTTCTTGTGCAATGATCCTCCTGCAGAATTATTTAAGCACATCTTAGACATTTCACCCAAGCCTTCATAAAAGATGTCTAGTTGAGTCCATTTGGAGAACATGTCCGGAGGGCATTGCCTAATCAGTAGCTTGTATCTCTCCCAAGCTTCATACAGAGTCTCACTATCCTTCTGCCTGAAGGTTTGAACCTCCACCCTAAGCTTAGTCAGCTTCTTTGGTGGAAAAAATTTAGTGAGAAACTCAGTAACCACCTTGTTCCAAGTGTCCAAACTCTCCTTGGGTTGGGAATCTAGCCATAGCTTTACTCCATCCCTCAGAGCAAATGGGAAGAGCATGAGTTTGTACACATCTAGGTTTACTCCATTTGTCTTCACAGTATTACAAATTTGCAGGAAACTAGAAATAAATTGATTTGGGTCTTCATGGGGAAGACCATGATACTGGCAATTTTGTTGCACCAGAGTGACCAGTTGAGGCTTCAACTCAAAGTCGTTCGCAGCAATAGGAGGCACCACAATGCTCTTTCCATACAGATCTGTAGTAGGAGCAGAGAAAGAACCAAGTACTCTCCTTTGTTGTTCATTCCCATTCGGGTTTGCCAGATTGACATTATCAATATTATTCGGATCCATAGTGGATTCTGCAACCTTGTAAAGTCTTGCTTGTTGTAAACGCCACCTGAAAGTCCTTTCAGATTCAGGATCAAATTCTAAGAGATGTTCTTTGTCTCTGTTCCTGCGCATAAACAAATAGAAAACAAGAAAGAATGAGAATCTCTACGTCAGAGTGCAGAGAATTCCCAGTGAGGTAACCTGTGTAAAGAAATAAAATAAAAATACTAACTAAAATAAATAAATAGATAGAAAAAAATAATAAATAGGTAACACCAAACTTAATTTCAGAAATTAAAAAAAATATTGGTGTTATTTATTTATTTAAATTTTTTTCGAATTTTTTTTTGAAAATTTTTGAATAAAATTTAAATAAAAAAATTAAAGTTAAAACTCCAAATCTAAGCAATCAAACAACTGATAGTTGTTAATCACCATCAATTTCCGGCAACGGCGCGAAAAACTTTATGTGGTATTTCACAACCCACAACTAACCGGAAAGTGCAACGGGTCGTACCAAGTAATATCTTACGTGAGTAAGGGTCGATCCCATGAGGATTGATGGATCAAGTAACAATGATTGATTGATTGGCTTAGTTAGGCAAGTAGAAAAGGGTTTTGAGAAATTCAAAAGGTTTAAATTCGAACTCAGAGTATTAAAGATAAGCAGATAAATAAGTTGGGAATAAAATATTGAGAAAGCAGTTAAGGTTTCAGAGTTATCTATTTTTCCGGATTGATTTTTCTTACTAACTATTTTAATCATGCAAGATTTAATTTATGGCAAACTATATGTGACTAGACCCTAATTCCTTAGACCTTCCTAGTCTCCTCTAAAATTCATTAACTGCCAATTCCTTGGTCAATTAATTCCAATTAGAGGGTGATGATCAATTTCTAGTTTATATGCCAAAATAATCCTAATTATCCAAAAATAAGGGGATTATATGTCACGTATCCCGTTAAATACAAACAATTAGAAATTTAGTATAATATGTTTTCAAGCTGTTGTTCAAGTAAAGAGCTTTTCCAAGTTTTACAAGAGCTCAATTAGACATAGGTCATACTTCCGTTCCACCCATATTCATATGAGAAAACAATTATTGAAATATAAATCAAAAAATGGATTAAATTAGAAAGATCAACGAATCAATCCATACAAATAGACAGAGCTCCTAACCTTAACAATGGAGGATTAGTTGCTCATGGTTCAGAGAAAAAAACTAGGATTCTGGTAAAATGTACAGTCTTCCAATCTGATGCCATCTAAGTTCCTATTTATAACTAATCCTAATGAATTTTTAAAATCTAATTATCTAAAATTAAAAATAATATTTTTTCCTAAAAATTAGATTTGAATTTAAATTTGAATTAATTAACAAGTCTTCAGCTGATGGGCGGGGACCACTTGATCTGTCCATTATGCAGCTTCTAATCTGTGTTTTGTGGGCTAAAAACTGGGTCAAAACAGTCTAGAAATCGCCCCCAGCGTTTTTCTGTTAATTCTGTAAATTCCTTTTGTGACGCATCCGTGTCGTCCACGCGTTCGTGTCATTTGTGCAGATTCCAGTCCACGCGTTCGCGTCAGGCACACGATCAGGTCATTGCAATTTCCTCCATTCTGCGCGGTTGCGTGAGCCATGCGTCCGTGTCGGTATTCGCTGGTCATCTTTCTCTGCAGAAACTTCATCAAATCCATCTGAATGCTACCTAAAATAAATTAAAATTGCACAAAACTCAAAATAGAATCCATAGTGGCTAAAATATAATTAATTCTTAATTAAACTCAACAAATTAGATGCAAATTCACTAGGAAAGGATAGACAAGATGCTTACGCATCAGTGAACCAGCGAAAGACACAAAAGAACCATAGAATCCACCCAGTCAGCCATGCCAGCAGGAACTTGGGAGGATGTCTCGACAATATTCTTACGGGAAGACATGGATCAACTATTCCTACAAAAAGGAAAAAGGGGGTTACTAATCAAATAGCTTGGGCAAAGTGAGGAAGAACAACTCAAACAAAAACGGGTACAAACTAAAAAACTACAGCATACAGAACATCAGAAATAACAAAAAAAAAGGAAACCCCAGAACACAACCCAAAGTCCTGGGGCATCCTTTAGAGGCTGTAACAAAGTAAGAGCTAAAAGCCTACGACCCGACGTCTATCAGCAAGAGAAGAACCTTCCTCTTAAAACAAGCGACATTCCGAAAAGAACTTTCACAAACCAAAAAACCTATCAAAATCACCTTTCTACACAGAGAACTATTATACATCAATGCAAGCCAAAAAGCAACCTTTTTTTGGGAATCAACGAAAAATTGAAGATACAAAGCAGAAACGGTAGCTACATGCAAAATCCTAAAAGTGTCACCAATCAAGAAATGTGCCAAGATTCAACAAAAAGACTCTTAGAGCACACATTACGGCAGCAATCAGAAGCAACAAAAATAGAGAAAAGATTCAAACTTCCCAACACAAATGCAAGCAAGATCAAAGCTTTTCATGACCAAACAGAACTTTAAAAGGAAAGAGCGTAAAAAGGAGAAGAAGAAACCAACCTGAAGTAGATGACAAAAGAGGCAACGAAGACGCTGCGAAGCATGAAGACGAAGGAGCTTGAGAAACGAAAAGGTAAAGCGCCAACAGTTAGAGAAGGAAAAGTGGTGGACGAAATTGTGATCCTTTTTCCTTGTAATTGGATTTTAGAAATTGGCACGAGTGAACACAACTCCGTTCAACTAACCAGCAAGTGTACTGGGTCGTCCAAGTAATACCTTACGTGAGTAAGGGTCGAATCCACAGAGATTATTGGTTTGAAGCAATCAATATTTATTTTATTAATCTTAGTTAGGATGTCAGCAAGGTTATTTGGATTAAGAGTGAAATTACTAGATTTGATAAAAGAGGGAACAATGTTACTTTGATTTGCAGCACTGGAGAATATGTTGGAGTTTTGGAGATGCTTTGTCCTCTGACTTCAACTCTTCCTTGAAATCCTCTTCTCACACGCAAGTTCCTTCCATGGCAAGCTCTATGTAGGGTGTCACCGTTGTCAGTGGCTACTTCCCATCCTCGCAGTGAAAACTATGCTCACGCACTCTGTCACAGTACGGCTAATCACCGGTTGGTTCCCGCTCCTACTAGAATAGAATCCCTCTTTTGCGTCTGTCACTAACGCCCAGCAGGTTAAAGTTTGAAGCACGTCACAGTCATTCAATCCCGGAATCCTACTCGGAATACCACAGACAAGGTTTAGACTTTCCGGATTCTCATGAATGCTGCCATCAATCCGGCTTATACCACGAAGATTCTGTTGGGGAATCTAAGAGATATTCATTCAATCTGATGTAGAACGGAGGTGGTTGTCAGGCACACGTTCATGGGTTGAGGAAGGTGATGAGTGTCACGGATCATCACCTTCTCCACAGTTAAGCGCAAATAAACATCTTAGATAAGAACAAGCGTGCTTGAATGGAAAACAAAGGAATTGTATAAAATCATCGAGACGCTGCAGAGCTCCTCACCCCCAACAATGGAGTTTAGAGACTCATGCCATCACAAAGTATGTAATTCAGATCTGAAAATGTCATGAGGTACAAGATAAGTCTCTAAAAGTTGTTTAAATAGTAAACTAGAAACCTAGGTTTACAGAAAATGAATAAACTAA
>NC_029776.3:74243444-74243865 GCF_000817695.3 Arachis duranensis | reverse complement strand
AATTTAATTACATGAGCGGGACTTGTAGCTTTTTGCTTCTGAGCAGTTTTGGCATCTCACTTTTTCCTTTGTAGTTCAGAGTGATTGGCTTCTCTAGGAACTTAGAATTTCAGATAGTGTTATTGACTTTCCTAGTTAGGCATGTTGATTCTTGAACACAGCTACTTAGGAGTCTTGGCTGTGGCCCTAAGCACTTTGTCTTCCAGTATTACCACCGGATACATAAATGCCACAGACACATAACTGGGTGAACCTTTTCAGATTATAACTCAGCTTTGCTAGAGTCCCCAGTCAGTGGTGTCCAGAGCTCTTAAGCACACTCTTTTGCTTTGGATCACGACTTTAACCACTCAGTCTCAAGCTTTTCACTTGGACCTGCATGCCACAAGCACATGGTTAGGGACAGCTTGATTTAGCCGCT
>NC_029776.3:74241833-74243324 GCF_000817695.3 Arachis duranensis | reverse complement strand
AATTTTATTTATTAAGAACTCGAAAAATATAAATTACTTCTTTATTCTAAAAGAAAATCTACTACTTTATTCATGCCTAATGGTGATGAGAAAAATAAATTATAACTTAATTGGAAGTAAAATCAAAATAGACATCCTAATTACTACTAAATATCTTCTAAGGTCAATTTCTAAAAGGAATAATTATCCCTAAGTTAAAACAGAAAAATTGGAACTCAGCAACCTGTTGTTTTGAGGAATGGATGCTCCTTTAATTCTTTGGGGTGTGGTTCAAGGATTAATTTTTGGCGCTTCAGCTCCCTTAGATCACGCCCTTGCTCCTCCTGTTCCTTGAGCAGTTTGCAAATCATGCTTCCTTGATTATTCTGTTCTTCCTTTATTTGATCCATAGCTTCTTGTAATCTGGAAACAGAAGCCTCAAGCTGTTCCCAATATTCGAATTGGGGCAGTTCTGGGAGGGCTTCTTGTGCTCTCCTTCTGGTTGCATCCTCTTGCTGCTGTTGTCTGATCATTGATGTTCCAGTAATGGGCTTTTCAATTAGGATATATTCAGTTATTCCCATTTTTACTCCAGCATCTTTGCAAAGCATAGAAACTAGGCTTGGATAAGCCAATTTGGCGTCTTTAGAATTCCTGTTTGCTATTTTATATAGCTCACAGGAGATCAGCTGATGGACTTCCACTTCTTTTCCCAACATGATGCAGTGAATCATTACTGCTCTTTTAATAGTAACCTCAGAACGGTTGCTGGTGGGCAGTATGGAACGCCCTACGAAATCCAGCCAACCTCTGGCTACTGGTTTCAGATCTTCCCTTTTGAGTTGAACTGGGATGCCAGTACTTTCGTTTCAGGATTGGTCAGAATTTCCCAATTCCTGATCTGAATTTGCTCTTGGATCTCCAGATATTCATCTTCTTTCAGATCAAATCTGACTTCCGGGATCACTGATCTGTGACTCATTATCTTGTAGTAATGGTCTGAATGTTCTTTAGTTAAGAACTTCCCTTGGTTCCAAAGTGGCTTTGGAATGCTTTCTTTCTTTCCTCTTGGGGCGGTTTGTTTCCCTTTAGGGGCCATGATCAAGAGACACAATAGTTTTTGTGATCACGGGAAAACACACCAAACTTAGAGCTTTGCTTGTCCTCAAGCAAAAGAGAGGAAAGAAGAGGGATAGGAGGAGAGCAATGTGGAATGGTGATGATGAGGAGGGATAGAAGGAGAGCAAGTTTGGGACGAAGAGGAGGAGGGGGAGGCCGAATATAAAATAAAGGGATGGGGGGTGGGAAATTTTCGAAAAAATCAGAAAGAGATAAGATAAAAGATATGATTTTAAAAGGTATGATCAGAAAAAGATATAATTTTAAAAAAAGAAAAGATATGAATCAAAATTTAAAAGATAGAATTGAATTTTAATTTTGAAAAGGATTTTTAAAAGGAGTTAAAGATGTGTTGGAAACAAATTTGAAAAGATGATGGATTGAATTGGAAAG
>NC_029776.3:74240292-74241553 GCF_000817695.3 Arachis duranensis | reverse complement strand
ATGTTGCTTCTCCTGGGCGTTCAACGCCCATGTGATGCTTCTTCCTGGCGTTTAACGCCAGGAGGTCCTTCTTTACTGGGCGTTTTTTCTAAGCGCCCAGAATGCTAGCAGATTGGCGTTAAACGCTCAGAAGGTGCATCTTTCTGGCGTTTAACTCCCAGAAGATGCTTCTTCTTGGCGTTTAACGCCCAGAAGGCTACCCTTACTGGCATTAAACGCCCAGTGGGTGCTTCTTTTGGGCGTTTAACGCCCAAAGTATTTCTTACTGGCTTTTTCATGCCAGTGAGCTTCCAAATTTCTCTGTAACTCTTGGGACTTCAATTAATTACTAATTCACCTTTGAAGATACTTGGACTTAAACCTGTAAAGAAAAGAAAATTTATTTAACCAGTAAATAAACTTTGTAAATGGCTGGGTTGCCTCCCAGCAAGCGCTTCTTTAATGTCATTAGCTGGACTGACACTGATCTTCAATGTAATCTCAGTCTTGAGCATTCTTGCTCGAAATTATCTTCAAGATAGTGTTTAACTCTTTGTCCATTGACAATGAACTTTCTGTTAGAGTCACTATCCTGAAGTTCTATGTATCCATATGGTGATACACTTGTGATTACATATGGACCTCTGCACCGGGATTTTAACTTCCCAGGGAATAATCTGAGCCTAGAGTTGAATAGCAGAACTTTTTGTCCTGGTTTAAAGACTCTGGATGACAATTTCTTATCATGCCATCTTTTTGCTTTTTCCTTGTAAATTTTCGCATTTTCAAAAGCATTGAGTCTAAACTCCTCTAGCTCATTTAACTAGAGCAATCGTTTTTCTCCAGCTAATTTGGCATCAAGATTTAGGAATCTGGTTGCCCAGTAGGCCTTGTGTTCCAGTTCCACTGGCAAGTGACATGCCTTTCCATACACAAGCTGGTATGGGGAGGTCCCTATAGGGGTCTTAAATGCTGTTCTGTATGCCCACAGAGCATCATCCAAGCTTCTTGCCCAATCCTTTCTACGGTTAATTACAGTCCGTTCCAGGATTCTCTTAAGTTCTCTATTTGAGAGTTCAGCCTGCCCATTAGTTTGTGGGTGATATGGAGTAGCCACCTTGTGGTTGACTCCATAACGTACTAGAGCAGAGTAGAGCTGTTTATTACAGAAATGAGTGCCCCCATCACTGATTAATACTCTAGGGATACCAAATCTGCTGAAGATATGTTTCTGGAGGAATTTTAACACTGCTTTAGTGTCATTAGTGGGTGTTGCAATAGC
>NC_029776.3:74235452-74236902 GCF_000817695.3 Arachis duranensis | reverse complement strand
GCCACCTCCTTGTTTGTTACTGGCGTTTGAACGCCAGAACCATGTTCCTTTTGGGCGTTCAACGCCAGATCCATGCTTGTTTCTGGCGTTGAACGCCAGAAATGAGCATGGACTGGGCGTTCAGCGCCAGCTTCATTCCTTTCTGGGCTCTGATTGTCCTCAGGAGGATTTTGAGTAGACATCTGTTCATTTCTTGGCTTCCTGCTGCTTTGAAGTGAAGTATTTAATGCTTTCCCACTTCTTAGTTGAACTGCTTGGCATTCTTCTGCTATTTGTTTTGACAGTTGCTTTTCTGTCTGCTTTAATTGCACTTCCATATTCCTGTTAGACATTCTTGTTTCCTGTAATAATTCCTTGAATTCGGCTAGCTGCTGAGTTAGAAAGTCTAATTGCTGATTAAATTCATTAGCCTGATCCACCGGACTGAGTTCTGCAGTTACTGTTTTAGCTTCTTCTTTCAAGACTGAGTTCTGCAGTCACTGTTTTATCTTCTTCTTTCCTGGAAGATTCACTGCTTAGGTACAGATGCTGATTTCTGGCAACTATATCAATAAGCTCTTGAGCTTCTTCAATTATTTTTCTCATGTGTATAGATCCACCAGCTGAGTGGTCTAGAGAAGTCTGAGCTTTTTCTGTAAGCCCATAGTAGAAGATGTCTAATTGCACCCACTCTGAAAATATTTCAGAGGGGCATTTTCTTAGCATCTCTCTGTATCTCTCCCAGGCATCATAAAGGGATTCATTATCTCCTTGTTTAAAGCCTTGGATGCTTAGCCTTAACTGTGTCATCCGTTTTGGAGGGAAATAGTGATTCAGGAATTTTTCTGACAGCTGTTTCCATGTTTTTATGCTGTTCTTAGGCTGGTTATTTAACCATCTCTTAGCTTGATCTTTTACAACAAATGGAAACAGTAATAATCTGTAGACATCCTGATCCACTTCTTTATCATGTACTGTGTCAGCAATTTGTAAAAATTGTGCCAAAAACTCTGTAGGTTCTTCATGTGGAAGACCAGAATACTAGCAGTTTTGCTGCACCATGATAATGAGCTGAGGATTCAACTCAAAACTACTAACTCCAATGGAGGATATACAGATACTACCCCCATATGAAGTAGTAGTGGGGTTAGCATATGACCCCAGAGTCCTCCTGGACTGATCATTCCCACTTAATTCCATGATGGAATAAAAGAGATGGTATGTATGTTAATATTATTTATTTTATAATAGTGGAATAAATAAAAATGGAATATATAAAAAAAAGTTAAAAATATTTATTTTATTTTTTTTGAAAATTTTTTTCGAAAAAAATTGAAATTAAAATCTGAAATTTATATAAAAAAATTTCGAAAAAGTAGTTCAAAATTAGTTAGAAAATATAAATTTTTTTTGAATTTTGAATTTTATGATGAAAGAGAAAAAAACACAAAAGACACAAGACTTAAAATTT
>NC_029776.3:74234242-74235409 GCF_000817695.3 Arachis duranensis | reverse complement strand
ACACAAGAAAAACTCAAGAACACCTTGAAGATTCACAAGAACACCAAGAACAAAAGGAAGAACACCAAACTTAAAATTTTTAGAAAACTTTAATAAAATTTTCGAAAATTATAAAAAGATTAACAAGAAAACACCAAACTTAAAGTTTGGCACAAGATTCAATCCAAGAAAAATTATTTTTGAAAAAGGTTCCAAAGGGTATAACCAATTATCAAGAACAACTTAAAGATCAAGGAAGAACCAAGAACACTAACACGAAATTTTCAAAGAACACATAAAACATGCAATCAACACCAAACTTAGAATAAGACACTCAACTCACGAAAAGTTAACACTTAATTAAGAAAAATAAAATTTTTGAAAAGAAATTTTTTGAAAAGAAACTATCCTATCAATATTGATTTAATGACTCTATAACAATAAAAATAAAAATAAATTATTCCTAATCTAAGAAATAAAATAAGCCTTCAATTGTCCAAACTCAATAATCCCCGGTAACGGCGCCAAAAACTTGGTGGACGAAATTGTGATCCTTTTTCCTTGTAATTGGATTTTAGAAATTGGCACGAGTGAACACAACTCCGTTCAACTAACCAGCAAGTGTACTGGGTCGTCCAAGTAATACCTTACGTGAGTAAGGGTCGAATCCACATAGATTATTGGTTTGAAGCAATCAATATTTATTTTATTAATCTTAGTTAGGATGTCAGCAAGGTTATTTGGAATAAGAGTGAAATTACTAGATTTGATAAAAGAGGGAACAATGTTACTTTGATTTGCAGCACTGGAGAATATGTTGGAGTTTTGGAGATGCTTTGTCCTCTGACTTCAACTCTTCCTTGAAATCCTCTTCTCACACGCAAGTTCCTTCCATGGGAAGCTCTATGTAGGGTGTCACCGTTGTCAGTGGCTACTTCCCATCCTCGCAGTGAAAACTATGCTCACGCACTCTGTCACAGTACGGCTAATCACCGGTTGGTTCCCGCTCCTACTAGAATAGAATCCCTCTTTTGCGTCTGTCACTAACGCCCAGCAGGTTAAAGTTTGAAGCACGTCACAGTCATTCAATCCCGGAATCCTACTCGGAATACCACAGACAAGGTTTAGACTTTCCGGATTCTCATGAATGCCGCCATCAATCCGGCTTATACCACGAAGATTCTGTTG
>NC_029776.3:74228811-74233994 GCF_000817695.3 Arachis duranensis | reverse complement strand
ACAGCAGCATGAACTTGGCGTTTAACGCCAAGTTACGTCGTCTATCCTCGTGCAAAGTATGGACTATTATATATTGCTGGAAAGCCCTGGATGTCTACTTTCCAACGCCGTTGAGAGCGCGCCAATTGGACTCCTGTAGCTCCAGAAAATCCATTTCGAGTGCAGAGAGGTCAGGATCCAACAGCATCAGCAGTCCTTTTTCAGCCTAAGTCAGATTTTTGCTCAGCTCCCTCAATTTCAGTCAGAAAATACCTGAAATTACAGAAAACACACAAACTCATAGTAAAGTCCAGAAATATGATTTTTGCCTAAAAACTAATATTATTTTACTAAAAACTAACTAAAACATGCTAAAATCTACATGAAATTACCCCCAAAAAGCGTATAAAATATCCGCTCATCAAAAAGCAAAGAGAGAAAAATTAAAGCTTTGCAAAATTGAAAAGATACAAAGAGGGAAGCAGAAGAAACGGCCAAAGAGGAATTAAATGAGTCTTTAAGAACCCTCGCATGTTTCCAAGAAAAAGCACGGAGAACAAAATGCACATACCATTAAAAGAGGAGAGAGGAAAATGTTCCGCATTCAAACTACCAAATAAAAGCTCTACGACGAGTTCGACAAAATGCTCGAGCTCGACTTTTCCAAATAAAAAGATCGAAGTCTAGCAAAAGGCACGACCTCAAGGGAAAGACCAAGCTCGGAGCAAGGGCACTGTTCATGCCCTGGGTCGAGCTGTACGACCCAGGCAGATCAACGACAAATCGACCGACCTGTTCAGATTAGGACTACCCGACCTCTTTATGAAAGGAAGTCGGCCAAATCACTATAGAGGACCAAGAAGGCCCAAGAAAGAGGAACATGACCCAAATCTAAAGGCAGCCCGAAGCCTACACAGATAAACGCGGTTCCCTTAAAGATAAGATAACTTCACTCAAAGATAAGATAAGATAACTATCTTATCTCCAAAAAGGTCACTCCACACTATTATAAATACACTGGAGCACTGGTGCACGAAATCATAATCACACTTTTGCAATTCCGCACAACTAACCAGCAAGTGCACTGGGTCGTCCAAGTAATACCTTACGTGAGTAAGGGTCGATCCCACGGAGATTGTCGGCTTGAAGCAAGCTATGGTTATCTTTTAACTCTTAGTGAGGATATCAATAATTCTCAGGTTTAATTGTAAAAAGTAAAAGAACATGAAATAAATACTTGTTTTGCAGTAATGGAGAATAGGTTGAGGTTTTGGAGATGCTATATCTTCTGAATCTCTACGTTCCTACTGTCTTCTTCTTCACGCATGCAAGGCTCCTTCCATGGCAAGCTGTATGATGGGTTTCACCATTGTCAATGGCTACCTCCTATCCTCTCAATGAACATGTTCAACGCGCTCTGTCACAGCACGGCTATTCATCTGTCGGTTCTTGATCATGTCGGAATAGAATCCAATGATTCTTTTGTGTCTGTCACTAACGCCCCACAATCGCGAGTTTGAAGCTTGTCACAGTCATTCAATCCCTGAATCCTACTCAGAATACCACAGACAAGGTTTAGACCTTCCGGGTTCTCAAGAATGGCCGCCAGTAGATTCTAGCTTATACCACGAAGATTCTGGTTAAGGAATCCAAGAGATATCCACTTAATCTAAGGTAGAACGGAGGTGGTTGTCAGGCAAACGTTCATAGGTGAGAATGATGATGAGTGTCACGGATCATCACATTCATCAAGTTGAGGAACAAGTGATATCTTGGAATAGAAGCAAGCGTGATTGAATGAAAAACAGTAGTAATTGCATTAATCTATCAGGACACAGCAGAGCTCCTCACCCCCAACCACGGGGTTTAGAGACTCATGCCGTAGAAGATACAATATGAAACGTGTATTGTGTCATCAGGTACAGATACAATAGCAAAAAGTCCTATTTATGGTGAACTAGTGACCTAAGGTTTACAAGAATGAGTAAATTACATAAAAATCCACTTCCGGGGTCCACTTGGTGTGTGCTTGGGCTGAGCATTAAAGCTTTCATGTGTAGAGACTTTTCTTGGAGTTAAACGCTAGCTTTTGTGCCAGTTTGGGCGTTTAACTCCCATTTTTGTGCGGGTTCCGGCGTTTAACGCCGGGAATTCTGAAGCTGATTTGAAACGCCGTTTTGGGCCATCAATTCTCGGGAAAAGTATAAACTATTATATATTGCTGGAAAGCCCAGAATGTCTACTTTCCAACGCAATTTAGAGCGCATCAATTGGACTTCTGTAGCTCCAGAAAATCTACTTCGAGTGCAGGGAGGTTAGAATCCAACAGCATCTGCAGTCCTTTTCAGCCTCTGAATCAGATTTTTGCTCAGGTCCCTCAATTTCAGCCAGAAAATACCTGAAATCACAGAAAAACACACAAACTCATAGTAAAGCCCAGAAAATTGAATTTTAAATAAAAACTAATAAAAATATAATAAAAACTAATTAAAACATACTAAAAACATACTAAAAACAATGCCAAAAAGCGTATAAATTATCCGCTCATCACAACACCAAACTTAAATTGTTGCTTGTCCCCAAGCAACTGAAAATTAAATAGGATAAAAAGAAGAGAATATACTATAGACTCCAAAATATCAATGAAACTTAGCTCCAATTAGATGAGCGGGACTAGTAGCTTTTTGCCTCTGAACAGTTTTGGCATCTCACTTTATCCTTTGGAGTTCAGAATGATTGGCTTCTATAGGAACTCAAAATCCAGATAGTGTTATTGATTCTCCTAGTTAAGTATGTTGATTCTTGAACATACCTACTTCACGAGTCTTGGCCGTGGCCCAAAGCACTCTATTTTCCAGTATTACCTCCGGATACATACATGCCACAGACACATAACTGGGTGAACCTTTTCAGATTATGACTCAGCTTTGCTAGAGTCCCCAATTAGAGGTGTCCAAGGTTCTTAAGCACACTCTTTTTGCTCTGGATCATGACTTTAACTGCTCAGTCTCAAGTTTTCACTTGACACCTTCACACCACAAGCACATGGTTAGGGACAGCTTGGTTCAGCCGCTTGGGCCAGGATTTTATTCCTGTGGGCCCTCCTATCCACTGATGCTCAAAGCCTTGGATCCTTTTTATTCTACCCTTGCCTTTTGGTTTAAAAAAGGCTATTGGCTTTTCTGCTTGCTTTTTTTTTTCACTGCTTTTTCTTGCTTCAAGAATCAATTTGATAATTTTTCAGATCCTCAATAACACTTCTCGTTTTCCATCATTCTTTCAAGAGCCAACAATTTTAACATTACTAAAACAACAAATTCAAAAGACATATGCACTGTTCAAGCATTCATTCAGAAAACAAAAAGTATTGTCACCACATCAAACTAATTCAACTAGTTTCAAAGATGAATTCAAAATCCTGTACTTCTTGTTCTTTTGTGATTAAAGCATTTTTCATTTAAGAGAGGTGATAGATTCATAGGACATTTATAGCTTTAAGACATGAACTTTAAATTTTATTAATCAAAGAATAAGAACAAGACTCAACGATAATTATAAGAGAAGACTAGAAAAACAAAAAATTAAAAACAGAAATTTAAATGACTCTAAAACTGATTCCTAATGATAGAGGTTATCACAGAGTTAGGACTCAACAACCTTGATTTTGAGAAGTGGATGTTCCCTCAACTTGTGGGGTGTTTGACCCTTCAAGGGAGAGCTTCTGGCGCTTCAGCTCCTGTAGCTCACGCCCCTACTTCTCTTGTTCCTTCAGCAGTTTGCAGAGCATGCAGTTTTGATTCTACTGTTCTTCCTTAAGTTGTTCCGTAGCTTCTTGCAGCTTGGCAACAGATGCTTCTAGGCGGGTCCAGTAGTCAATTTCATGAAGTTCAGGAAGGAACTTCTGCGCCCTCCTTTTGATAGAGTTATCTTGCATTTGTCCTTCCATTGACTTCTTGGTGATTGGATGTTCAATTGGGATGAATTCATCTACTCCCATCCTCACCCCAGCATCTTTACATAGCAAAGAGATTAAGCTTGGGTAAGCCATTTTGGCTTCAGTGGAATTCTTGTTTGCAATTGTGTAAATCTCACAAGCAATCAGATGATGAACCTCCACTTTTTTTCCCAGCATAATGCAATGAATCATCACTGCTCTCTTGATAGTGACCTCAAAACGGTTACTAGTAGGAAAAATGGAACGCCTAATGAAGTCTAACCAACCTCTTGCAATTGGTTTAAGATCTCCCCTCTTGAGTTGGTTTCGGACGCCTTTTGAATTGGTCATCCACTTAGTTCCAGGGAGGCATATGTCCTCTAGAACTTGATCCAACCCCTTATCTACTCTCACCATTCTCCTATTAAAGGATTCAGAATCATCTTGTAGTTGAGGCAAATTGAAGACCTCTCTTATTTTGTCCAGATGGAAGTAAATAATTTTCCCTCTGACCATGGTTCTGTAGGTATGAAAAGCAGTTCCAGTCATTCTCTGCTTATCTGTTAGCCACATATTTGAGTAGAATTCCTGAACCATGTTTCTTCCAACCTTTGTCTCAGGATTGGTTAGAATTTTCCATCGTCTATTTCGAATTTGCTCTTGGATCTCTGGATATTCGTCTTCTTTCAGATCAAATTTAACTTCCGAGATCACTGACCTTAGACCCATTATTTTGTGGTAATGGTCTGCATGTTCTTTAGTTAAGAACCTCTCTTGACTCCAAGGATTCTTTGGAGTATTCTCTTTCTTACCTCTTGAATTGGTTTATTTTCCTTTAGGAGCCATGGTCTTGATGAGCCTTAGCTTAGTGATTGGTGCGCGAAATTGTGAACAATACTTTTCACAACTCTCATAATTCCCGGTCATGAACCCCAAAAACTTGGTAGCTCAGTACCA
Source organism: Arachis duranensis (assembly GCF_000817695.3). NCBI lineage: Eukaryota > Viridiplantae > Streptophyta > Magnoliopsida > Fabales > Fabaceae > Arachis > Arachis duranensis. The sequence continues at coordinate 74,229,124 of NC_029776.3, read as the reverse complement.
TGGCATTACACAACTTCGCACAACTAACCAGCAAGTGCACTGGGTCGTCCAAGTAATAAACCTTACGCGAGTAAGGGTCGATCCCACGGAGATTGTTAGTATTGAAGCAAGCTATGGTCATCTTGTAAATCTTAGTCAGGCAAACTCAAATGGATATGGTGATGAACGAAATAAAAATAAAGATAAAGATAGAGGTACTTATGTAATTCATTGGTAGGAACTTCAGATAAGCGCATGAAGATGCCTTCCCTTCCGTCTCTCTGCTTTCCTACTGTCTTCATCCAATCCTTCTTACTCCTTTCCATGGCAAGCT
>NC_029776.3:74225508-74228608 GCF_000817695.3 Arachis duranensis | reverse complement strand
ATGATGAGTGTCACGGATCATCACATTCATCATGTTGAAGTGCAACGAATATCTTAGAATAGGAATAAACTGAATTGAATAGAAAGTAATAGTAATTGCATTAAAACTCGAGGTACAGCAGAGCTCCACACCTTAATCTATGGTGTGTAGAAACTCCACCGTTGAAAATACATAAGAACAAGGTCTAGGCATGGCCGAATGGCCAGCCTCCCAATGATCTAAGATAGCATAAAAATGAAGATAGCTATCCCGATATCTCAATACAATAGTAAAAGGTCCTACTCATAGAAAACTAGTAGCCTAGGGTGTACAGAGAGGAGTAAAAGACATAAAAATCCACTTCCGGGCCCACTTGGTGTGTGCTTGGGCTGAGCAATGAAGCATTTTCGTGTAGAGACTTCCAACGCCGTTGAGAGCGCGCCAATTGGGCTTCTGTAGCTCCAGAAAATCCACTTCGAGTGCAGGGAGGTCAGAATCCAACAGCATCTGCAGTCCTTTTTAGTCTCTGAATCAGATTTTTGCTCAGGTCCCTCAATTTCAGCCAGAAAATACTTGAAATCACAGAAAAACACACAAACTCATAGTAAAGTCCAGAAAAGTGAATTTTAACTAAAAACTAATAAAAATATACTAAAAACTAACTAGATCATACTAAAAACATACTAAAAACAATGCCAAAAAGCGTATAAATTATCCGCTCATCAGTGATCACGGAAAAGCACACCAAACTTACAGGTTTGCTTGTCCTCAAGCAAAAGAAAGGAAAGAGGAGAGAGAGTAGGAGAAGCAAATTCGAATGGTGAAGAGAAGGGGATGGCCGAATGTGAATTTATAAGGGAGATGGAGGGATTTCGAAAGTTTTGAAAGAGATTTGAGAAGATATGAAAAGAATTTGAGAAAATACTTGAGTTTTTTGAAGAACATTTGAAAAGATTTGAAAGAGATTTGAGAAATAATTTAGAAAATTGTTGGATTTTTGAAATTTGAGGGTGAATGATGAAAGTTTATAATATGTTTATGTAGAAAATTATGGGTCAAAACATGAAAGTGTCAAAAAATTTGAAGTGGAAAGCAAAATCTCCTTCCCCTGCCTTTCTGGCGTTAAACGCCCAGAATGGTATCCATTCTGGCGTTTAACGCCCAATTGGTGGCCATTATGGGCGTTTAATGCCCAGCCAGGCACCCTGGCTGGTATTAAACGCCAGAAACCCCTTTATCACTGGGCGTTTTGCTGAACGCCCAGGATGCTGCACTTCTGGCGTTTAATGCCCAAAATGGTGCCTTTACTGGCGTTAAACGCCCAGAATGGTATCCATTCTGGCGTTTAACGCCCAGGATGCTCCTTACTGGCGTTTTCTTGCCAGCAAGCTCCTTTTCTCTGCTTATTTCACTGAATCCTTCTGTAACTCTGTGAATTCCTTCAATTTCAATGATCAACCTTGAAGAATATATATCAAACTTTTATAAAACAAATAAGCTGCTAATGACTGGGTTGCCTCCCAGCAAGGGCTTCTTTATTGTCTTTAGCTGGACCTTTACAGAGACTCATTCAAGCCTCAGTTTTGAGCATTCATGCTCAAAATTACTTTCAAGATAATGTTTAATCCTTTGTCCATTAACAATGAACTTTTTGTCAGAATCAATATCCTGAAGCTCAACATATCCATATGGTGACACTCCTATAATCACATAAGGACCCCTCCACCGGGATTTCAGTTTTCCTGGAAATAGTCGGAGCCTAGAGTTGAAGAGCAGAACTTTTTGTCCTGGCTCAAAGACTCTGGATGACAACTTCTTTTCATGCCACCTTTTTGCCTTTTCTTTATAAATTTTTGCATTTTCAAAGGCACTGAGTCTGAATTCCCCTAGCTCATTTAGCTGGAGCAATCTTTTTTCACCAGCTAACTTAGCATCCAGGTTTAGGAATCTGGTTGCTCAGTAGGCTTTATGTTCCAGTTCCACGGGCAGATGACAGGCCTTGCCATACACAAGTTGGTATAGAGAGGTTCCTATAGGAGTCTTGAATGCTGTTTTGTATGCCCACAAAGCATCATCCAAGCTCTTTGCCCAATCCTTTCTACGGGCAATTACAGTCCGTTCCAAGATTCTTTTTAGCTCTCTATTAGAGATTTCAGCTTGCCCATTTGTCTGTGGATGATACGGAGTTGCAACCTTGTGGCTAATTCCATATCGGACTATAGCATAGTACAACTTTCTGTTGCAGAAATGAGTGCCCCCATCACCGATTAGTACTCTGGGAACACCAAACCTGCTGAAGATGTGTTTCTGGAGGAATTTCAGCACGGTTTTGGTATCATTATTGGGTGTGGCAATTGCTTCTACCCATTTAGATACATAATCTACTGCCACCAGAATATAAGTGTTGGAGTATGATGGTGGGAAGGGACCCATGAAGTCAATACCCCATACATCAAAAAATTCAATCTCTAAGATCCCTTGTTGAGGCATGGCGTAACCATGAGGCAAGTTACCAACTCTTTGGCAACTGTCACAGTTACGCACAAACTCTCGGGCATTGATGAGCGGATAATTTGTATCCTTTTTGGCATTGTTTTTAGTATGTTTTTGTTATGATCTAGTTAGTTTTTAGTATATTTTTATTAGTTTTTAGTTAAAATTCACTTTTCTGGACTTTACTATGAGTTTGTGTGTTTTTCTGTGATTTCAGGTATTTTCTGGCTGAAATTGAGGGACCTGAGCAAAAATCTTATTCGGAGACCAAAAAGGACTGCAGATGCTGTTGGATTCTGACCTCCCTGCACTCGAAGTGGATTTTCTGGAGCTATAGAAGCCCAATTGGCGCGCTCTCAACGGCGTTGGAAAGTAGACATCCTGGGCTTTCCAGCAATATATGATAGTCCATACTTTGCCCAAGATTTGATGGCCCAAACCGGCGTTCAACTCTTATAAGTAGGACCTTTTACTATTGTATTAGAAGACTTTGGTAGTTATCTTCGTTTTGTATGCTATCTTAGATCATTGGGAGGCTGGCCATTCGGCCATGCCTAGACCTCATGCTTATGTATTTTCAACGGTGGAGTTTCTACACACCATAGATTAAGGTGTGGAGCTCTGCTGT
>NC_029776.3:74221855-74222569 GCF_000817695.3 Arachis duranensis | reverse complement strand
CAAATCTTTTTAAAATGTTTTTCAAATCATATCTTCTCAATCACATTTTTTTAAATCAATCATATCTTCTTAACCACATCTTTTTCAAAATAGTTTTCAATCAAATCTTTTTGATTTCTAATTTCAAAACCTGTTCAAAAATCACTTGATTTCTTTTCCATTTTCATTTTCGAAAATTAAGTAATGTTTTTCAAAAATGTTTTTAAAATTTTTCACTTAATTTTCGAAAATTACTTCCCTCCTTCTCACATCCTTCTATTTATGGACTAACACTATCCCTTAATGCAAAATTCGAACTCCATCTCCTTTGTTAAGTTCGAATTTTCCACTTCTGTCTTCTACTCTTCTTTTCTTCTGACACCTAAAGGAATCTCTATACTGTGACATAGAGGATTCCACATTTTCTTGTTCCCTTATCTTTCTTATGAGCAGGAGCAAAGACAAAGGCATTCTTGTTGAGGCTGATCCTGAACCTGAAAGGACCTTGAAGAGAAAGCTAAGAGAAGCCAAAGCACAACTCTCTCTAGAGAACCTGAACGAATTCTTCAAGGAAGAAGAACTCATGGCAGCCGAAAACAACAACAATGCCAACAATGCAAGGAAGGTGCTGGGTGACTTCACTGCACCTACTCCCGACTTCTATGGGAGAAGCATCTCTATCCCTGCCATTAGAGCAAACAACTTTGAGCTTAAGCCTCAATTAGTTTCTCTAAT
>NC_029776.3:74214895-74220494 GCF_000817695.3 Arachis duranensis | reverse complement strand
AACGCCACTGAGGAAGGCCTCACTGGACGTCCACTGACCTCCAATGAGTTCCCCAATGAGGAACCATGGGAATCTGATGCTCAAACTGAGACCATAGAGATTCCATTGGACTTACTTCTGCCATTCATGAGCTCTGATGAGTATTCTTCCTCTGAAGAGGATGAGTATGTCACTGAGGAGTAAGTTGCTAAATACCTTGGAGCAATCATGAAGCTAAATGACAAGTTATTTGGGAATGAGACTTGGGAGAATGAATCCCCTTTGCTCACCAAAGAACTGAATGACTTGTCTAGGCAGAAACTACCTCAAAAGAGGCAGGATCCTGGGAAGTTTTCTATACCTTGTACCATAGGCACCATGACCTTCAAGAAGGCCTTGTGTGACTTAGGGTCAAGTGTAAACCTCATGCCCCTCTCTATAATGGAGAAATTAGGGATCTTAGAGGTGCAAGCTGCAAAAATCTCACTAGAGATGGCAGACAACTCAAGAAAATAAGCCTATGGACTTGTAGAGGATGTTCTTGTTAAAGTTGAAGACCATTACATCCCTACTGATTTCATAGTCCTAGAGACTGGGAAGAGCATGGATGAATCCATCATCCTTGGCAGACCCTTCCTAGCCACAGCAAAGGCTGTGATTGATGTTGACAAAGGAGAGTTGATCATTCAAGTGAATGAAGAATCCTTGGTGTTTAAGGCCCAAGGATATCCCTCTGTCATCATGGAGAGGAAGCATGTAGAGCTTTTCTCAAAACAGAGCCAAACAGAGCCCCCACAGTCAAACTCTAAGTTTGGTGTTGGAAGGCCACAACCAACCTCTAAGTTTGGTGTTGAACCCCCACATTCAAACTCTAAGTTTGGTGTTGGGAGGTTCCAACACGGTTCTGAGCATTTCTGAGGCTCCATGAGAGTCCTCTGTCAAGCTAGTGACAATAAAGAAGCGCTTGTTGGGAGGCAACCCAATGTTTTATATTTAATTATTTTCTTTTGTTATTTTATCTTTTTTTTGTAGGTTGATGATCATGAGAAGTCACAAAATTAACTGAAAAAGCAAAAACAGAATGAAAAACAGGAAGAAAAACAGCACACCCTGGAGGAAGATGCTGCTGGCGTTTAAACGCCAGTAAGCCTAGCAGTTGGGCGTTTAACGCCCAGTCTGGCACCATTCTGGGCGTTTAACGCCAGAAAGGGGCACCAGACTGGCGTTAAACGCCAGGAAAGGGCAAGAACCTTTTCAGCCTTTTCAGTCCTCTGCAGTCTCTTTTAATGGTATGTGTGTTTTGTTCTCCGTGCCTTTTCTTAGAAACGTGCAAGGGTTTTTAAAGACTCATTTAATTCCTCTTTAGCCGTTTCTTCCGCTTCCCTCTTTGTATCTTTTGAATTTTGCAAAGCTTCAGTTTTTCTCTCTTTGCTTTTCCTTCTCTAGCTATTGGTGCTTTACCTTTTCGTTTCTCAAGCTCCTTCGTCTTCGTACTTTGCAACCTCTTCGTTGCCTCTTTTGTCATCTACTTCAGGTTGGTTTTCTTCTTCTCCTTTTTACACTCTTTCCTTTTAAAGTTCTGTTTGGTCAAGAAAAGCTTTGATCTTGCTTGCATTTGTGTTGGAAAGTTTGAATCTTTTCTCTGTTTTTGTTGCTTCTAATTGCTGTCGTAATGCGTGCTCAAAGAGACTTTTCGTTGAATCTTGGCGCATTTCTTGATAGGTGATGCCTTTAGGGTTTTGCATGTAGCTACCGTTTCTTCTTTGTATCTTCAGTTTTTTGTTGATTCCCAAAAAAGTTTTCGTTTTGGCTTGCGTTGATGTATAATAGTTCTCTGTGTAGAAAGGTGATTTTGATAGATTTTTTGGTTTGTGAAAGTTCTTTTCGGAGTGTCGCTTGTTTTGAGAAGAAGCTTCTTCTCTTGCTGATAAACGTCAGGTCGTAGGCTTTTAACTCTTACTCTGTTACTGCCTCCAAAGGATGCCTCAGTACTTTGGGTTGTGTTCTGGGGTTTCCTTTTCTTTTTGTTATTTCTGATGTTTTGTATGCTATAGTTTTTGAGGTTGTATCCATTTTTGTTTGAGTTGTTCTTCCTCACTTTGCCCGAGCTGTTTGAATAGTAACACCCCCTTTTTCCTTTTTTGTAGGAATAGTTGATCCATGTCTTCCCATAAGAATATTGTCGAGACGTCCTCCCAAGTTCCTGCTGGCATGGCCGATTGGGTGGATTTTATGGTTCTTTTGTGTATTTTGCTGGTTGACTCCGAATTTTGTGAGCAACTTAGAAAATTCCATATGATTTGTAGTAACAGTAGTGATGAGAAGAACTATGAGCTTGTATCCCCCACTTCTGAAGAGAGAGTTTGTTTTTTCACTCGGGCTGCAGGAGATCGCCCTTTTTTCTATGCGTATGATTTCTTTTTTAGTCAGATTAATATTACTCTACCTTTTACTCCTTTTGAGACAAACATATTGTGGTCTTGTAACGTGGCTCCGTCCCAACTCCATCCCAATTCCTGGGGTTTCATAAAAATCTTTCAATTGTTGTGTCATGAATTGGGTGTCCAACCTTCCTAATCCCTCTTCTTTTACCTCTTTGTTCTGACAAAGCCTGGTGTGGTTAAGAAGAAGGACACCTGGGTTTCCTTCCGAGCTTCCCTGGGAAAAAAGGTTTTCTCCATGTATGATGAATCCTTCCATGATTTTAAGAACTATTTCTTCAAGGTCCGAGCTGTTGAGGGAGCTCGTCCCTTTTTTCTGGATGAGAATGATGAACCTGCTTTTTTTTTCGAGTGGCAACAAAATGTAGTGGTGTCTAGATATTCCTGGGAGATATTGGATGAGGTCGAACAAGCCTTTGTTACTGTGTTAGAAGAGAACTGGGGGCAGCCTCCCCAATCTTGATACCAAGAAATTTCTAGGAGATCCTTCACTTCTCTGAGCTGAGCTGGGTAGTGGTCGACTTCTTTTGTATCTGTTGTGTTGCTTTATTTTGTTAAGTTTATCCCTTTTCTTTTCAATTTATAACTTGGTTTTCTTGCTGCATATTTTCAAAGATGGTTAAAAACAACGATGCTATGAAGGCCTTTAGAAAGGCGAAGAAGGCAACTGCTGCCCTAAACCTCTCGACCAAAGATCCCGAGGAGGGGTCCTTGATAAACCACTATTTTATGGTTTATCTTATGCTCAATTGAGTAGTTTTTATCAACTCTTTACTCACTTATTCATACAATTCGCATGTTTTACATTTTCCTTCCTGATTTTATGCTATGATTGAAAACATGCTTCTTTGATCTTATATTTGCTTATTATTAATCTTCTCTTATGACCATTAGATGCCTTGATATGTGTGTTAAGTGTTTTCAGATATTATAGGGCAGGAATGGCTTGGAGGATGGAAAGGAAGCATGCAAAAGTGGAAGGAATACAAGAAGTTGGAGAAACTACAAAGCTGTCAGCCTGACCCTCTCGCACTAAAACGACCATAACTTGAGCTACAGAGGTCCAAATGATGCGGTTCCAGTTGCGTTGGAAAGCCAACGTCCGGGGATTCGATTTGATATATAATATGCCATAGTGGCCCTGACGCTAGGTGACGCGACCACGTGCTCCATGCGGCCGGGTCGCAATGACGAAAAACCAGCGTGGCAGATTTCTTCTCCAGCGATTTCTGGGCTGTTTTCGACCTAGTTTTCGGCCCAGAAAACTCAGATTAGAGGCTATAAAGTAGAGGGATTGCATCCATTCAAATCAAGCACTCATAATTCAGTTTTTACAATTTTAGATGTTGTTTTTAGAGAGAGAGATTGTCTCCTCTCTCTTAGGATTAGGATTTAGGACTTCTCTTAGTTTTAGGAGTGACTCTCAATCCCAGGTTTAATGTTCCTTTCTATTTAATTTCGTTTCTATTTTTATTCACCTTGGTACTTTAATTGAAATTTATCTTTTGAATTTGGCTTATGACTTTCATGTTAGGATTTTCTTAATTAATGTTATTTGAGATATTTCAGTTTATGATTGTTTCTTTTTATTATCCCCAATCTGAAGATAGTGTTATTTCAGTAGATTTACTTTCTCCCCTTTTGGTCTTGGTTAAGAAATCAGTAACTCAGGAGTTATCTTAGCTCAACATAATTGATAACTGTTATCTTGCTAATTGAACTGAACTTCAATAATCCCAACTTTTTTTAGGAAATAAATAGGATTTGAAGGTCTAATTGACATACCTCCCTGCAATTCCTTGAGAAGACGACCCGAGGCTTAAATACTTCGGTTATCAATTTATTTTGGGGTTTGTTACTTGTGACAACCAAAATGTTTGTACGAAGGGATTTCTGTCGGTTTAGAGACTACATCTACAACGCGACTATTTTTATGAAATTCTTTACTGGCAAAAATCTTAACGTCAGTCCTCTAGGGCTTCTTTGAAGAGGTCAACCTCGGACGCTTCTGGTCCTAAAAAGATCATCCCAACTCCTAATGTTCGGTTGGCCTCTTCTACCGTCTTTCAGTGCTGCCTCCCCGTCTGTTGCTAGCCCTTCTCTTAAAAAGCCAAGAACTGCTGAGCCCTTCAATTTGGATGCCTTTGACTTTGATGCCGTGGGGTTTGTTGACCAACAAATTACTCCTTACGGCATTATGCCTACATATGATGTATCCATCCTTCACCATCTGGAATTCATCATGTGAACAGTGTGAGAATGGCGCACATGGGAGGGGCCTTGTTCCGGACTGCTCAGGATATCCCTGTTCATGCCACTAAGGCTTTCATGGAGGAGGCCAAGTCAGAGTATGATAGGATCAAGGGATTGAAGGAGGAGCTCGAAAAGAAGGTGGCGAAATTGGAGAAAGAGTTAGAAGGAGAAAAGGTTCGGGCTATAGCGGCTAAGGCCTTGGCGGATCTGTCTGAGGAGATGGCCCAGAAGCATAAGGATAGTTATGTCCGGACCTATAGAGAGATGGTGGAGTTTCGGAAGAGTTTGGATTCTGCCTGAGCTGACTATGCCGAGTTCCAGGGTCATCTTGTAGGAAGTGTGAATGCTGCTTATGAGAATCTGAAAGATCAGGTCTGAATTCTTGCGCCCGAGCTCGATCTTACCCTTTCTAGTTTAGACAACATTGTAAAAGATGGTAAGATCATTCCTGATGACCCAGATGATGATGATGATGATGTCGTCCCTCCTCCAGTTACTTCTGCCAAAGCCTCTGTTGTCCCGCCTTCCTCAACTCCGGCAGTTGAAGCCACTCAGCCGGAATCTGATCCAGACGTCCAGATTTTGAACCAAGACGACGGGACAGTGGACGCAGTTCCCCTTAAGACTTGCCCTCCTTCTCCCCAAGATGCTGCTACTGGGAAGCCTTTGGATCCTCTATAATTTCTCTGACATGTTTGTGTGTAGCCTGGTTTTTGTGGGCTATTGAACTCCTTATTTTTGTAAGTTTGTGATCTCTGACTTTTGGATACTCCAGTTGCTACTTTAGCAACTTTGTTTTGAAAAACAAAATAGTTTCTCTTGCTCTTGGGGTCGGCTTCAAGCGGTGGTGCACGAAATTGCAATCACACTTTGCAATCCCGCACAACTAACCAGCAAGTGTACTGGGTCGTCCAAGTAATACCTTA
>NC_029776.3:74210445-74214645 GCF_000817695.3 Arachis duranensis | reverse complement strand
GGTTGGAATAGAATCCAGTGATTCTTTTGCGTCTGTCACTAATGCCCCGCCTTCAGGAGTTTGAAGCTCGTCACAGTCATTCAATCATTGAATCCTACTCAGAATACCACAGACAAGGTTTAGACCTTCCGGATTCTCTTGAATGCCACCATCAGTTCTAGCTTATATCACGAAGATTCTGATTAAAGAAACCAAGAGATATATCTACTTAATCTAAGGTAGAACGGAGGTGGTTGTCAGGCACACGTTCATAGTTGAGAATGGTGATGAGTGTCACGGATCATCACATTCATCCGGTTTAAGAACAAGTAGTATCTTAGAATAGAAGCAAGCATGATTGAATGAAAAACAGTAGTAATTGCATTAATCCATCAAGACACAGCAGAGCTCCTCACCCCCAACCATGGGGTTTAGAGACTCATGCTGTGGAAAATACACCAAGAAATGTGTAAAGTGTCATGAGGTACATATACAATGTCAAAAGATCCTATTAATAGTGAACTAGTAACCTAGGGTATACAGAAATGAGTAAATGACATAAAAATCCACTTCTGGGTCCACTTAGTGTGTGCTTGGGCTGAGCATTGAAGCTTTCATTTGTAGAGACTTTTTCTGAAGTTAAACGCCAGCTTTCATGCCAGTTTGGGCGTTTAACTCCAAGTTTTATGCCAGTTCCAGCGTTAAACGCTGGAAATTCTGAGGCTGATTTGCCACGCCGGTTTGGGCCATCAAATCTCAGGCAAAGTATGGACTATTATATATTGCTGGAAAGCCCAGGATGTCTACTTTCCAACGCCATTGAGAGCGCGCCAATTGGGCTTCTTTAGCTCCAGAAAATCCACTTCGAGTGGAGGGAGGTCAGAATCCAACAACATCTGCAGTCCTTTTCAGTCTCTGAATCAGATTTTTGCTTAGGACCCTCGATTTCAGCCAGAAAGTACCTGAAATCACAGAAAACACACACAAACTCATAGTAAAGTCCAGAAAAGTGAATTTTAACTAAAAACTAATAAAAATATACTAAAAACTAACTAAAATATACTAAAAAACATACTAAAAACAATGCCAAAAAGCGTATAAATTATCCGCTCATCACAACACCAAACTTAAATTGTTGCTTGTCCCCAAGCAACCGAAAATCAAAGTAGGATAAAAAGAAGAGAATATACTAGAGACTCCAAAATATCAAGGAAACTTAGCTCCAATTAGATGAGCGGGACTAGTAGCTTTTTGCTTCTGAACAGTTTTGGCATCTCACTTTATCCTTTGAAATTCAGAATGATTGGCTTCTTTAGGAACTCAGAATCCAGATAGTGTTATTGATTCTTTTAGTTAAGTATGATGATTCTTGAACACAGCTATTTTATGAGTCTTGGCCGTGGCCCAAAGCGCTCTGTCTTCCAGTATTACCACCGGATACATACATGCCACAGACACATAATTGGGTGAATCTTTTCAGATTGTGACTCAGCTTTGCTAGAGTCCCCAATTAGAGGTGTCCAGGGTTCTTAAGCACACTCTTTTTGCCTTGGATCACAACTTTATTTATTTATTTTTTTTTCGATTATTTTCTCTCTTTTTTTTTTCACTGCTTTTTCTTGCTTCAAGAATCATTTTTATGATTTTTTAGATCCTCAGTAACATGTCTCCTTTTTCATCATTCTTTCAAGAGCCAACAATTTTAACATTCATGAACAACAAATTCAAAAGACATATGCACTGTTCAAGCATACATTCAGAAAACAAAATGTATTGTCACCACATCAAAATAATTAAGCTAGATTTAAAGATGAATTCGAAATCCTGTACTTCTTGTTCTTTTGTAATAAAAACATTTTTCATTTAAGAAAGGTGATGGATTCATAGGACATTCATAGCTTTAGGACATGAATTTTAAATTTTATTAATTATGAATTAAGGACAAGACTCAAAAATAGATATAAGATGATACTAAAATAGAAAACAACCTTGATAGAGGTTTTCACAGAGTTAGGACTCAACAACCTTGATACTAAATAGGCTCCTAATGATAGAGGTTTTCACAGAGTTAGGACTCAACAACCTTGATTTTGAGAAGTGGATGCTCCCTCAAATTGAGGGGAGAATTTTTGGCGTTTCAGTTCTTGAAGTTCACGCCCCTGCTTCTCTTGTTCCTTCAGCAATTTGCAGAGCATGCAGTTCTGATTCTGTTGTTCTTCCTTAAGTTGCTCCATAGTTTCTTGCAACTTGGTGATAGATGCTTCTAGGCTGGCCCAGTAGCCAATTTCAGGAAATTCAGGGAGGAACTCCTGCGCCCTCCTTTTGATAGAGTTGTCTTGCACTTGTCCTTCCATTGACTTCTTGGTAATTGGATGTTCAATGGGTATGAATTCATCTACTCCCATCTTTACCCCAGCCTCCTTACAAGGAGATCAAGCTTGGGTAAGCCAATTTGGCTTCAGTGGAATTCTTATTTGCAATTGTGTAGATCTCACAAGCAATCACATGATAAACCTCCACTTCTTTTCCAAGCATAATGCAATGAATCATCACTGCTCTCTTGATAGTGACCTCAGAACGGTTGCTAGTGGGCAGTATGGAACGCCCAATAAAGTCTGTTAGCCACAGATTTGAGTAGAATTCCTGAACCATATTCCTTCTAACCTTTATCTCAGGATTGGTTAGAACTTCCCATCCTCTGTTTCGAATTTGCTCTTGGATCCCCGGATATTCATCTTCTTTCAGATCAAATTTAACTTCCGGGATCACTGACCTCAGACCCATTATCTTGTGATAATGGTCTTCATGTTCTTTAGATTATTCTCTTTCTTTCCTCTTAAATTGGTTTGTTTTCCCTTAGGAGCCATGATCAATTCTTTGGATTATTCTCTTTCTTTCCTCTTAAATTGGTTTGTTTTCCCTTAGGAGCCATGATCTTGATGAATCTTGGCTTAGTTGTGATCACGGAAAAGCACACCAAACTTAGAGGTTTGCTTGTCCTCAAGCAAAAGAAAGGAAAGAAGAGGGAGAGAAGAAGAGCAAATTCAAATGGTGTGGGGGAATGAGGAGGCCGAACGTGTTTTTAAAGGGGGGGAAGGAGATTTCGAAAAAAAATTGAAAGGAGATTGGAGAAGATATGGAGAGAATTAGAGAGAAGGGTGAGTTTTTTGAATAAGATTTGGGATTGATTTGAGAGAGATTTGAAGAATGATTTTGATTTTTGAAGATTTGAAAGTGAATGATGAAAGGTTGAGATGTGTTTATGTAGAAAAGTATGGGTAAGAAAAGGAAAGTTTGAAAAAAAAATTGATCGGAAAGCAAAATCTTGGTCCCCCACCTTTCTGGCGTTAAACGCCCAGAATGGCATCCATTCTGGCGTTTAACGCCCATTTGCTGCCCATTGTGGGCGTTTAACGCCCAGCCAGGTGCCCTGGCTGGCGTTAAACGCCAGAATTCCCTTTATCACTGGGCGTTTTGCTAAATGCCCAGGATGCTGCCCATTCTGGCGTTTAACGCCCAAAGTACCCCTTACTGGCATTTTTTCGCCAGTAAGCTCTTTTTCTCTGCTTTTTGCATGGCCCAGTAGGCTTTATGTTCCAGTTCCACGGGCAAATGACAGGCCTTGCCATACACAAGTTGGTATGGTGAGGTTCCTATTGGGGTCTTAAATGCTGTTCTGTATGCCCACAGAGCATCATCCAAGCTCCTTGCCCAATCCTTTATGCGGGCCATCACAGTCCGTTCTAGGATTCTTTTTAGCTCTCTGTTAGAGACTTCAGCTTGCCCATTTGTCTGTGGATGATACGGGGTAGCCACTTTGTGGCTAATTCCATATCGGACCATAGCAGAGTACAACTGTTTATTGCAGAAATGAGTGCCCCCATCACTGATTATGACTCTGGGAACACCAAATCTGCTGAAGATGTGTTTCTGGAGGAATTTCAACATGGTCTTAGTATCATTAGTGGGTGTGGCAATTGCTTCTACCCACTTAGATACATAGTCCACTGCCACCAGAATGTAAGTGTTTGAGTATGATGGTGGGAATGGACCCATAAAGTCAATTCCCCATACATCAAACAACTCAATCTCTAAGATCCCTTGTTGAGGCATGGCGTATCCATGGGGTAAGTTACCAGCTCTTTGGCAGCTGTCACAGTTACGCATAAACTCTCGGGCATCTCTATAGAGAGTAGGCCAGTAGAAGCCACATTGGAGGAC
>NC_029776.3:74209645-74210282 GCF_000817695.3 Arachis duranensis | reverse complement strand
AGATATGGTTCATCCCATAGGTAGTACTTGGCATCTGAAATTAGTTTCTTTCTTTGCACTCTGCTGTACTCCTGTGGTATAAACCTCACAGCTTTATAATTTGCAATATCTGCGAACCATGGAGCTTCCTGAATGGCAAAGAGTTGCTCATCTGGGAAAGTCTCAGAGATCTCAGTAGAAGGGAGGGACGCCCCAGTTACTAGATTTATTCGGGACAGATGATCAGCTACTTGGTTCTCTGTCCCTTTTCTGTCTCTTATTTCTATATCAAACTCTTGCAGAAGCAAAACCCATCTTATGAGTCTGGGTTTTGAATCCTGCTTTGTGAGTAGATATTTAAGAGCAGCATGGTCAATGTACACAATCACTTTTGATCCTACTAAATAGGATCTGAACTTGTCAATGGCATAAACCACTGTAAGCAATTCCTTTTCTGTGGTTGTGTAATTTTCTGCGCGTCATGTAGAACACGGTTGGCATAGTAAATAATGTGTAGAAGCTTGTCATGCCTCTGTCCCAATACTGCACCAATAGCATGGTCACTGGCATCACACATTAGTTTAAATGGTAATGTCCAGTCCGGTGCAGAGATGACTGGTGCTGTGACCAGCTTAGCTTTCAGAGTCTCAAACGCCTG
>NC_029776.3:74207929-74208456 GCF_000817695.3 Arachis duranensis | reverse complement strand
GGCCTCTAGTAATTTAGTGCCCTCCTTCTGCACCTCTTCCTTCATGGCTGGATTCAGCCGCCTTTGTGGTTGAACCACTGGCTTGGCGTCACCCTCCAATAAGATCTTGTGCATGCATCTGGCTGGGCTAATGCCCTTAAGATCACTTATGGACCACCCAAGAGCTGTCTTGTGTGTCTTTAGCACTTGAATTAGTGCTCACTCTTCCTGTGGATTTAAAGCAGAGCTTATAATCACTGGAAAAGTGTCACCCTCTCCCAGAAATGCATACTTCAGGGATGGTGGTAGTGGTTTGAGTTCAAGTTTGGGAGGCTTATCCTCCTCCTGAGAAATTTTTGAAAATTCCTTTGTTTCCTCTGGTTCTTCTTGATCAGGTTGAGCATCCTTGAAGATGTCCTCAAGCGGAACAGGATAAGCAATTTGCCCGCTTTGCAGACTATCTCAGGACTCTTGAAATAAAGATTCCGTTTGCAGAAGCACTTGAGCAAATACTCTCTTATGCTAAGTTCATGAAAGAGATCTTAAAT
>NC_029776.3:74188027-74204152 GCF_000817695.3 Arachis duranensis | reverse complement strand
GCGCACGCTGCACGCGCACGCGTCCATGTGCGGACGCACCACCATACATCTTCCAGAGAGTTGGGCCTCTCCTAGGCCAGCGTTGTGCCTCAAGCCCAACTATTCGCACGCGTGCGCGCACTACGTGCGTGCGCGTCCATACAGCAACAGGGAAATGCACCATCTGATGCGTCCGCGTCGATCTGCTGCTGCAAAATTTTGAGCCAAGCCCCAGAGAGTTGTGCTGGATTTGGGCTAACTTCAAGCCCTCAGCCCAACTCATTTCGCGCGGACGCGCACATGCCGCGTGCGCACCCATACGCCAAGAGAAGAAAAGGATGCGAGCGCACGCATCGCGCTTGCGCGCCCTATGATAAACTGCCAATATACGCGGACGCACACATGCCGCGTACGCGCAGGTCTAGTAGTGCAACCTCCAGGCCATTGACCAGAGAGTTAGGCCTAATCTGGGCCAACCTTAAGCCTCCAGCCCAACCCTTCGCACGCGTGCGCGCACGGTACGCGCACGCATCTTTGCCTATTTTGATCATCCACGCTTGAGCACATTGTACGCCCACGTGTAGGTCCCTAGTTTCATCAATGCACGCGGACGCGCAAGGTGCGCGCTCGCGTCGATTTAAAAAGATGATAACCTAATGCGCGACGAGCATTGCGCAGTCGCGCACTCCTTCTTCCTCCCCTTTCAACCGTCTTCTACATCCACTCACTCTACCCTCTGTCCGCTCCACCAGCGACCACCACCACACGGCCAGCCCTCTCTCTCCCTCACCTCCCCCATCTCACATTCTCACTCTCATCTTCTCCTCCTTCAACTCCCATCTTCTTCCTCTTTCCTCCGCCGCTGACAGCGACCGCCGGCCACCACCATCACACGGCCGGTCTCTCTCTCTCTCTCTCTCTCTCTCTCTCTCTCACCACCACCCAACACCTCTTCGCTTTCTCTCTCTCTCACTCATCCATTCTGCTCAGTCTCTCACTCCTCCGAACGCTGCCACAACCACCGCCCTGCCATTACCGCCACCATCCACGGCGGCGCAACTCACTGATCCTGATTGCTTCCGCTCCGACTCCAATTCCCTTTTTCATTTTTGATTCTGCCCAGCTCCCAGGTTCCTACCCTAATTCTGCTTTCTATCAATCTTTCATTTCTGTTGGTTTTCTGTTAGTTGGTTAAAAAATTGAAATGTTGCATGTTAGGATTAGTTAGAAATAATTGCGGTTAGGTAGCTAGGACTGGATAGAGGATTCTAGGCCTAATAAGTGCTCCGTTTGTGTTCATATTCTGTTTGATCACTTGTCTGATGAGTGCTAATTTTGAGTTGCTCTGTATGTAATCTGTGTTGCCTGGATGCTATCTTATTGCCGCTGTAATTAATTGATATTGTAAATCATGCTAGTTGTGCTATGTTGCCATCCGGGAACGTCCAATTTTAAGCCGGAATGCTGCCCAATTTTCAAGGAACTATTTTCCCTTCTAATTTCTACTGACAAATTGGACTTGGCATATATACTTTCTAAACCTTTGCTTACTGCACACCAAGTTCATATTGGGCTAATTTCCGTTTCTATTTGACTCCTGAGTTCCGCATTGGCCTAATGGAATCAAGTGTTGGTGTACTTCTATGTTCAACTTCTTCTTTCTTCCAAATTCAATTTCTACTTGTTCATAGCTGCACATTTACTTTCTAAAGTTCACAGCACCAATTCTTGTGAAAGCGACTTCTGTTAGGTCCATACCCTCATGCTTGTGAACATGATTTGTATGCTTGAAAGGTTCATCTCTCATCATACTACTAATTTCTAACTCCACTTTTCTAACTCACTGACTTCTTTACTTACCAACTTCACTTTCACTTGCATTTTAACCTTTTAACCATTCTTTTAAGTCATGATGATCAACATGCCTATTTCTTAAGAATTGTGCAATTGTTTGAGACATTGAATTCTTGGTTTATGGCTATGTTTTCTGTTTTTACTTGCTGTCCATGTTTTAAGTTTAATTCACATCATGTTTGCATGCCATCTATTTTACATCCTGAACATGTTTTACTTGCTTCGTGATAAGTGCTTAATTGCCTATATTCTATTCTATTTTTCAGGATGTCGGATAAAGGGAAAGGAAAAGCATCATCTTCCAAAAAGAGGAAGAAAACACCAGACCCCACTTTTGCCTCACTGCTTGCCTATGCTCAGAACCCTCTGAATGACATAGATAAAGCAAACCAATTACTACCGGCTCAGGATATGGTCAAATTTCCCAATCTCTATTGTGAACTCAGATTCCCAAGCTACAATTCAAAGAATCTGAATACTGAGAAGAAGCTAGTTATTCCATCAGATTTGACCGACATCATCCACCAGCGTATTGACCGGATGGGTTTGGCTTTTCTGGATAGGGAATTGAGCCGGGTGAACCGATCTTGGGTGCAGGAGTTCTACTGCAATTTCTTCCGCCATACCCTTGACTCGGTACTTGTTAGGGGGATTGAGGTACCTATCACCGAGCAGGCCATTGAGGATGCCCTTACTTGCCGACCTAAGACCAGTGACACTGATGCATTCATGCAAGCCGAGATAGACCTTCATTGCATGACTTTTGATTTTGAGGCATTGAGAGCAGTAGTAGCCACCCCGGATGCTCCTTGGGTTATGGATGCCGATAACACAGCACCCAAGGGGATGCATTTTAGTTATTTGAGCCAAGAGGCCAAGACTTGGCAGCAGATCTTCGCTCATTACGTCATGCCTACGACTCACTTCACAGAGATCCCAGTTGCTATGTTGATCTTGATCAGCTGTGTGATGGAGGGGAAAGAGGTTTATTACCCCTAGCTGATCAGGCGGTTCATGTGGAGATCCCACATCCGAGGTCTCTTTCCTTTTCCAGTCATGGTCACTCAGATGATTCAGCGAGCCGGAGTTCTGTGGCACCAGGATGATGTATCACCACCTCTACCGCTCCCTCAAAAGGAGCCAGTTACTATTCCGTGGGGATCCTGGGTGCACGAGAAGCCTGCCTCCCGCCGCCGATCTCGAGCCAGGGCAGCAGTTGAGGGAGCTGGACCCTCTTCATCATCAGCCCCTGTAGGAGCATCTATCGCAGCCGCACCTCAGCCGATTTACTTGCTAGTTCAGTGTCTCTTCCGGTACATGGAGCACAGCAAGCGCCAGATCATGCGTCGCCTGGATCGGATTGACCAGATGTTTGTGGCCCAGGGCCTTGAGCTACCACCTCTACCAGAGTCTTCCGGTTCCGATGAGGAGACCCATGAGGAGGAGCATGCAGATTTACATACTGAGGGTATGCATGCGGATGCACCAGCACATATGGAGGCACCACCTCAGACACGAGAGACTCAGCCGGTACCACAGCCAGAGCCAGAGCCTATCGGTATACCTATCCTTGATCCTCAGGATTAGCATCGAGGACGATGCTTGATCTTAAGTGTGGGGAGGTAGCCGGTGGCACCTTTAGGAGACCGGTGAACACTTTAGTTATGCTGCCTAGTTATCTCATTTTGTATATACTTGATATTTTAGATATTTTGATGCTTTTGGATATTTCTAGATGTTTTGGATGATAGATTCCATACTTTTAGCTGGATTTTTAGTTGGATTTGTCTTTATACATTTTTGCATATCTTCTTTTGTATATCTTTCTTTTTAGTTTATGGTTGTGATTAGAAACCATACTTTGAATTGCAAAAACTTAGTCGCCCTTTTCGCATAAGAAATTGGTTTTAAGTGAAAAAGGAAAGGGTAAACTAAGGAAATTTTCGAACTTTTCAATCACAATAATGCTTAGTCAAACATTGAGATTTTTCAAGAAATTTAATTATAGGGCACTAACCCAATTGATTGAAGAAAACTTTTTGTGAAACTTGCTTGAATTCATACTTTGTGAAGCATGTATTGAATTAAGAACACAAGCTTGTGAGACTTGAGCCTAATGATGTGGTTACATTTTATAACCACTTATTTTCCATTCTTGTGTGAAATTGTTCTCTTTCTATGATTGTGATCCTTGATTTGCTTGATTCTATATGTCCATTTATTTCTTGTATTTGTGCATTTGTATGATTGAGGCCATTATTTCATTAACCTACTTACCCAAATAGCCTACCTTTTACGCCCCATTGTTAGCCAATTTTGAGCCTATGCTTAACCAACTTATTCTCAATTTAGCACATTACAAGCCCAAGGCGGAAAACCAATGAAAAGTCCTTGTTTGGATCTTTGATTAGCCTAGGCTAGGCGGAGTGCTCATTATTCAAAGTTGGTGAGGCTTGGGAACATTGGATGAAAAAAAAGGGGGTAGTACACTTTCATGTTTAAGAATTGGGTACATATTCATGTATTGATTAAATGTATAGACCTTATGCATTGATGTTCTTGTATATAGTTTGAAAGAAAAAAAAAAGAAAAATGAAAAGAAAAAGAAAAAAAAGTGAAAAAGAAAAAAAAGAGAAACGAAAAGAAAAGAAAAAAATAAAAAAGGTGAAAAATAAAAAAAAAAAGAGAAGAAAAAAATAATAAAAGGGGACAAAATGCCCCAAGGTGAAGTTCAACAAAAGGGAATCAATGCATAAGTGTTATGAATCAAGAAATAAGATGCATGAATATGTAAGAAAAAAAAGTGAAGAATGAGTAGTTAGAGTAGTTTGAAATTGTATAGGTCATTATATAGGTTAGGTGGGAAAGTCTATACTAATCCAAGATGCAAACTCTAGTCCATTTAACCATAAATGAACCTACCTTGACCCTAACCCCATTACAACCTAAATGAAAGACCTCATGATAAATGTATGCATGCGTTTGAAAGACCTCATGATGAATGTATGCATGCATTGAATATGTGTTGATTGTTAGAAGAAAATCAAATTTTGGAAAGCTTGATTAGAAGAGAATTGAGTGAATTGACCCTTAAACACTTAAGTGAATAGAGCGGATACACATCCGGTGAGGGTTCAAAAGTTCAAGTACATGTGTTCACTCATATTATTTATATTCTTGCAAGTTTGAACTCTTTTTGATAATTCAATACAATTGTAGTTGGGACTTAATTCCTATTGCCCTAGCTATTGTGCTTACACATGTCCTCTCGGGAATTGATTTGTTTGAACTAAGCATTTCCATTCACCTTAGGTAGTTGCATTTAGATAGATTCAAACAGTTTAGTTGCATTTAATAAATGGCATACCCCTTAGTTCCTTCTTATTTTAGCATGAGGACATGCTAAGGTTTAAGTGTGGGGAGGTTGATAAACCCCATTTTTAGGGTTTATCTTGTATTGAATTTAGAGTATTTTGATGACATTTTCTCGCATTTTGCCTATGAAATAGCATGGTTTCGTTATCTCTCCCGTATTTGTGCTTAAGTGTAAAAACATGCTTTTTAAGCCTTTAATTTGATAATTTTAATTCATCCTTGATTCCATAAGATGCCTTAATGTGTTTGCTAGTAATCTCAGGTTGAAATAGGCTAGGCATGGATCAAAGGATCAAGGAAGGAAGCATGCAAGTGGAGAGAAGCACAAAAAGCCAAAGAATTGATCTCGGCCAAGCACGCGCACGCGCACAAGGCGCTCGCGCGCACATTGTGGAATAAGCCAGGGACGCGCACGCGTACCGTGCGCGCACGCGTACCGTGCGCGCACGCGTCGTAGTCCGCACGTGATTCTGTTATTGCAACACGTGCCTGGCGATTTTGGAAGGTTTCAGCAACCAACTTTGGCGCCAAACTGCATATAAGAACCAAGGATTGAAGGCGATTGATACACATTCACATCGGTAGACTCATTTTACAAGTTTTCTTAGATATTTTTAGTTAGTTACATTTGTAGAGAGAGAAACTCCAACCTCTCTCTAGGATTCATCTTCATTTTCTTAATTCTCAACCATTCCTTGGTGAGATCTATTGCAACTCTCATTTTACTTTGTTCCTATTGTAGATCATCTTCTCTAATCTCAATTAGTGTTTGTAATTGTTCAATTCTCATAGATCTTAGATTTAACTTTGTTGTTTTGGAGTCTATTAATTCATTGGAGATCTCATTTTCAATGTTGTTCATTGTTGATTCTTGTTAATCTCTTGTGTTGAATCACTTTGATTCTAAACCTCTTCTCAATTTTACTATGTCTTTCGTTCTTGCTCTCCAAATGTTTGAGAAAATGCCAACTTTAGATATGGAGTAGCATCCCCTCACTTGGCCTAGTGGTTGAGTCATTGGAGACACTTGAATAATGGATGTCAATTGTTGATTAAGAATTGAGAATTGCTAATTGACTTAGAGTGCACTAAAGCTAGACTTCCCTAGGGTAAGACTAGGACTTGTGACTCAAGTTAGTTACTTTTACTTGACTTTCCTCTATAATTAGGGGTTAACTAAGTGAAGCAACACTCCTTTGTTATCACAATTAAAGGAAGCTATAGTGATGGAACTTCTAATGTTCAACCTTGGCCAAGGCTTTTAATATTGATTGATTGTTGTTTTCTTTTATTAGCATTTTTATGCCACACTTTTCAAGCCACAAAAGACCACTTAACCAATAACATGCATCCTTGTAGCATTCCTAGGGAAGAACGACTCGGGATTAATACTCTCAGTTATATATTGTAGAATTGTTTGATGATTGATTTTGCGTCGGTTTAGACTATACTACGATTGATTACTTGATAATTTCTATACCGGCAAAAAAATTCATTTATCAAAGCAGGGAATTCAAATTTTAGTGAGAGTTCGATTTCGGTTCCCTAATTACTTTCTATTATCGCGCCTGCTCCACTCCCTGTTTTATTGGAAGAACCATCCACGTAAAGATCCCACTTTGTAAGAATTTCCATGGTGTCAGTGTACTCTGCAATGAAGTCTACAAGATACTGTGATTTAATCGCTGTCCGAGCTTTATATTGGAGGTCGAATTCGGACAACTCGACTGCCCACTGTAGGATTCTCCCTGCTAAATCTATTTTTTGCAGAATGCCTTTTATGGGCTGGTTGGTCCGAATCTTGATGGTGTGAGCCTGGAAGTATAGACAAAGTCGTTGAGATGTTAATATGAGAGCATAGGCAAACTTCTCTATCTTTTGATAGTTTAGTTTGGACCCTTGTAGCGCTTTGCTGATGAAGTATATAGGTTGTTGTCCACTTTCGTCTTCTCAGACTAGTGCCGAGGCTACTGGCCGGCTTCCTACTGCTAGGTATAATATGAGTGCTTCTCCTTCCCGAGGTCGAGTAAGAACGGGTGGTTATCCTAGGAATCTTTTAAAATCCTGGAAAGCTAGCTCGCACTCTGATGTCCATTCGAACTTCTTTCCCTTCCTTAGCGTAGCGTAGAAGGGGAGAGATCTTTTGGCTGATCCAGCTAGAAACCTGGACAAGGCTGTCAGTCACCCGTTGAGTTGTTGCACTTCTTTGACACAGATCGGGCTTTCCATGTTGAGTATGGTCTGGCACTTGTCCTGGTTTGCTTCGATTCCTCTTTGTGTGATCATGAATCCTAGGAATTTACCAGCTTCTACTGCGAAGGTGCATTTCACAGGGTTAAGTCGCATGCCATGCTTTCTTATGGTATTGAATACTTGGGCGAGGTCGGACAGTAATGATTCCTCGCGTTGTGTCTTTACTAACATGTCGTCCACGTATACCTCTATTAGTTTTCTAATGTGATCTACGAAGACTTTTTTCATTAACCTTTTGTAGGTAGCTCCTGCATTTTTGAGTCCGAATGGCATGACGACATAACAATAGTTCGCTTTGGGTGTTAAGAATGAGGTTTTTTCTTGATCAGGTGGGTACATAGGGATTTGATTATACCCTGAATAGGCATCCATAAATGAGAGGTACTTGTATCTGGAGGAGGCGTTCACTAGGGTGTCGATGTTTAGGATTGGGTAAGGATCTTTTGGGCAGGCTTTGTTGAGGTCGGTGTAATCAGTGCACATCTGCCAGTTCCCATTTGATTTTTTCACCAATACAACATTGGCTAACCATAGTGGGTACTTGACTTTCCTAATGAATCCTGCCTCCAGTAGAGCTTGTACCTGCTCTTCCACAGCTTGGGATCTTTCTGGTCTGAGCTTTCTATGCCTCTGCTGTATTGGCCGAGATCCTGGATATACTGCTAGTTTGTGGCACATTGGCTTGGGGTCTATGCCCGGCATGTCCGCAGCCTTCCATGCAAAAAGGTTGTTATTATCCTTTAAGAACTGTATGGGAGACTTTTTACATCTCCATTTAGAATTGCACCAATATTGGTTGTTTTATCTGGGACGTCTCCGATTTGGACTTTTTCTGTCTCGCCTTCAGGCTGTGGGCAGAGTTCTTCCCGACCTCGAATACCCCCGAGTTCGATGGTGTTGATTTCTTCTCCTTTGCCTCGAAGGTTTAGGCTTTTATTGTAACAGCGACGTGCTATTTTCTGGTCTCCTTTTATCGTAGCGATCCCTTCTGTAGTTGGGAATTTCATGCATAGATGTGTAGTTGAGACTATTACCCCGAGATGATTTAGCATTGTCCGACCTATTAAGGCATTGTAGGCTGAGCTTACGTTGACTACAATGTAATATATGTTGAGTGTCTTTGACCGGTTTCCCTTTCCAAAGGTTGTGTGTAGCGAGATGTATCCAAGTGGTTGGATTGGAGTGTCTCCTAATTCGAATAAGCTGTTTTGATATGCTCGGAGCTATTTTTCTTCCAGGCCGAGTTTGTCGAAGGCGGTTTTAAATAAGATGTTAGCTGAGCTTCCTTGGTCCACCAGTGTGCGGTGGAGGTTAGCGTCGGCTAATATAATAGTGATGACCATGGGATCGTCATGTCCTGAGATGATGCCAGCTGCGTCCTCTTTAGTGAATGTAATAGTAGGGAGGTCGGGTGCTCCTTCTCCTCCCTCGACGTGATATACTTCTTTAAGGTGTCTTTTGTGAGATGATTTGGAGATTCCTCCTCCTGCAAATCCTCCATGTATCATCTGAACGTGTCTCTCTGGGTACGAGGTGGTCGTTCTGTTCGTCCGCCCTATTCATCTCTTCTTCTTTTTCTGGGCTTATCTGTCTTTCTGGCTAGGTATCGATCTAGTCTCCCTTCTGTTACCAATTTCTCTATGACATTCTTTAAATTTAAGCATTCATTGGTGGAATGTCCATAGATTCGATGATATTCACAGTATTCCGTCCGATTTCCACCTCCCTTTTTGCTTTAAAGTGGGCGAGGTGGTAGGATTTTTTCAGTGTGGCATACTTCTCGGTATACTTCTATGAGAGATACTCGGAGACGGTTGTAGTTGTGGTATTTCTTGTTCTTCTCTCCATGTTGTTCTTCTTTTTTCTTGGACTCTTTATCCTTATATCAAGAGGAGTAAAAGGATCCATATTTTGAAGTCTATCTTAGTCGAGAGTTTTCCTCCATGTTGATGTACTTTTCTGCTCGTTCTTGTACTTCGTTTAGGGATGTAGGATGTTTCTTTGATATGGAATGACTGAAAGGTCCCTCTCGTAGGCCATTGATGAGACCCATGATGGCTGTTTCAGTTGGCAGATTTTGTATGTCCAGACATGCCTTGTTGAATCTTTCCATGTAGCTGCGAAGACTTTCCCGATCTCCTTGCTTGATCCCTAATAAGCTTGGGGCGTGCTTGGCTTTGTCCTTCTGGATAGAGAATCTAGCAAGGAACTTCCCCGCTAAGTCGTCAAAACTTGAGATGGACTTCGGGGGTAGGCTGTCGAACCACTTGATTGCTATTTTAGTTAAGGTAGTTGGGAAGGCTTTGCACCGGATTGCGTCCGAGGCATCGGTGAGATACATTTTCCCTTTGAAATTATTGAGATGATGGCTTGGATCTGATGTGCCGTTGTACGGGGTCATGTCTAGGGCTTTGAAGTCTTTTGGAACTTTGGCTTTCATAATTTCTTTGGTGAATGGGTCTTGATCCTTGTGGGGATTATCCTTGTGATTGGATCGAGTAGTCTTTTTTAGATCTGCTTCAAGCTGTAATAGTTTGTCTTCCAGCTCTTTGCGTCGTCTAGTTTCCTTTCAAAGGTGTTTCTCAACTTCTCGTTGATACTTGGCCTCTTTTTTGAGTTGTTTGAGACGTTCTTGTAGAGCCTGAAGGGCCTCTAGGATTTCTACATTTGGTGGGCTCTTATCCTTGTTTTGTTGAGGAGTATCCTTTGGTGTGACATCCGCGTTCTTGTGCGGTGTCCTGTCCTCTAGATCAGAGTCGTGGTTGTTGTTAAGGTCATCTGTCATGATGATGGGATGACTTCCAGGTTCACCGGTAACGGCGCCAATGTTCTGAGGGTCACCTGAAACTATAGGTCGATCTCAGACGAGATATTCTCTACTGATCGGAGATGACGGGTCCGGCTTGTGCGTGGCGGCCAGAGCTGTTGTGTCCGACTTGTTGGACTGGCAATGCTGCTGATCTTTTGTCACCGGAGGGTGGTGGTACCTGCAAGGGACTCCGATGCTTAAGTTAGCAAAGGTATTAAGCAGGTTTTTAGTAGAATCAGAGTATGAGTTATACTTGGGTGCTTCAGTGTATTTATAATAGCGTGGAGTGACCTTTTTGGAGATAAGATAGTTATCTTATCTTATCTTTTAGTGAAGTTATCTTATCTTTAAGGGAACCGCCTTTATCTCTCTAGGCTTCGGGCTGCCTTTAGATTTGGGTCGTGTTCCTTTTTCTTGGCCCTTCTTGGGCCTCTATAGTGATTTGGCCGACCTCCTTTCATAAAGAGGTCGGGTTGTTCTGATCTGAACAGGTCGGTCGATTTGTCGTTGATCGGCCCGAGTCATACAGCTTGACCCAGGGAATGAACAAATTGTAAAATCATGCATATTGTATGAATAAGTGTGAAAATAGTGGATAAAATCCATTTAATTAAGCACAAGATGTACCACGAAATAGTGGTGCATCAGGGACCCAAGGAGGCGTTGTACCAGGTTTATGTTCCGGCTGATTGGGAGCGTGTCTGCCAAAAGAACCTAGCAACTCCACGAGTTGTTAACTGGTTGTGGGTTTATAAGCCCATGTTCACGACCCTGGGAATTCACTTGCCTTTTTCTCCTTTTGTTCTGGGTTTGCTAAACCGTTGTGACATTGCTCTGTCGCAACTGCACCCGAACAGCTGGGCTGCCATCTGATATTTTCAGATGGTTTGCGAGTATTTGGAGCTCCCGATCTCTGTGAGCGTTTTCCTTTACCTCTTCCTTCTTATGAACTCCTCTCGGGAAGGGAAGACAAAAAAGGGATATCTGTCTTTTAGGGCTCAACAAGGCCGCAGGATCTTTGGCCTTTTTGAGGACTCTTTCCATGGTTTTAAGCTACTTTCTTCAAGGTTAGGCTAGTTGAAGGTCATCAACCCTTCTGGCTTACTGCCGAGGGGGAAAGGCAGATCCCGACCATCTAGAGCTTTGGGGCGGGATCCGATTACTTAATGAAAATATCCTATGATTGATTGAGCCCGAAAGATCGTAACATCGCCGACATCTTGCTGGCTATTTTTGGCGAAAAAAAACCTTAATCCTTATATGGTTATGGGGGACCGGGAGACCGGTCGGTCGTATGTTGGTAAGTTCTTCATTTTTCTTGTATTTTTGCTTAGTTATTTTACTTTCCTGTTGCTCACACCTTTGCTTGTCGCTTGTAGTTTCTATGGCTGGTGGGAAGACTACCCTGGCTCAGTTGATGGACCTTATCCGTGATAGTGATGATGGTGATGAGGACTCCTCGGAAACCCCTTCGGTGAGTCAAGGTTAGAAGGCCACTGGGGAGGCTAGTGGCCAGGTCGCTGGGGTTGATAAGGCAGAGGCGGCGAAGGTTCCACCTGGAGGAGGACATGGTGTCTACTGACGATGACCTGCAGGTCGTTGGCAACCCGAAGAAGAGGAAGTGGGACTCGGGAAAAGCCTTCTATGTCATGGAAAAGAATTTCGATGCTGGGGGTTTTATTGAGTCCCAATTGCTTTCTGGTACGGAAGAGTACTTCCGGGATGCCGATCTTGCGGGTCAGGCGCGGTGGATCTACCGTAGTCTCCTTCGTGCTACTGCTATTTCCAAGAAGGTGGAACCTGTCTTGGGAAACTTTCATGTTATGGAGGGGAAGCTTCGAAACTCCTAGAAGGATCTGACTGACTTAAGATCTCGGGAGGAGTCTCTGAAGAAAAAATTATCTGAGTAGGAGGAGAAGACTAAGGAAGATGCCAAGGAAATCAATAGGTTGGTGGAGCGGGACCTCGCCTTGATGAAAGATCTAAATGCTTCCCGTGGTGAGACTACTGCTACCGAGAAGAAGGTCAAGGAATTGGAGGAAAAGCGAAAGTTGGCTGAGAGCTCGGCGATGGCTGCTCGTCAGGAAGCGGCCACCTTGAAAAAGAAGAATAAGGAAATTGCCAAGGGGTACTGGGAGGCCATGAAGCTGACTGAGAAGGGGATTAAGCTTCAGGTGGCTGTGTTGGCTCCCGACCTCGACCTTTCTTAGGTAGGCACACTCAAGACGGTGGAAGACGGGAAGATCGTTGGTATCCTTAAGCCTTGACATAGGCTCCTCCCTCTAGCTTTTATATTCCTGCTTTTGTAGTTTTTGCTTTTGCTTTTTGGGCCTGTTTGAGGAGCCTTTGTTTGTAATGAATACTTCGATGTTTTATTTTGATTAAGCCATTTTATGGTTGTTTTTGCTTGCTCGGGCCGTCGTGGCTTTTTGCTTACTTTGTCGATTTCGCATATTCGGGCCGTCGTGGCCATTTCATGATTGGTTTACCATTTTTATGGTATTTACCATTTTTGCCGCTTGTTGCTTAAGTTGTTTTCTCTTTTGGGTCCCTATGGTTCCCGGGGTGATCAGTCCCGGGTTCCGCCCGATCGACCATTCGTCGTTTTGTCATTTTTTCGCGTTGGCGTATATCTAGCAAAGACAAAGTTATTGTATATGCATAGGTAGGACTTAAAATAAAGAAGTGATGTAATACATAATTAAGTAAAAGAGATGGAAGATAAAAGGGAAATGCAAAAGAAATTAAGGTGGAGGGAGCGAGGTCGTCAGGTCGTGTAGTTACTCCTTTTTATGAGTAGAACCTTTTTAGCTTTGCCATGTTCTACGTTCTCGGTACCTCGCTTCCATCCAACTTCTCCAGCTTGTAGGCGCCCTTGCCAAGGACTTCTCTTACTCTATAAGGACCTTCCCAGTTTGCGGCCAATTTGCCTTCTCCTGGGGTTGGCGGCCCTATGTCGTTGCGTCGTAAGACCAACTCGCCCTCCCCGAGACTTTTTTTTGCACCTTGCCATTGTACCTTAGGGCTATCCTTTGCTTGATTTCTGCCTCTGTTAGATGTATCATTTGTCTTGTTTCGTCAATCAGATTTTTTTCAACTACCTCGCTTCCTTCTGATGAGCGGATAATTTGTACGCTTTTTGGCATTGTTTTTAGGTAGTTTTTAGTAGGATCTAGCTACTTTTAGGGATGTTTTCATTAGATTTTATGCTAAATTCACATTTCTAGACTTTACTATGAGTTTTGTGTTTTTCTATGATTTCAGCCATTTTCTGGATGAAATTAAGGGACCTGAGCAAAACTCTGATAAGAAGACTGACAAAGGACTGCTGATGCTGTTGGATTCTGACCTCCCTCTACTCAAAAAGGATTTTCTGGAGCTACAAAACTCCAAATGGCGCGCTCTCCACGGCGTTGGAAATTAGACATCTAGAGCTTTCCAGAAATATATAATAGTCCATACTTTATTCGAGATTAGACGATGCAAACTGGTGCTCAACTCCAGTTCCATGCTGCATTCTGGAGTCAAATGCTACAAACATGTCACGAACCAGAGTTGAACGCCAAAAACACGTTACAACTTGGTGTTCAACTCCAAAAGAAGCCTCTGCACGTGTAAAGCTCAAGCTCAGCCCAAGCACACACCAAGTGGGCCCCGAAAATAGATTTCTGCATCAATTACTTACTTCTGTAAACCCTAGTAGCTAGTTTAGTATAAATAGAACTTTTTACTAGTGTATTAGTCATCTTTTGACCACATCTTTGGTCCTTCTCCCTATTTTTCGAATTCATATCACATTTTGGGGGCTGGCCATCCGGCCATGCCTGGACCACCATCACTTATGTATTTTCAATGGTGGAGTTTCTACACACCATAGATTAAGGGTGTGGAGCTCTGCTGTACCTCAAGTTTTAATGCAATTACTACTATTTTCTATTCAATTCAACTTATTCATGTTCTAAGATACCATTCGTACTTCAACCTGATGGATGTGATGATCCGTGACACTCATCATCATCCATCCTTATGAACGCGTGCCTGACAACCACTTCCGTTCTACAAGCGAGAGTTAGAGTGTGTGTCTCCTGGATTTCTGATGCACGATGCATGGTTGCCTCTTGACTGACAACCGAGCCTTCCATTCCGTGAGATCAGAGTCTTCGTGGTATAAGCTAGAATTAATGGCGACATTCATAAGAATCCGGAAAGTATAAACCTTGTCTGTGGTATTCCGAGTAGGATTCTGGAATTGAATGACTGTGATGAGCTTCAAACTCGCAATTGTTGGGCGTGATGACAAACGCAAAAGAATCAATGGATTCTATTGCGACATGATCGAGAACCGACAGATGATTAGCCGTGCCGTGACAGAGCATTTGGACCTTTTTCACTGAGAGGATGGGATGTAGGCATTGACAACGGTGATGCCCTACATACATCTTACCATGGAAAGGAACAAGAAAGATTGGAAGAAAGTAGTAGGAAAGCAGAGATTCAACAGGAACAAGCATCTCTATGCACTTATCTGAAATTCTCACCAATGATCTACATAAGTTTTTCTATCTTTATTTTCTATTAATTTATTATTATTATTCGAAAACTCTATTACCATTTATTATCCACCTGACTGAGATTTACAAGATGACCATAGCTTGCTTCATACCAACAATCTCTGTGGGATCGACCCTTACTCACGTAAGGTTTGTTACTTGGACGACCCATTACACTTGCTGGTTAGTGATGTGAAGTTGTGAAAGAAAGTGCTGAGTTAGTAAATGCGCATACCAAGTTGAATGATATTGCTAGAGATCATAATTTCGTGCACCACCTCCTCCGATGAGTAACCTTAGACTCGGCTCCCCGACTACGACTAGGATGACTGCGTCGACCCCGTATGTGAGTCGAAAGGGGGTTTTGCCGGTGGATGATTGGGAGGAGGTTCTGTAAGACCATAAGACTGAGGCTAACTTGTCTGCCCATGAGCCATTCTTCCCTTCAAGTCTCTTCTTTAGCCCTTTTAAGATTACTTTGTTGGCTGCCTCTACCTGGCCATTCGTTTGGGGGTGTTCGACTGAGGAGAATTATTGCTTGATTCCTAGTCCTGATAGGAATTCTTTGAACTTCTTATTGGTGAACTGTGTCCCATTATCCGATGTGACAGTTTATGGGATTTCGAACCTGGTGACTACTTGCCTCCACATGAATTTTTGGCAATTCACTGAAGATATGCTAGCTAGCGGTTCCGCTTCCAACCATTTAGTGTAGTAGTCTATGGCTACTATCAAGTATTTACTTGTCTGGGCCTAGGTAGGAATGGCCCTAAGAGGTCAACTCCCTATTGGGCAAAAGGTCGGGGTGTGGTGCACGAAATTGCAATCACACTTTTGCAACTCCGCACAACTAACCAGCAAGTGCACTGGGTCGTCCAAGTAATACCTTGCGTGAGCAAGGGTCGATCCCACGGAGATTGTCGGCTTGAAGCAAGCTATGGTTATCTTGTAAATCTTAGTCAGGATATCAGAATTTATCAGGATTGATTGTGAAAAGCAAAAGAACATGAAATGGTTACTTGTTTTGCAGTAATGGAGAATAGGTTGAGGTTTGGAGATGCTCCATCTTCTGAATCTCTGCTTTCCTACTGTCTTCTTCTTCAAACACGCAAGTCTCCTTCCATGGCAAGCTGTATGTAGGGTTTCACCGTTGTCAATGGCTACCTCCCATCCTCTCAGTGAAAATGTTCAACGCGCTCTGTCACAACACGGCTATTCATCTGTCGGTTCTCGATCATGTCAGAATAGAATCCAATGATTCTTTTGCATCTGTCACTAACGCCCCGCCTGCTAGGAGTTTGAAGC
>NC_029776.3:74186625-74186920 GCF_000817695.3 Arachis duranensis | reverse complement strand
AAATTAGAGGTGTCCAGGGTTCTTAAGCACACTCTTGTTGCCTTGGATCACAACTTTATTTCTTTCTTTTTCTTTTTTTTTCTTTTTTTTTTCGAAAGTTTTTTTTTTCACTGCTTTTTCTTGCTTCAAGAATCAATCTAATGATTTTTTTAGATCCTCAATAACATTTCTCTTTTTCCTCATTCTTTCAAGAGCCAACAATTTTAACATTCTTAAAACAACAAATTCAAGAGACATATGCACTGTTCAAGCATTCATTCAGAAAACAAAAAGTATTGTCACCACATCAAGCTAA
>NC_029776.3:74186205-74186505 GCF_000817695.3 Arachis duranensis | reverse complement strand
GAGAGGTGATGGATTCATAGGACATTCATATCTTTAAGGCATAAAATTTCAATTTTATTAATTATGAATTAAGAACAAGACTCAAAGATAAAGTATAAGACTAAAAAAAAATAAAAATAGAAAACAAGACAAAAGAAAAAGAAAACGCAAAAACATAGGCTCCTAATGATAGAGATTTTCACAGAGTTAGGACTCAACAACCTTGATTTTGAGAAGTGGATGCTCCCTCAAATTGAGGGGAGAACTTTTGGCGTTTCAACTCTTGAAGTTCACGCCCCTGCTTCTCTTGTTCCTTCAGTA
>NC_029776.3:74183240-74185376 GCF_000817695.3 Arachis duranensis | reverse complement strand
AACCATGTTCCTTCCAACCTTTATTTCAGGATTGGTCAGAACATCCCATCCTCTGTTTCGAATTTGCTCTTGGATCCCCGGATATTCATCTTCTTTCAGATCAAATTTAACTTCCGGGATCACTGACCTCAGACCCATTATTTTGTGATAATGGTCTTCATGTTCTTTGGTTAAGAACTTCTCTTGATTCCAAAGATTCTTTGGATTATTCTCTTTCTTTCCTCTTAAATTGGTTTGTTTTCCCTTAGGAGCCATGATCTTGATGAATCTTGGCTTAGTGATCATGGAAAAGCACACCAAACTTAGAGGTTTGCTTGTCCTCAAGCAAAAGAAAGGAAAGAAGAGAGAGAGGGGAGGAGGAAATTCGAATGGTGTGGGAAAAGAGGGGTGTCAAACGTGTATTTATAAAGTGGGGGGGAGAGATTTTCGAAAAAAAAGAAAAATTTGAAAGGAGATTTGAGAAGATTTGGAAAGAAATTCAGAGAAGGGTGAGTTTTTGCACAAAATTTGGGAATGATTTGAAAGATTTGAAGAATGATTTTTGATATTTGAAAATTTGAAAGTGAATGATGAGAGATTGAAATGTGTTTTTATAGAAGAATATGGGAAAGAAAAGGAAAGTTTGAAAAAATCTGAGTTGAAAACAAAATTGTGGTCCCCCCACCTTTCTGGCGTTAAACGCCCAGAATGGCACCCATTCTGGCGTTTAACGCCCATTTGGTGCCCCTTTTGGGCGTTTAACGCCCAGCCAGGTGCCCTGGCTGGCGTTAAACGCCAGAAATTCTTCATCACTGGGCGTTTTTCTGAACGCCCAGGATGCTGCACACCTGGCGTTAAACTCCCAGAATGGTGCCCATTCTGGCGTTTAACGCCCAAAATGGCACCATTCCTGGCGTTAAACGCCCAGAATGGCACCCATTAGAGATAGTGTTTGATTCTCTGTCCATTAACAATGAACTTCTTGTCAGAATCAATATCTTGAAGCTCAACATATCCATATGGTGATACTCCTGTAATCACATACGGACCCCTCCACTGGGATTTGAGTTTTCCTGGAAACAGTCTAAGCCTAGAGTTGAAGAGCAGGACTTTTTGTCCTGGCTCAAAGACTCTGGTTGACAACTTCTTGTCATGCCATTTCTTTGCCTTTTCCTTATAAATTTTTGCATTTTCAAAGGCATTGAGTCTGAACTCCTCTAGCTCATTTAGCTGGAGCAATCTTTTTTCACCAGCTAACTGTGCAACCATGTTTAGGAATCTGGTTGCCCAGTAGGCTTTATGTTCCAGTTCCACAGGCAAATGACAGGCCTTCCCATACACCAGTTGGTATGGAGAGGTTCCTATAGGAGTCTTGAATGCTGTTCTGTATGCCCACAGAGCATCATCCAAGCTCTTTGCCCAATCCTTTCTTCGGGCTATCACAGTCCGTTCCAGGATTTTCTTTAGTTCTCTGTTAGAGACTTCAGCTTGCCCATTTGTCTGTGGATGATACGGAGTTGCCACTTTGTGGCTAATTCCATATCTAACCATAGCAGAGTATAGCTGTTTGTTGCAGAAATGAGTGCCTCCGTCACTGATTAATACTCTGGGAACACCAAATCTGCTGAAGATGTTTTTCTGGAGGAATTTCAGCACAGTCTTGGTATCATTGGTGGGTGTAGCAATTGCTTCTACCCACTTAGATACATAGTCCACTGCCACCAGAATGTAAGTGTTTGAGTATGATGGTGGGAATGGTCCCATGAAGTCAATTCCCCATACATCAAACAATTCTATCTCTAATATCCCTTGTTGAGGCATGGGATATCCATGAGGCAAGTTGCCAGCTCTTTGGCAACTGTCACAGTTACGCACAAACTCTTGGGAATCTTTATAGAGAGTAGGCCAGTAGAAGCCACATTGGAGGACTTTAGTGGCTGTTCGCTCACTTCCAAAATGTCCTCCATACTGTGATCCATGGCAATGCCATAGGATCCTTTGTACTTCTTCTCTGGGTACACATCTGCGGATCACTCCGTCAGCACATCTCTTAAAGAGATATGGTTCATCCCAGAGGTAGTACTAGGCATCTGAAATTAATTTCTTTCTTTGCACGCTGCTGTACTCCTGGGTATGAACCTCACAGCTTTATAATTT
>NC_029776.3:74181353-74181892 GCF_000817695.3 Arachis duranensis | reverse complement strand
AAAAGTCATCCATGAAGACTTCCAGAAATTTCTCTACCATATCTGAGAAGATAGAGAGCATGCACCTCTGAAAGGTTGCAGTTGCATTGCACAGACCAAAAGGCATTCTCCTGTAGGCAAACACGCCAGAAGGGCAAGTGAGTGCTGTTTTCTCTTGGTCCTGAGGATCTACTGCAATTTGGTTGTAGCCTGAATAGCCATCCAAAAAGCAGTAATAATCATGGCCAGCTAGTCTTTCTAGCATTTGGTCTATGAATGGTAAAGGAAAATGATCCTTTCTGGTGGCTGTATTGAGCCTTCTGTAGTCAATACACATACGCCACCCTGTAACTGTGTTTGGCATTATCCTCCAATAGGATCTTGTGCATGCATCTAGCTGGGCTAATACCCTTAAGATCACTTATGGACCACCCAAAAGCTGTCTTGTGTGTCCTTAGCACTTGAATCAGTGCTTCTTCTTCCTGTGAATTTAAAGCAAAGCTTATAATCACTGGAAAAGTGTCTCCCTCTCCCAGAAATGCATATTTCAGGGATGGTGG
>NC_029776.3:74178863-74180714 GCF_000817695.3 Arachis duranensis | reverse complement strand
TTAGCATAAGAAGGTATTTGCTCAAGTGCTTCTGCAAACGGAATCTTTATTTCAAGAGTTCTTAGATAGTCTGCAAAGCGGGCAAATTGCTTATCCTATTCCGCTTGGTGGAGTTTTTGAGGATAAGGCATCTTGGCTTTATATTCTTCAACCTTAGATGCTGCAGGTTTATTCCTTACAGAAGTGGTTGAAGAAGCCTTGTTAGAGGGATTACTGTCAGCACTCTCAGGTGTCTGATTCTCCCCAGGCGTCTGAAAGCCAGGATTGGGTGGAAATTCGGCGTTTAACGCCAACTTTTCCCCCTTTTCTGGCGTTTGAACGCCAGAACTGGGCAAGGAATGGGCGTTTAACGCCAGCCTTCCTTCCCTTTCTGGCGTCTGAACGCCAATGACATTCCTCTCTGGGCTCTTACTGTCCTCAGAGGGATTTTGAACAGTGATTTGGTTATCCCCTGTCAATTGTTCCTTGTTTGGCTTTTTACTACTTTGAGCAGTGTTATTCAGTGTCTTCCCACTCCTCAGTTGAACTGCTTGACATTCCTCTGTTATTTGTTTAGATATTTGCTGTTTTGCTTGATTTAACTGCAGTTCTATGCTCTTGTTAGCAACTTTAGTTTCATGGAGCATCTCTTTAAAGTCTGCTAACTGTTTTGTCATCAGGAGCAATTGTTGATTAAGCTCAGTTATCTGTTCTTGAGGACTAGGGTCAGTGACTACTGCCATGACTTCCTCTTTTGGAGAGAACTCATTGCTAGAGTACAAATATTGGTTTCTAGCAACAGTGTTTATAAGCTCTTGAGCTTCTTCAATTTTCTTCCTCATGTGTATAGATCCACCAGCTGAGTGGTCTAAAGACATCTGAGCTTTTTCTGTAAGCCCATAGTAGAAAATGTCTAACTGTACCCACTCTGAAAACATTTCAGAGGGACATTTCCTTAGTATACCTCTATACCTCTCCCAGGCATTATAAAGGTATTCATTATCCTCTTGTTTAAAGCCTTGGATGTCCAGCCTTAACTGTGTCATCCTTTTTGGAGGGTAAAAATGATTCAGGAATTTGTCTGACAACTATTTCCATGTCTTTATGGTTGCTGTAGGTTGGTTATTCAACCACCTTTTAGCTTGATCTTTTACAGCAAATGGAAACAGTAATAGTCTGTAGACATCCTGATCTACCTCTTTATCATGTACTGTGTCAGCAATTTGTAAAAACTGTGCCAGAAACTCAGTGGGTTCTTCCTGTGGAAGACCGGAATACTGGCAGTTTTGCTGCACTATGATAATGAGTTGTGGATTTAGTTCAAAGCTGCTTGCTTTGATGGGAGGTGTACAGATGCTACTCCCATATGCAGCTATAATGGGGTTAGCATATGACCCCAGAGTCCTTTTGGACTGATTAATCCCACTTAGGTCCATTATGGACAAAAGGGAAATGATAATGATTGCAAGGGGATAAATTTTGTTTTTTTTTTTTGAATTTACGAAAAAAAAGAATAAAACAAAATAAAATTAAAATAAAAATTCGAAAATCAAAAAGAAAATAAGATCAAAGCAAATTGAAAACTGAATCAATGAGTTAATTAAAAGGATTTTGAAAATAGCAATTAGAAAGATATGATTGAAAAATTTTTATGAAAAAGATTTGATTTTGAAAAGAGGAAAGAGAAAAACACAAAAAGACACCAAACTTAAAAATTTTAGAAAATCAAACACACAGTTTTCAAAAATTTTTAAGGGAAAAACACAAAGAGGACACCAAACTTAGAATTTTTATAAATCAAAAAGGGACTAAGAACATGCAAAAATCGAAAATTAAAAGAAAAACAAAAGCATGCAATTGACACCAAACTTA
>NC_029776.3:74178427-74178761 GCF_000817695.3 Arachis duranensis | reverse complement strand
AGTGATGGAGAACAGGTTGAGGTTTTGGAGATGCTCCATCTTCTGAATCTCTGCTTTTCTACTGTCTTCTTCTTCAAGCACGCAAGTCTCCTTCCATGGCAAGCTGTATGTAGGGTTTCACCGTTGTCAATGGCTACCTCCCATCCTCTCAGTGAAAGCGATTGCATATGCTCTGTCACAGCATAGCGGAATTCATCTGTCGGTTCTCAATCAGGCCGGAATAGAATCCAGTGATTCTTTTGCGTCTGTCACTAATGCCCCGCCTGCTAGGAGTTTGAAGCTCGTCACAGTCACTCAATCATTGAATCCTACTCAGAATACCACAAACAAGGTT
>NC_029776.3:74166683-74178200 GCF_000817695.3 Arachis duranensis | reverse complement strand
TTATCTTAGAATGGAAGCAAGCATGATTGAATGAGAAACAGTAGTAATTGCATTAATCCATCAAGACACAGCAGAGCTCCTCACCCCCAACCATGGGGTTTAGAGACTCATGCCGTGGAAAGTACACAAAGAGAGGTGTAAAGTGTCATGAGGTACAGATACAATGTCAAATGATCCTATTAATAGTAAACTAGTAGCCTAGGGTATACAGAGATGAGTAAATAACTTAAAAATCCACTTCCGGGCCCACTTGGTGTGTGCTTGGGTTGAGCAATGAAGCATTTTCGTGTAGAGACCTTTTCTGGAGTTAAACGCCAGCTTTCATGCCAGTTTGGGCGTTTAACTCCAAGTTTCATGCCAGTTCTGAGGCTGATTTGCCACGCCGGTTTGGGCCATCAAATCTTGGGCAAAGTATGGACTATCAAATATTGCTGAAAAGCCCAGGATGTCTACTTTCCAACGCCGTTGAGAGCGCGCCAATTGGGCTTCTGTAGCTCCAGAAAATCCACTTCGAGTGAAGGGAGGTCAGAATCCAACAGCATCTGCAGTCCTTTTTGGTCTCGGAATCAGATTTTTGCTCAGGACCCTCAATTTCAACCAGAAAATACCTGAAATCACAGAAAAACACACAAACTCATAGTAAAGTCCAGAAAAGTGAATTTTAGCTAAAAACTAATAAAAATATACTAAAAACTAACTAGATCATACTAAAAACACACTAAAAAAATGCCAAAAAGCGTATAAATTATCCGCTCATCAGGGTGCCATTATCAGACTAAGTTCTTTAGGTGGGGCTTTATGGAAGTTGGCGTTTTCTTGGCATTTTCTGCACTTTCTGACGAATTCCTGGGCGTCCAACATCATTGTGGGCCAGTAATATCCTGTTCGGATGATCTTCCTTGCCAACGACCTTCCTCCAATATGGTAACCACAACACCCCTCATGGACTTCACTTAAGACGTAGTCTGACTGGTCGAGGTGTAGGCATTTGAGCAAGGGTTGGTGGAGCCCTCGTTTGTACAACTGCCCTTGTATGATTACATATTTTGGGGGCTTCCCTCTTGGTGGCTTGTGCTTCCTTCTCATCTTAGGGTATTTAAACGTGCTCCAGGTATCAGAAGATAGGGTCTATGTATGAGGGGGGCTTGGAGTCTGGGTTGTACATAAGATGATTGCTGGCTCAGTTGCCAGCCCTTGAATTAGCGACCTGTTCCCCGTCCTAGGCTTGGTGCTCGCTAGCTTGGAGAGGAGGTCTGCTCGAGCGTTCCTTTCCCTAGGAACATGTTGGATCACGACTTCCTCGAAGCTTTTGCATAATTCTCTTACCTTTTCCAGGTATTTTTGTAGTAGCATGTCCCTGGCCTGGTAGCTACCGTTTATCTGGGACGTGACGATCTGGGAATCACTACTAACTTCAATCCTCGATGCTTTGACTTCTTTAGCTAGGATTAGCCTTCCAATCAGTGCTTCGTACTCTGCATGGTTGTTGGAGACTAGGAAATCGAACTTGATCGATTGCTCGTAAGCTACCCCTGCCGAGTTCTCGAGAATGATCCTGGCCCCTCCAAACATTTCGTTGGATGCTCCATCGATGTGGAGTTTCCACCGTGTGTTTGGTATGTCGGGTGTCTCTCCTATGACTTCTACTAGGAAATCTGCCATTGCCTGGGCTTTGATTGCCTGCCTGGGCTCGTATTGTAAGTCATATTGAGACAGCTCTACTGCCCATGGCATCATTCTCCCTGCGAGGTCGGATTTTTGGAGGACTTACCGAATGGCCTGGTCCGTTCTTAGGATGATCACATGTCCTTGGAAGTATTGTTTGAGCCTTCTCGACGGTTAGTAGGGCATAAGCCAATTTTTCTAGCTTGGTATATTTCAACTCCGACCTTTGGAGTACTTTACTGATGAAGTATATTGGGCGTTGGGTCTTTTCTTCTTCTCGGACAAGAACTGACGCAATGGCCTGTGTGGTTACTGCCATGTATAGATATAGAGGTTCTTCTTCTCTGGGTTTGTTGAGCACGTGTAGTTTTGAGAGTATCTTTTTGAAATGGCTGAACGCTTCTTCGCATGTCAGGATCTACTCGAAGGCGATTCCTTTCTTCATTAGGTTGAAAAATGGGAGGGCCTTTTCTGTCGAGACTCCGAGGAACTGAGATAGAACCATGAGCTTCCCGGTGAGTCACTACACATCTTTGATGCACCCTGGGCTAGTCATTTTGAGAATGGCTTCGCACTTGTCTGGGTTAGCCTCTACCCCCGTTGTATTATCATGAAGCCTAGAAATTTCCTGGCCTCCATGGCAAATGCACACTTGAGTTGGTTGAGCCTCATTTTGAATTTTCTTAGTGCCTTGCAGATGGCTTGGAGGTCATCTATAAGGTTGCTTGGTTCTACTATTTTTACCAAGATGTCATAGACGTAAAGCTCTACTGTATTACCAATAAGGTCATCGAAGACTCTGCTCATTAGTCTTTGGTAGGTGGCCCCTGTGCTCTTCAACCCAAATGGCATTAGCTTGTAACAATAAGTGCCTCCTGGCGTTATGAACACCATCTTGTCCTGGTCAGGTCGGTGTATCGGGATCTGGTTATGGCCGGAGTACGCATCCATAAAGTTGAGGAAACAATACCCAGCCGCTGAGTCTACCAAAATGTCGATGTTGGGGAGGGGAAATAGTCTTTAGGACACGCTTTGTTCAGGTCGGAATAGATGACACATTCTCCACCTTCCGCTAGCTTTTTTGACTAGGACGACATTGGATAACCATGTCGAGTATTCGAGCTCTTTGATGAGCCTGGCTTCAAGTAGCCCGGCTGTTTTCTTGGCGACCTCATTGGCCCTTTCTTGGGACATCTTTCTTCGTCGTTGTTCTACTGGTTTTGCATCTGGTTTAATGGCTAGTCGGTGAGACATGACTTCGAGATCTAAGCCCAGCATGTCTGATGGTGTCCATGCGAAGAGGTCGCCGTTTGCCCTTATGACTTTGACATTAGGATTTTTCCTAGTAAAGAATTTTGTAAAAATATAGTTGCGTTGTGAGTATAGATTCTAAACCAACAGAAAATCCCTTCGTACAAATGTTTTGGTTGTCACAAGTAACAAACCCTTTTGAAATTGATAACCGAGTATTCAAACCTCAGGTCGTCTTCCCAAGGAATTGCAAGGAGGTATGTTCTTATTATTGGGTATGGGTTTTGTAAATTCGGGTTTTGAAAGTGAGGAACAAGTAAATTAAATGACAAATAAAATAAATAATTAACTATAAAATAAACTCTTGGCAAGATATGAAAACTCGGAAGTCCTATCCTAGTTACTCCTATAAGAATGGAAGTTAATCCCACTTAGTTAACCTTTTGCGTAAGCAAGGGAAAGTCAAGTGAACCAATTGGTTAGATTTTCCAAGTCCTAGCCAACTCCTAAGGAAAGACTAGAGTTAGTGGAATTCCAGTTAATTAGCCGACATAACAATCAATCATGAATAGTTAATAACTCAAGAGCTTCTAGTTAATCAAATAAAGCCAATAATATAAAAATCTAAATATGAATCTTAGATCTGAAATATCTCAAATAACATACATTCAAAGCAATAAAATCTAACATGGACAATATTCATAAGCCAATTGGGCAACATAAATCAAATACAAATAAAAGCATTAAAGTATCTCAAAGTAGAAGAGAAGTCAAAATAAAGGAATATTGAACCTGATGTGAAGATGAGATAAATCCCTAATTTCTAAAAATCCTAATCCTAAATCCTAAGAGAGAGGAGAGAGCCTCTCTCTCTAAAAACTACATCTAAATCCTAAAATTGTGAGTCATGAAAGCATAATTATGAATGGATCCATTCCCCCACTTTATAGCCTCTAATCTGTGTTCTCTGGGTTGAAAACTGGGTCAAAAACAGCCCAAAAATTGCTGATCGTGAAATCTGGTCCGTACAGGTCGCGGCAAAGTGACGTGGAGGCGTCATCCACGCGTTTGCGTGGAATGAGATTCATAAATGCGACGTGTCCGCGTCGAGCATGCGTTCGCGTTGCCTATCTGTATGGCCACTATGGCGAATTATATATCAAATCGAAGCTCCGAACGTTAGCTTTCCAATGCAAGTGGAACCGCATCATTTGAACCTCTGTAGCTCATGTTATGATTGTTTTTAGTGCGAGAGGGTCAGGCTAACAGCTTTTCAGTTCCTTCAACTTCTTGTATTCCTTCCACTTTTGTATGCTTCATTTCCATCCTCTAAGCCATTCTTGTCCTGTAATTCCTGAAATCACTTAACACACATATCAAGGCATCTAATGATAATGAGAGAGGATTAAATAAAAGGAAATAAAAGCCAAAGAAGTATATTTTCAATCATAGCACAGAATCAGGAAGGAAAATATAAATCATGCAAATCATATGAATAAGTGGGTAAAGAGTTGATAAAATCCACTCAATTAAGCACAAGATAAACCATAAAATAGTGGTTTATCAACCTCCCCACACATAAACAATAGCATGCCCTCATGCTAAGCTCAAGAGAAGCTATAAAGGGGTGAAGAGGGATGGTAGAATGTATGCAATGCAACCTATGAATGCAACTACATGCTAAATGCTTTTACTTACTTGGTTAAGAGTAAATAAGTTCTTCAAGACAAAAGTAATTCAAATTCCACTAATTCAAATCATACAATAAAAAGCAAGTAAACTTGTAAGAAGATAGCTCATGAAAGCAGGGAGCATAGAATCAAGCATTGAACCCTTACTGGTAGTGTATATCGCTCTAGTCTCTCAAGTGTCTAGGGTTAATCACTCTACTATTCCCTATTCATGCTTTCTAAACTTTGTTCTTTACCTTACCAATCAACAATATTTAATCTACCAATGCAAACATCATGAGGTCTTTTCCAAGGTTGTAATGGGGCTAAGGTGAAAGTAAGGGTATATATAAGGCTAAGTGAGCTAGTAAAGTGAATCCTTGAGTAGTCTAAGATCTCACCTAACAAATACATACTCTATACAAATTTTAAAATTATACTTAGCCTCCCATAATTCCCCTTTTTGTATGATTCTCATACTCATGTACCAAATTTTTTATATTTCTTTACTTTTATCACATGTGCATTGATATTTCAACTTGACATTGGGGTAATTCTGTCCCCTTATTTGTTTACTTATTTATTGATTTTTTTTTATTTTTTTATTTTTTTTGAATCATAAAAGCAAACATAACTTATCAATGCACATGGATTTTCCATTATTTTTCTATTTTGGTTTTTCATGAGTAGGTTTCCAAATTCCCAATATTCAAATAAATTAGAAATATGATACATTCCCTTATTAACCCATGTTTCCACAGTTTCCCATACTTAGTTGATGCACAATTTCTATCTTAAGCTAACCAAGGATTCACTTGGGATTTTTAATTTGTTTTTATGCTTAAGGCTAGTAATGTGGTTATAGAACAAGAGGGGATTTAAAAAACTCAAGGGGGCTAACAAGGGTGATGTAAAAGGTAGGCCAATTTGGGATAAGTGAGGAATTTAAACAATGGCCTCAATCATATGTAGGAATATAAATACACTAAATAATGGACATATAGAATGGAACAAAGCAAAGATTGTAATTATAGAGAAGAAAACACACAAGAATAAAAATTTATGGTTAAATAATGTAACCATGTAATTATGCTCAAGTCTCACAGGTTGTGTGTTCGAGCTTTAAACCATGTTCCAAAATAAGATTTCTTCAAACAAGTTTTTCAAAAAGTTTTATTCAAATTAGTGAAATACTAAAAATTTCTTGAAAAAGAAAATATTACTTCAACCAAGTAGTGGCTAAATGCATAAAATCAAACAAACATGCAAATGCAACAATTAACAAATTAACATTGGTGTTGAGAATGGATTAACTAACCCGCGGAGATCGGTATCGACCTCCCCACACTTAAAGATTGCACCGTCCTCGGTGCATGCTGAGATGTGCAGGTGGATGGGGGTTGTGGTTCCTCAGCTGGTGCTCTTTTTGTTCCTTTCCTTGCTGGTGGTTTGGGAGTAGCTTTCTCTCTTTACCCTTCTTGGTGGCCATCCTAAAAGGGGAAAAGGAAAGTAACAAGTAGAGCTAGGGGTTCCAGCAAGGAAGAGAACGGGAAAGGTGGTAATCAGGCATGAGTAGCATAGATCAAGCATTCAATGTTCAAGTTAGATTACCAAG
Source organism: Arachis duranensis (assembly GCF_000817695.3). NCBI lineage: Eukaryota > Viridiplantae > Streptophyta > Magnoliopsida > Fabales > Fabaceae > Arachis > Arachis duranensis. The sequence continues at coordinate 74,171,999 of NC_029776.3, read as the reverse complement.
TCTTCCAAACTAACAATATGTTTGTAATGACAATTATAAATAATTAATAAAATATAAAAAGGGTTTTGTGAAAAACAGGCATGAAAGTAGGATAACAGAAAAGTAGTGCATGATGCCATACGGGCTTTTTCACAAACACATAGCATGCATGGTAAATAAGTTATTGAAAGTGTTAAATTGAACATGCAAGAAACCCTATAAAAAGAATATATAATTGTCAAACAGTTCCTTTTAATAATTCACAAGCAAAATGTGGAAAATAATTATCCAAATAAATTTCCAACACCAACATAAAAATGCATGAAAATAAAAAAAAGAAAGGAGAAAGACGGAAGAAGAAAGAAGAAAAGATAGAAGAGATTAGGATTAGAGAAGAAAAAAATAAGATACTTGGTGCTGATCTGGATAAGTTGTACGGCGCAGGTGACGCGGAATCGTGGTGCACGCGAACGCGTAGGGTGTGATGAATTCAAGTGACGCGGACGCGTGGGGCACGCGGACGCGTGGGGCATGCGGACGCATGACTCGAATTGTGCTAGTGTCGCGAGAGTAGCCTTGCACACGCACAACTCTTTGTTTAAATGCATTTTTGCCAAAAATCTAGGGTGACGCGGTCGCATGGTCGACGCGATCGCGTGGATGGCGTAAACTTGAAATTGGCGCGGACCCGTGGTGCACGCGTACGCGTGGCAGGGCTTGTGCTTCTAGCATGAATCCAGCCCAATTCTAGCTCAACTTTCGGCCATACACCCTTTTTACGTCAATTTCAGGGCACGCGTTCGCGTGGGTGACGCGAACGCGTGGGAGGTATTTTTCCCACATGACGCGGACGCGTCAGCGACGTGGTCACGTCGGTCAAATTGTGCCAAAGGCACACTCCAGCCATGCTCTCGCGTGACTCTCTGTTCAATTTATTTTCTCCCTAATGCACATACGACGCGGACGCGTCGCGTGCGTAATTTTTTTTTTATGATTATGCAGTATGCAGAGTGCAATGCTTAATATGAATGCTATGCATGATTCCAGGTTCAATAAAAATTCAAAAACAAACAAAACATATTAGAATTAAAACTGAAAAGGGACGATCATACCATGGTGGGTTGTCTCCCACCTTGAACTTTTAGTTAAAGTCCTTAAGTTGGACATTTGGCGAGCTCCTTGTCATGGTGGCTTATGCTTGTACTGATTCAGGAATCTCCACCAATGTTTGCAAATCCAATATCCTCCGGGATCCCAAATCTTGTTTCTACACCCGTCTTCAAATTGATTATCATGATTCCATCCGGGTGGTTCAGCTTTAGAATTCTCACTAAAGCGTCCAAACAACTTCCTAGACCCATTCAATTGAGCTCTATACCAACCTTTGCATTTAAACTTAAAGCTTCCAACCATAATGAACCTCGTAGGACAATTCTTACTGCTAACCATCTTCCTCTTACTCTTAATGCCACAAAGAGCTCTAAGTTGACCATCCGTCTCCAGTAGCCCATACTCAAGTGGAATTAGAAAGCTAAGGGATATGAATTTTACCCACTTGAATGTTGTGAAGGATGATGGCAACTTAGGGGGAGGTATTTTTAATGAACGTGCAAGCTCCACTCCCTTGTGCTCTTCTTTGACATCTTCCACCTCTTTGCAAGCTTCTTCAATTTCAACCTCTTCCTCTTGGTAGCTTTCTTCCAATTTAATCTCTTCTTTATTGCTCACCAAGGGCATGGAAGGTTTTGCCTCTTCTTCTTGAATCTCCATCTCTTGATTAACCTCTTCCATGTCTTCTATTATGACATGCCTTGGAGGTTGTACACCCTCCTCAACATCAATTTCAAATACCTTGGAAGGAGGCTTTATGACTTGAATTTCCCATGGAGGTTCTGCATCTCCTAAGTCTTCAACCACTTCTTTCTCTTCAATAATTCCGGCTTCCTCCACTTGTTCCAGTATAAATTCATGCTCCTTACTGTCCACTGGAGTTTCTAGTATCTCCTTCATGCTACGTTCTTCATTAAATTGTCCACATGAAGCCGTGGGGGTTCCTTGAGTTTCCGAATGTCGAAAAGGTAATCGATTCACCATTTGATCCAGGTGTTTTAGTATGAAATCGTATTCATCCTTAATGATTTCCTGGTCAACTATTTCTTCACCTTCAAGTACAAAATCCTCCTTGTTGTCTTCCTTCACTAGTTCTTCAGCTGCGTTGTCAACTTCAAGGGTCTCTACTACCTTTACCTTTATGGCCTCCTCTAGCTCCTTATGAAGTATGGATTCGCAAAGATGATCCCTTCTCTCTTGTTCCATGTTAATAGCATCATTGAGATCATGTTGCTCTTGGATTGATGGATGTGGGTGCTCTTCTATGGATAGTAGTCATGGGGTGGAGAGATCATTCTGTGGTTGAAAAAGAAGTGCACTAGAGCTTGAGGGTTGATTGTTAAAGGTATTTGGTGGTCCGATTTGGGCGGCGAGAGCTTGTATAGTAGAGTTTAGATCAGCAATTGCTTTTTCCAAGGAGGTTTGGGGTGGATAGGAGGGTTCATTTGTTAGGAGAAAGGGTTCATGGTAGGAAGGTGGTTCATCTTGATAATGATAAGGAGATGGTGTATATTGAGGTGGTGGTTCATTTGGCTCATAAGGTGGTTGGTATAGTGGGTACGGGCTAGGATCTTATGAGGGTGTTTGGTGGTAAGGGGCTCGTGACTATGGTGGTCCAAAGCTATGTTGAGGAGGGGGTTCATAGGCGTATGGTGGTGGTTGTTGATAATCAAAAGAGTGCTCACCATAGCCATTGCCTTGATATGCATCACAGAACAGTTGTTGATAGTCCATTGGAGGTGGTTGTTGCCATGAGGGTTGATTAAATCCTTGTGGCTCCTCCCATTATAATCTCCTCTTCCTGCAACATAATTGTAACCAGACTCATAGCCAAAAGGGTGAGAGTTCATAGTAGTAGAAGAAAATAAAAACAAAAACTAACAAAAAGAAAATATTTTAAAAAAGATAAGATTTTGAAAAAGATATGATAGGATTTTGAAAAAGATATTATTTTTTTTAAAAAGGATAAGATAAGATTTTGAAAAAGATAATTTTTTTTGAAAAATATTTACAATAACCAATAATAAGGCACACGTTTGCAATTCCCCGGCAACAGCGCCATTTTGACGTTAGGATTTTTGCTAGTAAAGAATTTTATAAAAATATAGTCGCGTTGTGAGTATAGATTCTAAACCAACAGAAAATCCCTTCGTACAAACGTTTTGGTTGTCACAATTAACAAACCTCGGGTCGTCTTCTCAAGGAATTGCAGGGAGGTATATTCTTATTATTGGGTATGGGTTTTGTAAATTGGGGTTTTGAAAGTGAGGAACAAGTAAATTAAATGACAAATAAAATAAATAATTAACTATAAAATAAACTCTTGGCAAGATATGAAAATTCGGAAGTCCTATCCTAGTTACTTCTATGAGAATGGAAGTTAATCCCACTTAGATAACCTTTTCGTAAGCAAGGGAAAGTCAAGTGAACCAATTGGTTAGATTTTCCAAGTCCTAGCAAACTCCTAAGGAAAGACTAGAGTTAGTGGAATTCCAGTTAATTAGCCGACATAACAATCAATCATGAATAGTTGATAACTCAAGAGCTTCTAGTTAATCAATTAAAGGCAATAATATAAAAAGCTAAATATGAATCTTAGATCTGAAATACCTCAAATAACATACATTCAAAGCAATAAAATCTAACACGGACAATATTCATAAGCCAATTGGGCAACATAAATCAAATACAAATAAAAGCATTAAAGTATATCAAAGAAGAAGAGAAGTCAAAATAAAGGAATATTGAACCTGATGTGAAGATGAGATAAATCCCAAATTTCTAAAAATCCTAATCCTAAATCTTAAGAGAGAGGAGAGAGCCTCTCTCTCTAAAAACTACATCTAAAACATAAAATTGTGAGTCGTGAAAGCATAATTATGAATGGATGCATTCTCCCACTTTATAGCCTCTAATCTGTGTTCTCTGGGCCAAAAACTGGGTCAGAAATAGCCCAAAAATTGCTGATTGTGAAATTTGGTCCGTACAGGTCGCAGCAAAGTGACGCGGAGGTGTCATCCACGCGTTTGCTTGGAATGAGATTTGCAGATGCGACGTGTCCGCGTGGAGTGCGTGTTCGCGTCGCCTATCTGTATGGCCACTATGTTGAATTATGTATCAAATCGAAGCCCTGGACGTTAGCTTTTCAATGCAAGTGGAACCACATCATTTGGACCTTTGTAGCTCAAGTTATGATCGTTTTTAGTGCGAGAGGGTCAGGCTGACAGCTTTTCAGTTTCTTCAACTTCATATATTCCTTCCACTTTTGCATGCTTCATTTCCATCCTCTACGCCACTCCTGCCCCGTAATTCCTGAAATCACTTAACACACATATCAAGGCATCTAATGGTAATAATAGTGGATTAAATAAAAGGAAATAAAAGCCAAAGAAGCATGTTTTCAATCATAGCACAGAATCAGGAAGGAAAATATAAAACATGCAAATCATATGAATAAGTGGGTAAAGAGTTGATAAAATCCACTCAATTAAGCACAAGATAAACCATAAAATAGTGGTTTATCAGACTTCCATGAGGGGGCCCTTGAGCTCATGGGGTAGATTTTTGTTTACAAAGGTAAACTGCTCCACCGACTTCCCTATCTAGAACTTTCTCCATGTCCCCTTCTGGTTCTGGTCTCGACTTGTCTTCCATCCTTACATCCAAGTCTGCCAAGAACATGCTGGCTGCTTTCTTAGACTCTTTCTTTAGGGAGATACTGGCATTGTCGCAGGAGACTGCCGCTTCTAGGGCTCCCCTAATGATGCTACGATTTTAGGAAATTGCACGATCGGCAAAAATTCCTTCCGGCAAGTGCACCGGTTATTGTCAAGTAAAAACTCACAATAGAGTGAGGTCGAATCCCACAAGGATTGGTTGAGTGAGCAATTCGGATTAGAAGTGTGTTCTAGTTGAGCGGAATCAAGATTTAGATGAGAATTGCGAAATCTTAAATTGCATGAATTAAAGAGCGAGAAGCTAAATTGCTGAAATTAAAAAGGGATCGGGGTGATTGCATGAATTTAATTGCAGAATGTAAAGAGAAAGTGTAGATCAGAAATGGGGAATTCATTGGGTTTCAGGAGATATTGAGATCTCCGAATCAAAACATTTTTATCTTTTCCTCAACCAATGCATTCATTGAATTTTGCTTGGCAATCTTATATGATTGGATCCCAATCCCTTGGCTCACCAATTCTCTCTGAAAACAAACAAATTTCCAATCCA
>NC_029776.3:74163276-74166579 GCF_000817695.3 Arachis duranensis | reverse complement strand
ATGAATCCTCCATTCCTTTCCCAAGGTTCCGAAGGATTCCAATTATGGATAGTTTCTTTCCCAAGACAACTAACCAATGGAATTAGATCGAGAAGCTTTCTAACAAAATTCAAGAGAAAAGATTGAAGAAGAAGATAAAAACTATTATTGATTCATTGAATTACAATAGAGCTCCCTAACCCAATGAAAGGGGTTTAGTGAGTCATAGCTCTGAATTCAATTACACAAAGTATCAAAACAAAAAAAATGATCCAAAAGTTCTTACTAACTTAAATTCTATCCTATTTATACACTTTCTAAATTGAGCTTCTGTTGTGTTTCTTGGGCTTTGAGGCCTTTCCCTGATTTCCTTTTGCTTTGGGTTTATGATCCATAATCCTGATGAGGCTGCTGATCCAATTCTGTAACATTCATTGAGCCAACTTAGTGATAATCAAGTAATGACACATGACTCAACAAATTGAAATTCCAGACTCATCAATTCTTCAGGCCCAATCCCATAAACCATGATATTCAATTGGGTTTCATACCAGAGTACGTTTAAGTTAATGTTTGTGCTCAAATGCTAACTTAAACTGCAATATCTTTGGCCCAGAAACCTTTTCAATAGTGGCGTTTAAGTTGTAGTTTAAGCATCAATTTAAGGTTAAACTGAAGCTTAAACGTGGAAATGGAAGAAAGCAACCCAGGAGTGTGAAATCTCGACCACGTTTAAGCTTCAGTTTAAGGTTAAATTGAAGCTTAAACGTGGAAATGAAGAAAGCAACCCTGGAGGAGAATTTGGTCGAACATGTTTAAGCTTCAGTTTAAGGTTAAACTGAAGCTTAAACGTGGAAATGAAGAAAGCAACCCTGGAGGGTGGAATGGTCGAACACGTTTAAGCTTCAGTTTAAGGTTAAACTGAAGCTTAAATGTGGAAATGAGAAAGCAACCCTGGAGGAGAAAAAATAGTCGAACACGTTTAAGCTTCAGTTTAAGGTTAAACTGAAGCTTAAACGTGGAAATGAGAAAGCAACCCTGGAGGAGAAAAAATAGTCGAACACGTTTAAGCTCCAGTTTAAGGTTAAACTGGAGCTTAAACGTGGGAATGCTCCCTAGGTGCATTTCTCATTTCTGGCGTTTAACTTCCAGTTTAAGGTTAAACTGGAGGTTAAACGCCACTTTCAGCTTTTCCTGATTTTGGCGTTTAAGCTCCAGTTTAAGCTTAAACTGCTTAAACTGGAGCTTAAACTGGAGCTTAAACTCCACATGTGATATTCAAGCTTCCTTTATTGATTTTGTTGCTTCCTTGCCTAACCTCTTCTTCCCTGAAATCATCCAACCAACTGCATCAAAGTCTTGCAAAATTTCATGAGAAATCTTCCATTCATAGCATTCAAGTAATATAACTAAAAACTCATGAAATTTGCATCAAAATCATACTGTTTGGATGGTTCATTGCTTTGTTATTCATTTAACCATTCTTGGTTACTTTAAGCTCAAGAAAATGCATAAAACAACTAAAACTAACAGAAAAATGCTAGTGAAACTAGCCTAAGATGCCTTGGCATCACATAATGGAGCCGATAGTTCCTCTATCCGTCACAAATTTCATTGCTAGGAATTTGGTACATATTACGGCTGAAAATTTGTTGATAGTTTTCCTTCTTAGGATGATGTTGTTGGCCATGGAGTCTCTGAAGACTACGAAATCTGCCATAACCGACCTCCTGGCGTCACCTGCTCCAAGAAAGATTGGGAGAGCAATCATTCCATCGGGCTTTATGTAGTTATCGCTTAGCCTTATGACCCCTTGCTAGTGACTCTTGAGGTCAGACTCCCTGAGTCCCATGGCATCGAACATGTTCCTGAATAGAATGTTGGAGTCAGCCCCAGTATCAATGAGGATTCGCCTGACTAACCCGATCCCAACCATTGTCGAGATTACCATGGGGGGGTTAGGGAGGTTGTGGAACCACTGATCCTCTGGACTGAAGGAAATCATAGGGGGCATCTGCTTGAAGTGGTGGGATCTCCTGTCGAGATAGAGAGGATCCGGGTATCCTTTTTTGCTGTTGACTAGGATTTTGAGGGAGGGGGTATCGCGCCCGACCACAACGTTAGCCACAAACGTTGGAGGGTTGTTGGTATTCCCTGTGGGGCTCTTGTCTTGCCTTGACAGCCCGGCTACGATCTTCTTCTGAGCACTCCCGTTCTCGTCTCCTTGGTTCTCGGATAAGTCGGGAGAAGTCACTCAACTTTCCTTCCCGAATTGCCTGTTCTAAAGCATTTTTGAGGTCAAAACAATCTTGGATCTTGTGACTGAAACCCTTGTGATAATCACAGTAGAGGCTTTTGTTGCCTCCCGTTCTCTCTTTCAGTGGTCTGGGTCAGGATATGATTCCCTTGTCTGCAATTTACTGGTATCCTTCCACTATGGGCGCCGTAAGTGGCGTGTAGTTTGTGAACCTCCCTACTTGTGGGGGTTGCCTAGGTTGGTTGGCTAAGGTTCCGTCCCTGGGGGCTTCTTTGTATCTGTCTACCTGGGGGGCCTACCGAGCTGAGGGATTTGGGAGCTGCCATTTGTTGGCCGCTACAACCTGACTGACTTCCTCATCATTGATGTATTCTTTGGCCACACTTTGGATTTCCTGCATGGTCCATACAGGTTTAGTTGTGAGGTACTTTCGAATGTCCTCGTTTAGCATGTCGTTTGTTAGGCAAAGACTAGCAACCGAGCCCGTTGAGGCCGTCGATTTCCAAGCATTCGTTGTTGAACCTGTCCAGAAACTTTCTGGTCGATTCCCCGGGTTTCAGGGTGACCCCTAGCATGTTAATTTGGTGTTTTGCCTTGGCTATGCGTGTTGTTAACCGAGCTAGGAAACTTTGAGAGTTGTTGACGAAGGCCGTGATGGATCCTTGTGGGAGTACATTGAACCATCGGATCACTGGGCCGGCCAGCGTCACGGGGAATGCTCGGCATCTGACCACATCACCTACTCCTTCCAAATTCATTCTCGCTTCAAAGGCTGTGAGGTGCTCTTGCGGGTCCTTCGTCCTATCGTACCTCATGTCCGTTGGCTTGTCGAAATTCCTCGGAAGCCTAACCATGAGGATCGAGGGGTGGAAAGGGGTTCCTCCCATGATGACGGGTTCCAATCGTTTCTTGGCTTTCCCTTTTTGGGACTCCCCGTGGCTCTCAAACCTGTCTTGGGTAGGTCGGGAGGTCGCTTGAGTGTGTGCTTCATCTTTGCGTCTTGTTGGGCTCTTTTCTCGGCTCTCATGCCTTCGGGAGGGGGAGCGGGTACGGGTGAGGGATTGGCT
>NC_029776.3:74159753-74163248 GCF_000817695.3 Arachis duranensis | reverse complement strand
GTCTGGGTTCCTGTATGATCTTGGCACTTTCGGCTCCCATCCCTCTAAAGGGACATCTTTTGGGGGTGTTGGTGCAGATCGGTTGGTTTGGCTGAATGAAGGATCATGGGTGCTCGGCGGGGCGAGTCGTCGAACTCACCCTACTCAGGCGGGCCCCTTCTCCTTCGCGAAGCTCCTCCGAGGTGGGGAGCCGCTTCATGTCTATTGCAGGGTCCCCACAGACGGCGCCAATGTTCGTTACCTTGCGATCTCGAGTGCTTGGGGGGAGAGGTGAGTGAGCGGGATCCCGGGTGGATATGGAGCCGGCGTGGAGATGTGAACGGATGGTTGATGATGCCAGAGGAGAAGAATATGGGGTGGTGGCCACCTGCAAGGACACTCTGACGATTAAGTCAGTGTCTGTACGAGGTGATAGCCAAATTAGGTAAGATATGACGTACCTCGGGGGGAGAGCTGACCTCTCCCCTTATATACTGTGCTGGGAGGGCCCATGAATGACCTAACCCATTTGCCAAGAGGCTGTTGTGAGCTATCCTGGCCCACATGGGGGGAGCAGGTCATTCCGGACTTCAGGTCGGGGCATCGGGTGCTGCCCCGAGGATGCCGACCCGACCAATGACCTGGGTCGGGTGTTAGGACCTGACCCGTCGGACTCTTCCTGTCGTGAGTAGTTTGGGCCTGGGTCAGGGGTGGTGCCCCGACCCGATGGCTGGTTGGGCTAGACTCTTACCGGTCCGTAGCAATAATAAAAGAGGATTAAGAGAAAAAAAAGGAGAAAAAGAAATTAAAAAAGACAGGAGTGGCGGCAATGACGATAGTGAGGTTAAAGAAACAAGCGTGCAAAAGAAGAAGATAATAATGATAATGACGAAGGAGGAGGAAGAAGAAGAAGCACACGGACTGGATTAAAAACTTGGTTCAAAAAATGCTTGGACACCTAGTATTTTTCTTATTTTTTATTGTATTACACATCTCGTTTACGAAGGACCCATGTACATAAGTATGTCATTTACACTGTAAGTGGTGCACGAAATTATGATCTCAATGGCGCCAACATCTTGGTACGCACAATTGTAATCTCAACTCTTTTCTCGCACAACTAACCAGCAAGTGCACTGGGTCGTCCAAGTAATAAACCTTACGTGACTAAGGGTCGATCCCACGGAGATTGTCGGCTTGAAGCAAGCTATGGTCACCTTGTAAATCTTAGTCAGGCGGATTCAAATGGGTTATGGAGTGATAAACCCATATTTTATGATATATTTTGTGCTTAATCTGAGTGATTTATTCAATCCTTCACCCACTTATTCATATTAATTGTATGGTTTTACTTTTCCTTCCTTATTATGTGATGTATGTGAAAAACATGTTTCCTATGCTTTAAAATTAATTATTTTAATTATCTTTATTTCCATTCGATGCCGTGATTAGTGTCTTGAGTAGTTTTAGATCTTCTAAGGTAGAATGACTTAAAGGATGGAAAAGGAAACGTACAAAAAATGGAAGGAAAGTGCAAAACGGAGTTTTGAAGAAACTGGCATCCACGCGATCGCATGGATGACGCGATCGCGTGCCAAGAGCGAAGAAGTAGGGACGTGGCCGCATGGCTGACGCGACCGTGCAACTTAAGCGAATCGCATACGACGCGGACGCGTGACCGACTCGACCGCGTGATAAGAAGAACTCTAGATGAGGCGACCACGTGACCCACGCGGACGCGTGACAGAGGCCACGCACCAGAAATTGCAGAAAATGCTCATAGCGGATTCTGAAGCCTTTTTGGCCCAAATCCAAGTCCAGAAATCATAGACCAGAGGTTATGAAGTGGAGGAATGCAACCATTGAGGGAGTCTCGGGAATTTTTAGTCACTTTCCATGATTTAGGTTTAGTTTTGAGAGAGGTTCTCTCCTCTCTCTCTTTAGGATTTAGGATTTAGGACTTCTCTTAGTTTTAGGAGTAACTCTCGATCCCAGGTTCAATATTCCTTTTACTGTTTAATTTCTCTTCTATTTTTGTTTACTCTGAAGCTTTTATTGTGTTTGATTGATGTTGCCCAATTGGCTGTTGATATTGTCCATGTTAGAATTGACATTTTCTATTTAATATAATTTGAGGTATTTCAGACTCATGATTGCTTTTCTTTAATTTTAATTTAGATTATTTACTATTGGCTTTAATTGATTAACTGGAAACTCTTGAGTTACCAACTATTCATGATTGATTGTTATGTCGGCTAATTAACTGGAATTCCACTAACTCTAGTCTTTCCTTAGGATTTGGCTAGAACTTGGGAAATCCAACCAATTAGTTCACTTGACTTTCCCTTGCTTACGCAAAGGTTAACTAAGTGGGATTAACTTCCATTCTCATAGGAGTAACTAGGATAGGACTTCCGAAATTTTATATCTTGCCAAGATTTTATTTTATAGTTATTTATTTATTTTAATTATCATTTGAATTACTTGTCATACTTCCTCCTTACTTCCAAAACCCCCAATTTTACCTTTTTCATAGCCAATAATAAGAACATACCTCCCTGCAATTCCTTGAGAAGACGACCCGATGTTTGAATACTCGGTTATATCAATTTTATTGGGTTTTGTTACTTGTGACAACCAAGCTTTTGTACGAAAGGATTCTCTGTTGGTTTAGAAACTATACCTACAACATGAACTTATTTGTGAATTCTTTGCCGATAAAAATCCGATCGTCACGCACACACAGGGATATGCCTACTACTGAGAGCGTTCACACACTCTGTGGCACACACACACGTATAGACATGCTTGCTATTGGGTGCGTTCGCACCTCCTGGTGCGTACGCACCTCTATGAACAATTGCACAAGTGTACACACGCACACACTCTGTTTCTCAGCAACATTTATTTTGTGATTTGTACATGGTTTCAAACTTCTAAACCTCTATTTTTACTCTTTTAACCCCTAGACCTTAGTGGTATACCAAGTAATGAGATGAAGCTAGGAAGGTAAGGTAGATTGGGGGTGAAGTAAGCTTGGAAAATGACGAATTTATGTATGAAACGTGCAAAGATATGACGTATATGTGATGCCATGGCCATAATGAATGATTATGCGATGATTATAAATGAATGTAAAGGAGTAATAATGACGAATTTGAGAATGAATGGACATGATGATGGTATGGATGTGTTGGATGCAGGGAAGGCAGTAGGGCGCTAATCCTTCGATTCTTTTTCCCGGATTCATTGTGATTGTGTTTTCTGGGATATGAGGAAGGTGGTAGGGCACTAATCCCCCGACGTATTCCCTCACATTCTTTCTCTTTCTGTCTGCAAGGTGGTAGGGTACTAAATTAATACCCCCCCTACGTATTATTTGGCCCAAAATGTCCAAAGAGGCCAAAAAGGCCTCCAAGCATCTATTTAAGGATAAAATGTAAGGAAAAAAAGAGAAATTTTTTAAGTAGTCTTTGTATTAGTTTTATTATCATGTTTTCGTGAATTTTAGAGAGA
>NC_029776.3:74154093-74154518 GCF_000817695.3 Arachis duranensis | reverse complement strand
TTTGCGAGCCATAGGGGGTATTTTACTTCCCTAATGAACCCTGCATCTAGCAGTGCTTGTACTTGTTCTTCTATTGCTTGCATGTGCTCGGGTCCGAGCTTCCGGCGTCTTTGTTGGACAGGTCTGGATCCCGGGTATACTGATAGCTTATGGCACATCAGGTCGGGGCTTATGCCTGGCATGTCGGAGGCTCTCCAGGCGAAGAGGTCGGAATTCTCCCTTAAGAGGGTTATGAATTCCTCTTTTAGGCCTGCTTCGAGGTTTGCTCCTATGTTTGTTATTTTTTCAGGTGTGTTCCCAATCTGGACTTTTTCGGTTTCTCCCTCTGGTTGTGGCCGAAGATCTTCTCGGGATTGAACTCGTCCGAGTTCTATTGTGTTGACCTCTTTCCCATTTAGGCTCAGGCTTTCGTTGTAGCATCGCCG
>NC_029776.3:74152742-74153673 GCF_000817695.3 Arachis duranensis | reverse complement strand
GTCGTAGCAGTCGTTAGTAGAATGACCATAGAGTTTATGATATTCACAGTATTCGGACCGATCTCTCCCCGCTCTCTTGTGTTTTAGCGGTCGGGGCGGTGGGATCCTTTCGGTGTGGCATACTTCTCTGTAGACGTCTACCAAGGAGACTCGGAGGGGGGTGTAGTTGTGGTACTTCCGTGGCTTGTCCGAGTTGGGTTCTTCTTTCTTCTTCTGTTCCCGATCTCGATCTCGGAGGGGGTAGGTTGATTCCTTCCTATATCTCGATCTCGGAGTGGGTAGGCTGATTCTTTCCTAGAAGAGTCTCTTAGCTGGGGGGTTTCCTCCATGTTGATATATTTTTCTGCCCGCTCCTGCACCTTGTATAGGGAGGTCGGGTATCGTTTGGATAGGGATTGGCTAAACGGTCCCTCTTTTGGGCCGTTTGCTAGTCCCATGATGGCCGCTTCAGCGGGTAAGTGTTGTATGTCCAGGCAGGCTTTGTTGAATCGCTCCATGTATTCTCGAAGAGTTTCTTGGTTTCCTTGTTTGATCCCGAGTAGACTGGGGGCATGTTTTGTCTTGTCCTTTTGAATACAGAACCTTGTTAGGAATTTTTTGGTTAGGTCTTCGAAGCTGGTGATTGATCTTGGTGGCAGGTTGTCGAACCACTTCATGGCTGACTTGGTGAGAGTAGTGGGGAAGGCTTTGCACCGAATCGCGTCGGAGGCGTCGACTAGGTACATTCTGCTCCTGAAGTTGCTGAGGTGGTGACTTGGATCGGTGGTGCCGTCGTAGAGATCCATATCGGGTGGTTTGAAGTTTCGCGGTACCTTCTCCTTCATGATCTCTTGCGTGAAGGGATCATGGTTGCCTTCGGGGGTGGTGCCGCGTTCTGTCCGGTCTTTCAAGTTGGCCTCTATTTTCCGCAGTTTTTCTTCTAATTCTCTGC
>NC_029776.3:74125592-74151399 GCF_000817695.3 Arachis duranensis | reverse complement strand
AATCCTAACGTCAAAATGGCACCGTTGCCGGGGAATTGCAAACGTGTGCCTTATTATTGGTTATTGTAAATATTTAATATATATATATATATATATTTTCTTTTACTTGTTTATTTGTTTTCTCTCTTCCCCCTTATTTCTAATAACTACTATGAATTCGCACCCCTCTCGCTTTGAGTTTAGTTCTAACTTTGTTGAAGGAAATAGAAACCACAACAGGAATATTCATCAAGGTCAGACCAATCAAGGATGGATGGAGTCAAGAGGATCTAATCAACCCTTTAGGCAACAACACCCTTCAAGATATCATGGACAACGACCATTCTACAATGCATACCCAGCTGAAAGATATGGTAGACAACCTTGTAACTACCAACAAGCCCCACCCCGTGCCTATAGACCATCCTCTCAACATAACCTCGAACCACCACACTCACAAGCTTCTTTTCACCTTTCGCCACCATACAATCCTTATCCGCCCCAACACCAATCAAATTACTCCCAAGAACTACCACTCCCCCATACACCATACCCATATCCATCAAAGCCAGAATCACAGGTTCGCCTTGAAGAATCAATGAAACAATTTACTGCAACCCTTCATCAACTGGAGCAAGCAATAGTGGAGGAGTTAAAGCAATTATCTTCCAGACGTTCAGCCCTTCAACAGACCCCCATGGCTTTATATGGAGAATCCAATGAAGAACGCAGTACAAAGAAGACGCTAGAAGCTCCAATGAACAGCATAGAGCATAACTTCGTACTAGAACAAGTAGAGGAAGCTGCCATTGCAGAAGAAGAAGAGTTGGTTGAAGATTCAGGAGATGCCAAACCGCCACTTGAATCCAGAGTTGTGGAGAACTCCGTCAAGGATGTTACAATTGATGCTGAGGAGGATTTTGCACCGCCTCCACTGCAAATATCTTATGAAGAACTGAACGGAATAACCCAGGACACAGGCTTCCTTGATGATGATGATCACGAGTCCTATTCTCTTAGTGACGACCTTGCATCCGCAAGTGATTTCTCTGAGACAGAAGAATCTTCCCTGAGTGAACATGAAGATGATGCTGAGGTAGATTTTTCTCAACCTCCAATATATGACTCGAGCGATGATGAGGGAGAAATTGAAGACTCTGATCAAGATATGGTTGAAGTGGAAGAATTCACAGAAGATTATAAGGGAGTAGAACTTATAGAACCACTGGAAACACCTATCCCAAGGCCATTACCGCCCAACACAAATTACAAGTGGGTAACACCTTTGCCTTTTATATTTATTTTTCCACTTGAATATGGTATACTTGAAACAGATGGCCAGCTTAGAGCTCTCTGCGGTTTTAAGAGGAAAAGGGATATGACTCGTACTCAGCACTGGTATGAAAGATTCAATAAGAGTTCGCACTTCAACTTGAGGTGCAAGAATTGGTGTCAAACTCAATTTAAAGGATCTCGGAAGCCGTTTGGTCACTGCAGTGAGAATTTGGATTACTCATCACCCGACTGGACCAATGTAGATTAAGACAAAGACGGGTGTAAAAGAAAAGTTTGGGATCCTGGAGTCTATTCTGACATTCAATACTCTAGGAGCCTGCAAGCCTGTTTGAACTCACACAAGGGCTTTATGTACTTTGTTTGGGACCCCGGAAGATGCTGGCATTCCAAACACTGGTGGAGATTTCTGGAAGAATTCAAACACAAGCCACCATAGCAGGAAGCTCATCCAATGTCCAACTTAAGGACTTTAACTAAAAGTGCTAGGTGGGAGACAACCCACCATGGTATGATCGTCCCTTTTTCAGTTTTCACTTTTGTCTATTTTGTTTGTCCTTGAGTTTTGATTGAACCTGGAAACTTGCATAACATTCATTGCATCTGCATTCATATTAGCATTGCATTTTTCATTCCTGCATAAAAAAAAGTGGCATGCGACGCGACCGCATCGATCATGTGATCGTGTCTGTTGCGATGAAACACCCCCCCACACGTCCGCGTGAATCACGCAGTCGCGTGACCTAAAAATCGGCGTAAAGATCCAACACCCAGAAAGTTGGGCTGGAATCGTGTGGCTATTGTGCTTTTCGCACAAAAGACCCGCGCGACCTGACGCGATCGCGTCACATTCACATAACCAATCCCACGCAACCGCGTGAACGACGCGATCGCATTGCATGGATTGCACAAATCCCAAAAGGAGACAGAGAGTTACACTGAAATGACGTTGGAATTGTGCGTCTAGCACAAATTCCAGCGACGCGATCGCACGACTCAAGCGATCGTGTCATCCCTTTTTCTACCCCTCCCATGCGATCGCGCGACCCACGCGATCGCGTCATCCCCGTTTTCACCCCCACCACGTGACCGCGTCCCCCATGCGATCACGTGGATTTGAAAATATAACCCCCCTGTCACGCGAACCCTATTAGTCGCGCCACCCGCCCAAACCCTCTCCTCCCTCTCTTGTCCCCAACCCACACAACCACCACCCACCCACCACCACCGGCCACCATCGCACCCGCCGACATCCTCTGCCGCCGCGCCGGACGCCACCACCTCCACCCCCAGCCGCCTCTCTGCCCCATTCTCCTTCTTAGCCTACCAGGTTCCGCATCACGTCCCATTCTATGCATTCGTAGTTCGTTAATATTTTTTCTGTTTTTTTTCATCATTAGGATAGATAGATATGCATGCTGTAGTGGATTTTTTGGTTGTTAGGTAGCTTAGGCTGTGGTTAGTGAATTTAGGTCTGTTTACTTGCACCATTCGTGTTTATTGCTTCATATTTTTGCAATCCTACTGCTGCTTTGATGTTAGTTCATATGCTGCAAATTCTTATTTCATGCTGCTCTTTACACTAAATTTTCATGCTTATATTTCTTATATGTAATTGCAAGCTTTAATTTTAATTCATATGAACTATTTGATTGCTGTTTATTTTCTGGAATATCCAATTTTAGCCAGAATGCTGCCCAAATTTCTGTAAAATGTTCTCATTCATGTTTTGGTTTGGCATTTTGAACTCTCTTTTCCTTTGCTTTACCCAAACCATTTCTTGAATGCCAAGGCAAGCTTCATTATCCTTTTTGACTTCCTGGTTCATAAACTACACCTGTGATGTTTGATTCCAATTTTTACTTCCTTTATATCTACTTAAATCAGCCTCAACCTGTTTTCCTTGTTTGGTTATGAGTTACTTATAGTTCCTACCTATGAATCCTTGTTACTTGGAATTTTTCATTATGTCACTTACCTTAACCCAATTTTTATCCTACTGACTTACTAATTCTAATTTCCTGACTAACCAAACTAACTTTTTAAAACATTTTCTCTAGCTTTTCACTTTCTTTTAACCTTCTAACCATGGCATAATGATATTTTTCTATTTAACATGAATTTAATTACATTTTGGATTGTGAATTTTTCCTTTTGAACTTTTCACTCCTATACAATCCTTAATACACATTTAATAAACTCATTTTCCTTATTTTATTTCTCCCTTGCCACTTTATGTTTTCTTTGATTATATGCCTATTTACTTTCCTATTTTTATATATCCTAGTTTTCCATTTTTTAGGATGTCTGCCTCCCAGAGGAAAGGAAAAAGCAAGGCTACTACTAGCAAGCATAAAAGAGAAGAATCCTCCATGTCCATCATCAATCTGATGCATGACTCCTCCTGGAGGGAGAAGAACTTTACCCAACAGGAGAAAGCTAACCAGCTGCTCCCTGCCAATGATCTAGTGAAATTTGCACCAGTACTGTGAGCTGAAGTATCCGGTGTTTGCAACCTCTAAGAACCTATACTTGGAGAGGACTCTGAAGATCCCAGGAGAACTCCAGTAATACAGCACTGAGCAAATCAAACAAAGAGGCTGGTTCTTTATGGAGAGAAATTTGGCTGAGGTGAACGCATCTTGGGTAAGGGAATTCTACTGCAACTACTTCTTGACTTCTCTGGATGCAGTACACCTAAGGGGAAAGCAGATTCTGGTCACTGAAGAGGCCATAGAGGATATTCTACAGCTCTCACCTAAGTCCGATCAGCCTGATGGCTACAAAAAGGCTGAGGAGGACATGCGCTTGATGAAGTTTGATTGGGATGCTGTTAAGGCGAGGATAGCCCTGTACCCGACTGTTCCTTGGGAGATGGGTCAGGACACCACCTTGCCCAAGGGAATCAAGAGAGCGTACTTAAATGATGAAGCTCGGTTATGGCATCAGATCCTGAGTAATTATGTGATGCCGAGTACTCATGAGACAGAGATTCCAGCTGCTATGATCACCCTCCTATGGTGTGTGATGGAGGGTAAGAACCTGTACTTGCCACGATTTATCCGGACCTACATGGCCAGGGTCCACGTCCGAGGCACTCTTCCCTTTCCCTATTTGGTTACACAGATGGGCCGTCGTGCTGACGTGCCTTGGGAGGATGCCGATGAGAGACCAACGGCTGCGGACTGTAGGAAGATCATTCCTCATAGTAGGAACTTTCTAGCTTTGAGCTACAGACCACCACCCTTCACTGCTACTGATGAGACAGCCCTACCGTATGTCAGACCCTCTTCCTCCACAGCTGCCCCTACTGCCACCACTGCACCTCCACCTGCCTCAGAGCCAGTGTACCGCCTCGTGCACCACTTGTTCCGCCAGCTAGATCAGATGGAGGACCGTAACCGGCGCCGGTATGAGAGATCGGAGCGTCGCAGCAAGCGACGCTATGAGCATCTGAAGCTGATGATCCGACAGGGCAGTGACATCCCCTCCGAGCCTGACTCACCATCAGAGCCATCAGAGGAGGAGGCGAATGAGCACAAGGAGGAGACTCATTCCCAGGAGGAGACCCATCTGTAGGCAAGCACAGAGCAGGTGATGAGCGGATAATTTGTACGCTTTTTGGCATTATTTTTAGTATGTTTTTAGTATAATCTAGTTAGTTTTTAGTATATTTTTATTAGTTTTTAGTTAAAATTCACTTTTCTGGACTTTAC
Organism: Arachis duranensis; assembly: GCF_000817695.3. Classification (NCBI taxonomy): domain Eukaryota; kingdom Viridiplantae; phylum Streptophyta; class Magnoliopsida; order Fabales; family Fabaceae; genus Arachis; species Arachis duranensis. Next base: position 74,146,411 of record NC_029776.3, on the reverse strand, counting down.
TATGAGTTTGTGTGTTTTTCTGTGATTTCAGGTATTTTCTGGCTGAAATTGAGGGACCTGAGCAAAAATCTGATTCAGAGACTAAAAAGGACTGCAGATGCTGTTGGATTCTGACCTCCCTGCACTCGAAGTGGATTTTCTGGAGCTACAGAAGCCTAATTGGCGCGCTCTCAACGGCGTTGGAAAGTAGACATCCTGGGCTTTCCAGAAATATATGATAGTCCATACTTTGCCCAAGATTTGATGGCCCAAACCGGCGTTCAAAGTCACCTTCAAGATTTCCAGCGTTAAACGCCGAAACTGGCACCCAAATGGGAGTTAAACGCCCAAACTGGCATAAAAGCTGGCCTTTAACTCCAAGAGGAGTCTCTACACGAAAATGCTTCATTGCTCAGCCCAAGCACACACCAAGTGGGCCCGGAAGTGGATTTTTATGTCATTTACTCATCTCTGTACACCCTAGGTTACTAGTTTTCTATATATAGGACCTTTTACTATTGTATTTTCATCTTTGGACATCTAGTTCTTAGATCAGACTTTGGTAGCTATCTTCATTTTTATGCTATCTTAGATCACTGGGAGGCTGGCCTCACGGCCATGCCTAGACATTGTTCTTATGTATTTTCAACGGTGGAGCTTCTACACACCATAGATTAAGGTGTGGAGCTCTGCTGTACCTCGAGTATTAATGCAATTACTATTGTTCTTCCATTCAATTCTGCTTGTTCTTGTTCTAAAATATCACTTGTTCTTCAACTTGATGAATGTGATGATCCGTGACACTCATCAACATTCTCACCTATGAACGTGTGACTGACAACCACCTCCGTTCTACCTTCGATTGGGTGAATATCTCTTGGATTCCTGATTGCACGATGCATGGTTGATCGCCTGACAACCGAGTGCTCGCCTGACAACCGAGCCAACCATTACGTGAGATCAGAGTCTTTGTGGTATAGGCTAGAACTGATGGCGGCATTCAAGAGAATCCGGAAGGTCTAACCTTGTCTGTGGTATTCTGAGTAGGATTCAATGATTGAATGACTGTGACGTGCTTCAAACTCCTAGCAGGCGGGGCGTTAGTGACAGACGCAAAAGAATCGCTGGATTCTATTCCGGCCTGAACGAGAACCGACAGATTATTAGCCATGCTGTGACAGAGCATAGGAACATTTTCACTGAGAGGATGGGAGGTAGCCACTGACAACGGTGAAACCCTACATGAGCTTGCCATGGAAAGGAGTAAGAAGGATTGGATGAAGACAGTAGGAAAGCAGAGAGACGGAAGGGAAGGCATCTCCATGCGCTTATCTGAAGTTCCTACCAATGAATTACATAAGTATCTCTATCTTTATCTTTATGTTTTTATGCGTTCATCACCATATCCATTTGAGTTTGCCTGACTAAGATTTACAAGATGACCATAGCTTGCTTCATACTAACAATCTCCGTGGGATCGACCCTTACTCGCGTAAGGTTTATTACTTGGACGAACCAGTGCACTTGCTGGTTAGTTGTGCGAAGTTGTGTAATGCCATGGTATTGAACACCAAGTTTTTGGGGTTCATGACCGGGGATTATGAGAGTTGTGAAAAGTATTGTTCACAATTTCGCGCACCAGCAGGCTGCTCCCCAGGCAGAGGTTCCACATCAGATTGAGGCTGCAGATCCTGAGATTCCGATCCAGTCAGCACCTCCTCTATTGCAGCCAGATCCTCAGCCCACCACCACCGAGACTCCAGCTACCATTCCTACCACTGATGACACCCCTTCACACCCAGCTTGAGTGTGCATCGAGGACGATGCATTATTTTAAGTGTGGGGAGGTCGCCATCTCTGGCGTATTATCTTGGTGAACCACTACAGACTCTTTTCTTTTATTTTGGATATTTTTCTGTATTTTTCTATTTATTTTTATTTTTATTTTTATTTCTGAGTACTTATACATTGCTACTTTCATGTATTTTTACTCTATTTCTGCATTTTGCACTTTAGTTCATATTTTAGCCATTTAGTTTAGTTTGCGGTTCTAACTTATTAGCTATATAGTAGGTGGATTAATTAGTATAGTTTACCCTTTTTAGTATATTATAGTTGACTTAATTGAAAAATAAAAAGGAAGTAAGCTAGAGAATTTAACAAAGTTATAAACAATCCACACCTTGTATATATAGCATTACATGTTAGTTAGTTAACACCGTTTCATCAAGGAGAAACACTAAAACCTTAAAGGCCACCTAAAACAATTTTTTTATACGAATAATGGAAAATTTTAACTAAACCTGCATGACATATATGAATGATATATGACTTATGAGTTTGAGAACATACAGCCTATGAGTTTTGAGCTTAATTGTATGGTTACATTTAAACCATAATATTTTATTCTTGTGTGTTCCACTCTTCTTTTTTATTCTTGTGTTCTTTGCTTTGTTTTAATCTATATGTCCAGTTATAGAATATAGATACATACCAAGAGAGTGATTGAGGCCTTGTTTAATTTTTAACTCACTATCCCAAATAAAGCCTACCTTTTATGCCATCCTTGTTAGCCCCCTTTGAACCTTTTAATCCCCTCTTGTTCTATAACCACATTACTAGCCTTAAGCAGAAAAACAAATAAAAAAATCCCAAGTTGAATCATTGGTTAGCTTAAGATAGAAATTGTGTAATTAATTAAGTGTGGGGAAACTTTATGGGAACATGGATGACAGAAACAAGGGTAGAAAAATTGAAAAGAAATTAAGAATTTTTGGGAAACATGCTCATGTGAAATTAAAATAATTAATTACCATGTGCATTAAAAAAAAGTTTTTATTTTCAATAAGAGGGATACAAAAGAATTCCCCAAAAATGCAAATTAAAGCAAATGCACATGGTATAAGAACAAAACATGAGCATGTGACATAAAAAGTGGGAATTATGGAAAAATGGGTAAAGAAGCTTTACTTTAGAAATTATATATGTTAGGTGAGATCTTAGACTAATTAAGGATTCACTTATTAGCTCACTTAGCCTTATACATATACCCTTACCTTTACCTTGGCCCCATTACAACCTTAATCAAAGACCTCATGATTTTTGGTATGTCTATATTTTATAATTGTTGATTGGTTAGATGAAAACAAAGTTATAGAAGGTGAGGATAAAAAGAAGAATAGAGTGATTAACCTGATAAACACTGAGTGACTAGAGAGTAAACAGAAAATCCAGTGAGAGTTCACTAACTCATTAACACAAATCTCTGCTTAAATTACTAATTGTCTTGCAAGTTTATAAAATGTTTTTCTCTCCCATCTCAATTGTAAAAGTGCTTTATCATTATCTAAGGTTGGCTATATATATATATGAATCCTTGAGAATGTGAATTGATTTAACTACATGTAAGCTTTATATATGAGTGAATAAAATTAGAATTGCATCATGCATTTAGTTAGTAGCATTTAGATTAGAATTACATTGCATGGCATTCAAAGACTTCAACCTTACTTTTTACCTTGGACATAGCATGAGGACATGCTATTACTTAAGTGTGGGGAGGTAGATAAACCCATATTTTATGATATATTTTGTGCTTAATCTGAGTGATTTATTCAATCCTTCACCCACTTATTCATATTAATTGTATGGTTTTACTTTCCCTTCCTTATTATGTGATGTATGTGAAAAACATGTTTCCTATGCTTTAAAATGAATTATTTTAATTACCTTTATTTCCATCCGATGCTGTGATTAGTGTGTTGAGTAGTTTCAGATCTTCTAAGGCAGAATGACTTAAATGATGGAAAAGGAAACGTACAAAAATAGAAGGAAAGTGCAAAACGGAGTTTTGAAGAAACTGGCATCCACGCGATCGCATGGACGACGCAATCGCGGGCCAAAAGCGAAGAAGCAGCGACGCAGCCACATGGCTGACGCGACCGCATGACTTGAGTGAATCGCATACGACGCAGACGCGTGACCGACGCGACCGCGTGATAAGAAGAACTCCAGATGACGTGACCGTGTGACCCACACGAATACGTGACAGAGACCACGCACCAGAAATTGTAGAAAACGCTCACAGCGGATTCTGAAGCCTTTTTGGCCCAAATCCAAGTTCAGAAGTCATAGACCAGAGGTTATGAAGTGGAGGAATGCATCCATTGAGGGAGTCTCGAGAATTTTTAGTCACTTTCCATGATTTAGGTTTAGTTTTGAGAGAGGTTCTCTCCTCTCTCTCTTTAGGATTTAGGATTTAGGACTTCTCTTAGTTTTAGGAGTAACTCTCGATCCCAGGTTCAATATTCCTTTTACTATTTAATTTCTCTTCTATTTTTGTTTACTCTGAAGCTTTTATTGTGTTTGATTGATGTTGCCCAATTGGCTGTTGATATTGTCCATGTTAGAATTGACATTTTTATTTAATGATATTTGAGGTATTTCAGTTTATGATTGTTCCTTTTTATTATCCCCAATTTGAAGACAATTTTTATTCCAGCAAATTTAATTTCTTTTCCTTTTGATCTTAGTTGAGAAATTAGTAACTCAGGAGTTATCTTAGCTTAGCATAATTCATAACTATTATCTTTGCTAATTGGACTGAACTTCAATAATCCCAACCTTTTCTTAGGAAATAAATAGGAGTTGAAGGTCAACTAATTTATCCCTTGACTTTCCTTTGCTTTAGCAAAGGTTAACTAAGTGGAATTATGATTAAATTTTCATTATTTTTGCTAAGAATAACAAAGTCTGGACTTCCAATTTCTCATACCTTGCCAAAGGTTTGCTTTACAGTATTTATTTATTTTAATTGTCATTTAAATTATTTGCCATATTTATTCCTCATTCTCAAAACCCCAATTTTACCTTTTTTATAGCCAATAATAAGAACATACCTCCCTGCAATTCCTTGAGAAGACGACCCGAGGTTTAAATACTCGGTTATCAATTTTAAAAGGGGTTTGTTACTTGTGACAACCAAAACGTTTGTACGAAGGGATTTGTGTTGGTTTAGAATCTATATCTACAACGCGATTATTTTTATAAAATTCTTGTTACTTGTCACCATGCCCTACAGTCGTGAGTTTGAAGCTCGTCACAGTCATCCGATCCCAGATCCTACTCGGAATACCACAGACAAAGTTTAGACTTTCTGGATCTCAAGAATGCTACAATGGATTCTAGCCTGTACCACGAAGACTCTAATCTCAGATTCAGATGCTCCATTGTTAGAGGGGAGTCGATGTGAATCGTTGATTGGAAACCCAAGAGATATACATTCAAGCATGTTTTCATGTAGAATGGAAGTGGTTGTCAATCACGCGTTCATAAGTGAGAATGGTGATGCGTGTCACATAATCATCACATTCATTATGTTCTTGTGTGTGAATGGATATCTTAGAATAAGAATAGGAATGATTGAATAGAAGAACAATAGTACTTTGCACTAATACTCGAGGAACAGCAGAGCTCCACACCTTAATCTATGGTGTGTAGAAACTCCACCGTTGAAAATACATAAGTGAAAATAAGGTAGGCATGGCCGTGAGGCCAGCCCCCAATGTCTAAGGAATAACAATTATCAAAGATGTTCCAAAAGCTCGTCCAAAGATCCCTAATACAATAGTAAAAAGTTCTATTTATACTAAACCAGTTACTAGGGTTACAAAAATAAGTAAATGATGCAGAAATCCACTTCTGGGCCCACTTAGTGTGTGCTTGGGCTGAGCATTGAAGCTTTCTCATGTAGAGGTCTTCCTTGGAGTTAAAAACCAGTTTGTAATTTGTTTCTGGCGTTTGACTCTAGCTTGCAACTTATTTCTGGCGTTTAACGCCAGAATAGGGCAGAAAGCTGGCGTTGAATGCCAGTTTGCATCGTCTAAACTCGAGCAAAGTATGAACTATTATTTATTGCTGGAAATCCCTGGATGTCTACTTTCCAACGCAATTGAGAGCGAGCCATTTGGACTTCTGTAGCTCCAAAAAATCCATTTCGAGTGCAGGGAGGTCAGAATCCAATAGCATCAGTAGTCCTTTTTCAGCCTATGAGATCAGATTTTTGCTCAGGTCCCTCAATTTCAGCCAGAAAATACCTGAAATCACAAAAAAAAACACAAAAACTCATAGTAAAGTCTAGAAATGTGAATTTTGCTTAAAAACTAATAAAAATATACTTAAAACTAACTAAATCATACTAAAAACTATATGAAAATAATGCCAAAAAGCATATAAATTATCCGCTCATCAACCTTGCACTCTCTTTTTGGATTATCTTCTGTATTGCTTGGGAGAGTACTAGGAGGAGTTTCAGTCACTCTTTTACTCAGCTGGCCCACTTGTGCCTCCTAATTTCTAACGGAGGACCTTGTTTCATTCATGAAACTTAGAGTGGCCTTAGATAGATCAGAGACTATGTTTGCTATGCTAGAGGGTCTCTGCTCAGAACTCCCTATCTGTTGCTGAGAGGATGATGGAAAAGGCTTGCTATTGCTAAACCTGTTTCTTCCACTATTATTAAAGCCTTATTGAGGCTTTTGTTGATCCTTCCATGAGAAATTTGGATGATTTCTCCCTGAGGGATTATTAGTGTTTCCATAGGCTTCACCCATGTAATTCACCTCTACCATTGAAGGGTTCTTAGGATCATAAGCTTCTTCTTCAGAAGATGCTTCTTTAGTACTGTTGGATGCGTTTTGCAAACCATTCAGACTCTGAAAAATCATATTGACTTGCTGAGTCAATATTTTATTCTGAGCTAATATGGCATTTAGAGCATCAATTTCGAGAACTCCTTTCCTCTGAGGCGTCCCATTACTCACAGGATTTCTTTTAGAAGTGTACATGAACTGGTTATTTGCAACCATTTCAATGAGTTCCTGAGCTTCTGTAGGCATTTTCTTCAGGTGAATAGATCCACCTGTAGAATGGTCAAATGACATTTTAGACAATTCAGATAGACCATCATAGAATATATCCCGGATGGTCCATTCTGAAAGCATGTCAGAATGGCACTTTTTGTTCAATTACTTGTATCTTTCCCAAGCTTCATAGAGGGATTCACCTTCTTTCTGCCTGACAGTTTGAACATCCACTCTAAGCTTGCTCAGCTTTTGAGGAGGAAAGAATTTGGCTAAGAAAGCTGTGACCAACTTATCCCAAGAGTTCAGGCTATCTCTATGCTGAGAATCCAACCATGTTCTAGCTTTGTCTCTTATAGCAAAAGGGAAAAGCATAAGCTTACAGACCTCGGGATCAACTCCATTGGTCTTAACAGTATCACAGATCTACAAGAATTCAGTTAAGAACTAAAAAAGATCTTCTGATGGAAGTCCATGAAACTTGCAATTCTGTTGCATCAAAGAAACTAATTGAGGCTTTAGCTTAAAGTTGTTTGCTCTAATGGCCGGGATTGAGATGCTTCTTCCATGGAAGTTGGAATTTGGTGCAGTAAAGTCACCAAGCATCTTCCTTGCATTGTTGTTGGGTTTGGCCATTACTTCTTTTTCGAGATTCTCGGTAAGGTTTTCTCTGGATTGTTGTGCTTTAGCTTCTCTTAGCTTATTCTTCAGAGTCTTTTCAAGTTCAGGATCTGCTTCAACAAGAATGTCCTTGTCCTTGCTCCTGCTCAAATGAAAAAGAAAAGAACAGAAAAGAAGAAAAATCCTCTATGTCACAGTATAGAGATTCCTTTATGTGAGTAGAAGAGAAGAAGAATAGAATAGGAAATATTTGAACACAGAGATAGAAGAGAAGAGGGTTCGAATTATGAGTAGAAGAGAAGTGTTAGTAAATAAATAAATAAATAGAAGGAGATAAGAGAGAGGAATTTTCGAAAATAATTAAGAAAAAAAGGAAAATATTTTTGTTTTTTTATTTTAAAATTTTGTTAGAATTCGAAAATTAAGAGAAGAAATAGAATAAAATTAAAATTTAAAATAATTAGTTAATTAAAAGGAATTTTGAAAAAGAAGTTAATGATTTTTGAAAATTAGAGAGAGAAAAGTAGTTAGGTGGTTTTGAAAAAGATAAGAATTTTAAAATCAAACAAAAAGTTATGTAGTTAATTGAAAAAGATTTGAAAATAAATTTTGAAAAGATAAGAAGTTAGAAAATATTTTGAAATTGATTTTAAAAAAGATATGATTTGAAAAAGATATGTTTAAAAAGATATGATTGAAAAGATATGATTAAAAAGATATGATTGAAATTTATTTTGAAAAAAATTTAATTTTTAAAATCAGAATTAATGACTTGGCTCACAAGAAATCAAAAGATGTGATTTTAAAATTTAAAGTTTGAATCTTTCTTAACAAGAAAGTAACAAACTTGAAATTTTTGAATCAAAACATTAATTGTTAGTATTAATTTCGAAAATAAAAGATAAAATTAAGGAAAATATTTTTGAAAATTATTTTTAAAGAATTTTCGAAAATAATAAAAAGAAAAAGAAAAGATTAGATTTTGAAAAAGATTTTGAAAAGATAATTTTCGAAATTGAAATCTTGACTTGACTAACAAGAAACAACTAATTTTAAAAAATTTTTGATTAAGTCAACCCAAAGATTTTGAAATTTATGAGTGAAACATGGAGAAGATATTTTTTTATTTTTAAATTTACATGAGGAAAGAGAAAAATCACAAAATGACTCAACACATAAAAATTTTGGATTAAAACAAATGATGCATGCAAGAACACTATGAATGTCAAGAAGAACACCAAGAACACTTTGAAGATCATGATGAACATCAAGAAATTATTTTTGAAAAATTTTCAAGAAAGGAAAAACATGCAAGACACCAAACTTAAAAATTTTCAATGTTTAGACACTATGGATGCAAAAATGCATATGAAAAACAACAAAAGACACAAAACAAGAAAATATGAAGATCAAACAAGAAGACTTACCAAGAACAACTTGAAGATCATGAAGAATGCAATGCATGAATTTTTCGAAAAATGCACAACTTTTAAAAGCATTCAATTGACACCAAACTTAAAAATTGACACTAGACTCAAACAAGAAACACAAATTTTTTTTTTGGTTTTTATGATTTTATTAATTTTTTTTGGTTTTTTTTCGAAAATTATTTTGGAAAAGAAGAAAAATTTTGAAAGATTTTTGAAAACTTTTTAAAAATAAAATTGTTCCGTGGGTTACCTGAAACTGTAAGTCGATCTCGGACGAGATCTTCTGTGTGGGTCGGAGCTGTTGTGTCCAACTTGTTGAACTTGGTGATGATGCGGATCCTTCATCCTCGGAGGGTGGGGGGTACCTGCAAGGGACTCTGATGCTTAAGTTAGCAAGGGTATTAAGCAGGTATTGAGTAGAATTAGAGTATGAGTTATACTTGGGTGCTCCAGTGTATTTATAATGGTGTGGAGTGACCTTCTTAGATAAGATAAGTTAGTTATCTTATCTTTATCTTATCTTATCTTCAAGGGAACCGCCCTTCTCTCTGTAGGCTTGGGCTGCCTTAAGATCTGGGGCGTGGTCCTCCATTTGGGCCCTCTATTAGGCTTTCCTGTGAGTTGGTCGAGCTTTTTGAGAAGAGGTCGGGTTGTCCTGACGTGAAGAGGTCGGTCGCTTTGCCTGTAGAACATCCCAGGTCGGCCTGCTCGACCCAGGGTATGAACAGTGCCCCTGCTCGAGCTTGGTTTTCCTTTTTAAGTTCGAGTCTTTAGTTTCGATCCTTCTTTTGGTGAAGTCGAACTCGAGCATTTTGTCGATTTCTTTTTGTAGAGTTTCTCCTTTTTGAATGCAGAACGTTTCACTTCCTTTTAAAAACGCGCGCTTTTGGATTAGTGTCCTGGCCTTGGGAACATGCGAGGGTTTTTAATGCCCCATTAAATGGTTTTTGATGCTCCATTTCTCTTGGCTTTTATTTTGAACTTTACTCTCAGGAAATGTTTTCTCTCCTCATCTGTTTTTGCTGTGACTTCCTTTTTTATCCTCTCCTTTTTTCTTTTGAAAACCTACATTCTTGGGTGTTTCTTTTTGCAACGTTGTTCGGCGACTGTAAGTGCTTTTGACGGCGATCTCTAACCTCATCGTCTTCAACCCTCTTGCGTATTTCTTCCCCTTTCTCAGGTTGGTTTTGCTTTCCCCTCGCCTTTTACTCTGTGTTTGTGTTTTGATTTTGAGGTTTTGATTTTGACTGAGTGCATGTTTGGAAAGCTTGAATTTTTGTTGCACCTTTTGACCTTATATATGCTTTTGAGTGTATTTTCTTGGTTTGGCTCTTTAGGGCTTTGTATGCTTCTGCCGATTCCTGAACTGTTGTAGCCTTTTCTTTTGGTGACTCGTTTGGTCTTTTTTCGCATTTGTTTTTCTTGGAAAGGGTTTCTGTTGAGACATTTAGTCTTGTAGATTTTCCTGAATCTTTATTCCCTGATTGCCTTCAAAGGATGCCTCTGGACCTTGGGTTTTGTCCTGGGGTTTTCCTTTCTATCTGCTGTACCGCGCTGGAATGTGCTGTCCAAGTTGTTTTGATTTTGTCTGGGATGTCTTTGCCTTTTTAGTAACCCAATCTTTTTCTTGCTTTGTAGGATTAGTTGGCCATGTCTTCCCGAAAAAACGTTGTCGAGGCGTCTTCTGAGGTTCCCGAAGGGATGTCCGATAGGCTGGACTCTCTTGTCTTGTTGTGTGTTTCTTTAGTTGATTCAGAATTTTGTGCGACACTTAGAAAGCATCATCGTGTCTGTAGCAGTGCGGATCAGGAGGGCAATTATGAGTTGGTAGCACCCGATTCTGGTGATAGAGTCTTCTTTCCAGTCCTGATCCAGGGGGAGCGTCCCTTCTTCTATGCTTATGACTTCTTTTTTAGCCAAATGAACATCACCTTTCCTTTTACTTCTTTTGAAACTGACCTGTTATGGTCTTGTAATATAGCCTCTTCGCAACTCCATCCGAATTCATGTGGCTTCATAAAGATTTTTCAGCTTGTTTGTCAAGAATTTGGTGTTACGCCTTCTCAAACTCTTTTTCTGTATCTTTTTGTGTTGACCAAACCTGGGACTACCAAGAAGAAAGTTTCTTGGATTTCTTTTAGGTATGCCCAGGGACACAAGGTCTTTTCCATGTATGACAAATCTTTTTGTGATTTTAAGAACTACTTCTTTAAGGTCCGGGCTGTTGAGGGAGCCCGACCTTTCTTTCTAGATGAAAATGATGAGCCCTGCTTTCTCTTAGAGTGGCAGAGGAATGTAGTGGTATCCCGATATACTTGGGAGATGTTGAGCAAGGTCGAGCAGTCCTTTGTGAGTGTTTTGGAGGATATTTGGGGAGAGCCTCCCCATTTGGATACTAAAAAGTCTTTGGGAGATCCGTCTCTTACTGCCTTGATATATCTTGTTATCTTTGTTTTCCTCATATTTTTCTTCCTGGCGTGATAAATTGTTGTTTTTCATTTTGCAGAGATGGCCAAGAATAATGATGCCATGAAGGCCTTCAAGAAGGCGAGGAAAGCTACTGCGGCTCAAAACATCTCGGCCCGGACTGATGGGGAAGGAGCTTCCCAAGCTCCTTCGAAGCCATCTGTGCCAAGCTCTCCTGGCCCGAGGAGAATGATCCCTACACCTCGGGTCCGTTTAGTGGATCCCCCTCAGTCTTCTACCGCTGCTGTGATTTCTTCTTCGGCCACCCCTCCTCCAAAAAGACCTCGAACTGTTGAACCCTTCAATCTAGATGCCCCAGATTTTGATCCTATTGGTTTTGTGGACCAGCAGATCGTACCTTATGGTGCTCTTTCAATGGATGATGTATCTCTCCTTCATCACTTGGATTTTATAACTCGGAGTAGTGTCAATATGGCCCATATAGGAGCTGCTTTATATCGCACTGCCCAAAATCTACCTCTGCATGCTACCAAAGCTTTTATGGAGGAGGCTAAGTGAGAATTTGATTGGATGAAGGGTCTCAAGGAGGAGTTTGAAGCGGAGGTAACTCAACTGAAAAAGGAGCTGGAAGGGGAGAAAGCCAGCTCTCTTACCCTGGCGGCCTCTGTGCGGTTGGCTGAGGATGTAGCTTTGAAGCACAAAGAAAGCTATGTCGCTTCTTACCGAGAAGTAATGCATCTTCGGGATGAGCTAGAGTCGGTCCGGGTTGATTATTCCGAGCTCCAGGGTCATCTTGTGGGCAGCGTAACCGCTGCCTATGAGAACCTGAAGGAACAAGTTCGGGTTATTGCTCCGGAGGCTGACCTTGCCTTGTTTAGCTTGGATAATGTTGTGAAGGATGGCAAAATCGTTCCCAAGGACCCTGATGATGATGATGTTGAGCCTCCTCCTGTTCCTTCTACCAAAGTTTCCGTTGTGCCGCCCTCTTCCTCTCAGGCTGCTGAGGTTGTTCAACCTGAGTCCGATCCTGATGTTCAGATCTTGAACCGGGATGATGGGACGGTAGATGCAGTGACTCTTCAGACTCGTCCTCCTTCACCCTAGGATGCTGCTACTGGGAAACCTTTGGACTCTCTTAAACTGTTGTTTATCGTAATACTGAGATTGCCAATTTTTCAACTTGGTTTTTGTTTGTTTGTAGCCCTTCCTTACTTAACGTCTCTTCCAAGGGTAGCTTTATCATGTCGGTTCATGTCAGATTACTCGGTACTCTTCTTTCTTGGACTTTGTTCAAGGCTCTTTCAGGGATTACCTTTGTAGCTTTGTATCTTGGACCGACTTCGTCATGTCAGGCTTTGTTGAGTTCACTTGATAATCCTCTTTCTTGGACCTTGTGCAGGTCTCTTTCAGGGATTTATCTTTTGTAGCTTTATCTTTCTGGGCCGACTTTGTCACGTCGGACCCTGTCGAGTTACTTGATAATCCTCTTTCTTGGACTTTGTTCAAGTCTCTTTCAGTGATTTATCTTTTGTAACTTTATCTTTCCGGGCCGACTTTGTCACGTCGGGCCCTGTCGAGTTACTTGATAATCCTCTTTTTTAGACTTTGTTCAAGTCTCTTTCAGGGATTTATCTTTTGTAACTTTATCTTTCCGGGCCGACTTTGTCACATCGGGCCCTGTCGAGTTACTTGATAATCCTCTTTTTTGGACTTTTTTCAAGTCTCTAGGAAAAAGTGTTGACTTGGATCCTCCAAAGCACCTCCTCCAAACTGGCAGTTGTTTAGAACCAAAGTGTTGAGCTGAGGTTTAAGCTCAAAATTGTTGGCATGTACATTAGGAGTGAGTATACTACTTCCACAATTCCTAAGGTCATGAATAGTGTAGGAAGCTAACACCATTGTTGTTGGCTACCATTTTCTCATGCACCTCATCCTCCATGACTTGATCCATGTCCTCTTCTGAGTCCTCTTCACCAACAACTCTTTTCCTTATAGCTTCTCTTCTCATTCGTAGAAGAGTTCTTTCTGGCTCAAAATCAAAGGATGTTGCTATTGCTTTTCTCCCTTTTGGCATACACAACACAAAGACAAACCAAATGAAAAATTAACACTCTAGTGATAGAGTGTTGTTATAGTTAGCTGACACAAAGTGTCAAACAGTTAGTGTGCTTAATCAAACAAAAGAAACGTCCTTAATCTAGACAATCACCCACTTAATCATTGTAAATCTAAATCAATCCCCGGTAACGGCGCCAAAAACTTGATGACTGAAATTTACACAACGTAAATTCCTTTGACAAGTGTACCGAATTGCCAAGTAATAACTCACAAGAGTGAGGTCGATCCCACAAGGATTGATGGATTAAGCAACTTTAGTTAGGTAATTTATCTAGTCAAGCAAATACTTGATGATCTTATGTTGAATGAATAGAATGTAAATTACCAAAAAAATAAAATTGCTGAATCTAAACTGCAGAATAGTAAAGAACTTAAAGTAAATTTTGTAATAGTAAAGAGCGGAAACTTAAATGACAACAAGTTAAAGAGCTGAAACTTAAATGACGGGAAAGTAAATGCAAGACTGTAAATGGCAATGAAAGATAAATTGCATGAAATGTAAATGGGTTCTGTGTGTTGGGAATCAAAGATAATAAGAAACTTAAAGCAATTGAAAGCAAGAGTAACAATGGGTGAGTTTCATTAGGGATTGGAGATATTATAATTCTTCATGAATCAATGGGTCTCAACTTCATTCTCAATCATATGAAGTAGATCTATGGCGGATTGTAAATAACTGAGCTCCGATTCCTTGGCAACTCAATTTCTCTTAACACAATCAATTGCCAATTCCTTGATCTAATTGTTCATGAGAAGAGGTTAAGCTCAAATTTCTAATCCATGAGCCACACAACCCTTAGGATCTCAATTCAAATAGGTTATATGTCACGTACCAACTAAGAATTTATTGATCAAAAGAGTTATGAGGGAGAAACTTCAAACTGAATCTTATGATCCCTTTTCCAAGGTGATAAACCCCAATTTTAGGGTTTAGCTTATGTAGAATTTGGTGGTTTTATCAATATTTTTCCCACTTATTCAAATAAAATGTATGGTCTTGTGTTTCCTTCATAATTTTGCTTCATGGTTTAAAACATGTTTTTTTAACCCTAAAAATGCCAAATTTTAATCCTCTTCTATTACCATTTGATGCCGTGATGTGTTTGTTAAGTGAATTCAGGATCTATAGGGCAAGAATGACGTAGAAGGTAGAAAGGAAGCATGCACAAGTGGAAGGGACATGAAGGATAAAGCTTTGGAAAGCGGGTGGCAATGCGCACACGTGGCTGATGCACACGTGTGGCCGTGTGTAGCTGGGAATGGCACGCATAAGCTGGTGCACTCGTGTGGTGATGTGTAATCCCACTGACGCGTACGGATGACTGATGTGTACGGGTGACGCCCAACACGTGACTCATTAATGAAATCGTGACTGGCGATTTATGCAAGGCTTCAGGCCCAATCTAAGCTCAATTCTACATGGAAAAGACCTAAGGAACCATGGGGGAAAAGAGGGCTCACTCATACACATAATTTTAGCTAGTTTTTTGTTCTTGTTTTCTAGAGAGAGAAACTCTCACTTCTCTCTAGATTTAGTTTGTTTTGATCTTGCCTTGTTGAATTTCCGAATTGGGTCTTGTTAATTCTAATTTTAATTACTTAATTTTAGTTCTCTAGTTATAATTTTGTTTAGATCTTGTGTTGGAATTGTGGTTTCTTATCATTTTTCCTTTTCTTCTCATTTTATGAACTTTGTTGATTTTGAATTTCTCTTAGTGCATTGATGTTTTCCATGATTGATAGTGTTAATTGAGTTGTTTTCCATTGATAATTGTTAGTGGGTACTTGTAATTTCCAATTAATTTGCAATTCGAATATGTCTTTAGTAAGTGCATACCATGTATTTGATGAAATGTTTCCTTTGATTGTGGAGTAGTTTTCTATACTCTTGGCCTAGGCTAAGGAAATTGGGTGAACTTAAATCATTGGGTCTAATTGATTTGGTTGTTTGAGAACCCTTAGTGGTCAAATTGATACCCATTGACACCAATATACTACTAAGCCAGTTAGTAGTTGGAACTGGACTTGTGAGTTGAAATTGATCAAGCCATTTGACGTACTTCACTTGTAGAAGTAGACTTAATAAGCTTGGTTCCTCATAATTGTCAATATATGGTTATTAGACAAGGATGGTGATCCCAATTCCTATGCATTAGCCAAGAGTCCTTTTCATAATTCATATTTGAAATCCAAAAATCTACATTTCTTGATTCTTGTTATAGTTGGTTTAGTTGTTTACTTAGTTATAGAGTAGAAATAGGTCTATATGTTGCTTTGTTAGAAGGCATTTACTTTTACTTTGCTTTAAATTCTTGATTTAGTTTTTAGCACTTTAAGATTCTTGCATCCTAAGCTTTAGTAGTTCAAATTCTTGTTTATGACTCCTAACCCCGGAATTCTAACCAATATTGATGCATATGTTTGCCCATTCTCTTGAGGACGATCCGAGACTAATATTCTCAATTACTTTTTATTGGGGTTGAACTATTGACAATCATATCAAAATTTGATCAAAGGATTATTTGTTGGTTTAGGACTATACTATGACATGATTTTCTATTGAGAAATTATAGACCAATGATAATTCTTACATCAAATTTTTGGCACCATTGCCAGGGAATGGTTGCAATGTGTGCTTTGATATTGGTTATGTGAATATGTGAATATAATTTAGGCTACCTTATAAATAGGCTTTAGTTCATCATAAAAAGGAGAACGGTTGGTGGAACACACTGATAAACCCATATTTTGTGATATATTTTGTGCTTAGTTTGAGTGATTTATTCAATCCTTCACCCACTTATTCATATTAATTGCATAGTTTTACTTTCCCTTCCTTATTATGTGATGTATGTGAAAAACATGTTTTGTATGCTTTAAAATTAATTATTTTAATTACCTTTATTTCCATTCGATGCCATGATTAGTGTGTTGAGTAATTTCAGATCTTCTAAGGCAGTAATGACTTAAAGGATGGAAAAGGAAACATGCAAAAATGGAAGGAAAGCATAAAACGGAGTTTGTGAAGAAACTGGTAGCGACGCAACCACATGGACGACGCGGCCGCATGCCAAGCGTGAAGAAGCAGCGACGCGGCCGCATGACTGACGCGACCGTGCGCCTAAAGAAGAACACCTATGACGCGGCCGTATGATTGACGCGACCGCGCGACAAGGAAGACTCCAATTGACGCGACCGCGTGACCCACGCGAACGCGTGACAAAGGCCACGCACCAGAAATTGCAGAAAACGCTCATAGCGGATTTTGAAGCCCTTTTTGGCCCAAATCCAAGTCCAGAAGCCATAGACCAGAGGTTATGAAGTGTGGGAATGCATCCATTCAGGGGAATCTCGAATTTTTAGTGACTTTCTATGATTTAGGTTTAGTTGGAGAGAGGTTCTCTCCTCTCTCTTTAGGATTAGGATTTAGGACTTCTCTTAGTTTTAGGAGTGACTCTCGATCCCAGGTTCAATGTTCTTTTACTTTATATTTATCTCTTATTCTCAGATACTTTAATGCTTATATTAGTTATGTTGCCTATTCGGCTTATGCCACATTCATGATGATTTTCTTATTTAATGTTATTTGAGGTATTTCAGTTTAATATTGCCTTCTTTTATTTATGCCATTGATTATTCCCAATCTAAAGACATTTTCATTCCAGTAGAATTAATTTATTTTTCCCTTTTTTGTCTTGGTTAAGAAATCAGTAACTCAGGAGTTATCTTAGCTCAACATAATTGATAACTCTTATCTTTGCTAATTGAACTAAACTTCAATAATCCCAACCTTTTCTTAGGAAATAAATAGGATTCGAAGGTCAAATTAATTAGTCCCTTGACTTTCTTTTGCTTTAGTAAAAGTTAACTAAGTGGAATTAAGATTCAACTTTCATTATTATTGATAAGAATAACTAAATCTGGACTTCCAATTTCTCATACCTTGCCAAATGGTTTGCTTTACAGTATTTATTTACTTTAATTGCCATTTAAATTACTTGCCATATTCGCTCCTCATTCTCAAACCCCAATTTACAATCTCCAAAACCAATAATAAGAACATACCTCCCTGCAATTCCTTGAGAAGACGACCCGAGGTTTAAATACTCGGTTATCAATTTATAAGGGGTTTGTTACTTGTGACAACGAAATCGTTTGTACGAAGGGATTTCTGTTGGTTTAGAATCTATACTTACAACGCGATTTTATAAAATTCTTTACTAGCAAAAAATCCTAACCTCAAAATGGTGCCGTTGCCGGGGAATTGCAAACGTGTGCCTTATTATTGGTTATTGTAAATATTTTCAAAAAAAATATGTTTCTTTTACTTGTTTATTTGTTTCTCCTTTTTCCCCCTTATTTCTGATAACTGCTATGAATTCTCACCCGTCTCGCTTTGAGTTTGGTTCTAACTTTGTTGAAGAAAATAGAAACCACAGTAGGAATATGCATCGAGGTCAGACCAATCAAGGATGGATGGAGCCAAGAGGATCTAATCAACCCTTTAGGCAACAACACCCTCCAAGATATCATGGACAATGACCATTCTACAATGCATACCCAGCTGAAAGATTTGGTGGGCCGCCTAGTAGCTACCAACAAGCCCCATCCTGTGCTCAGAGACCATCCTCTCGACATAACTTCGAACCACCACACTCACAAGCTTCTTCTCACCATTCACTACCACAGGATCCTTATCCACCCTAACGCTAATCCAATTACTCCCTTGAACCACCATTCCCTTATGCACCATGTCCATATCCACCAAACCAAGAATCACAGGTTCGCTTTGAGGAATCAGTAAACCAATTTAATGCAACCCTTCATCAACTGGAGCAAGCAATAAATCAATTATCTTCTAGATGTTCGGACACTCAACAGACTCCCATGGATTCTTGTGGAGAATCTAATGAAGAACGTAGCATGAAGAAGACACTAGAGACTCCAGTGGACAGCATAGAGCATTGACGCTAAAGAGGATGTTGCACAGCCTCCAATGCAGATATCTTATGAAGAACTGGATGGAGTAACTCAAGACGCATGTTTCCTTGATGATGATAGTCACCAGTCGAGTCCTCCTAGTGATGAACTTGCTCCCGCAAGTGAATTCTTTGAGACAGAAGAATCTCAACCTCCTAATTATGACTCAAGTGATGAGGAAGATATGGAAGACTTTGACCAGGACATGGCTAGAATGGAAAAGGTTTGCAAGGAAGTGGGGGAATCCACCGAAGACCACAAGGGAGTAGATCTTGCAAAACCACTGGAAACACTGCTCCCAAGGCCATTACCACCCAATACAGACTTCAAGTGGGTAAAATCCTTGACTCTTATCTTTATTTTTTCACTTTAATATGGTTTGCTTGAAACAGATGGCCAGCTTAAAGCTCTTTGCGGCTTGATGAGCGGATATTTTATACGCTTTTTGGGGGTAATTTCATATAGATTTTAACATGTTTTTATTAGTTTTTAATAGAATTTTATTAGTTTTTAAGCAAAAATTATATTTCTGGACTTTACTATGAGTTTGTGAGTTTTTCTGTGATTTCAGGTATTTTCTGGTTGAAATTGAGGGACTGAGCAAAAATCTGAGTTAGGCTAAAAAAGGACTGCTGATGCTGTTGTATCCTGACCTCCCTGCACTCGGAATGACTTTTTTAGAGTTACAGAAGTCCAATTGATGCTCTCTCAATTGGGATGGAAAGTAGACATCCAGGGCTTTCCAGCAATATATAATAGTCCATACTTTGCGCGAAGATAGACGATGTAAACTGGCGTTCAACGTCAGTTCCATGTTGCAGTCTGGCATCCAGCGCCAGAAACAGGTTACAAGTTGGAGTTCAACGCCTAAAACACGTTACAACCTGGCGTTCAACTCCAGAAACAGCCCAAGCACGTGAGAGGCTTAAGTCTCAGCCCCAGCACACACCAAGTGGGCCCCAGAAGTGGATCTCTGCACCAATTATCTTAGTTTACTCATTCTCTGTAAACCTAGGTTACTAGTTTAGTATTTAAACAACTTTTAGAGACTTATTTGGTACCTCATGACATTTTTAGATCTGAATTATGTACTCTTTGACGGCATGAGTCTCTAAACTCCATTGTTGGGGGTGAGGAGCTCTGCAGCGTCTCGATGAATTAATGCAATTGTTTATGTTTTTCCATTCAAATATGCATGTTCCTATCTAAGATGTTCATTCGCACTTAATTATGGAGAAGGTGGTGATCCGTGACACTCATCACCTTCCTCAATCCATGAACGTGTGCCTGACAACCATCTCTGTTCTACATCAGATTGAATGAGTATCTCTTAGATTCCTTAACCAAAATGTTCGTGGTATAAGCCAGATTGATGGCGGCATTCATGAGAATCCGAAAAGTCTAAACCTTGTCTGTGGTATTCTGAGTAGGATTCTGGGATTGGATGACAATGACGAGCTTCAAACTCGCGAGTGTTTGGCATGATGACAAACGCAAAAGAATCAATGGATTCTATTCCGACATGATCGAGAACCAACAGCTGATTAGCCGTGCTGTGACAGAGCATTTGGACCATTTTCACTGAGAGGATGGGAAGTAGCCATTGAAAACGGCGACACCCTAGATAGAGCTTGCCATGGAAGGAACTTTTCATTTTGCTATTGAGTTGAATATTACATTACAGGAATTCAGAAGACAACGCATCTCCAAAACTCCAACATATTCTCCATCACTGCACAACAAGTAATTATTTCGCACTCTTTTATTTTTCTAATAAGTCAAACTGATAATTATAATTAATATCCTAACTAAGAATAATAAAATAAACATAGCTTGCTTCAAACCAATAATCTCCGTGGGATCGACCCTTACTCACGTAAGGTATTACTTGGACGACCCAGTGCACTTGCTGGTTAGTGGTACGAAATCATAAGAAATCTTGATTTTGATATTAGGATTAAAATTTCGTGCACCAAGCTTTTGGCGCCGTTGCCGGGGATTATTCAAAAATATTACTTTTCCTTATTAATTTTTAATTTTTCGTGAGTTAGTGTCTTTTTCTAAGTTTGGTGTCAATTGCATATTTTATATTTTCCTTTTAAATTTTTGAATTTGTGTTCTTTGATCTTCAACTTGTTCTTATTTATTTTTCTTGTTTGATTTTTAGTTTTTCTTGTTCTGTGTCTTTTCTTGTTTTTCTTGTTCTTTTCCAAAAGCATTAGTCTTCCAAAAGGAATAATATAAATATACCTCTTCAAAACAAGTGTTACATTTATAGCTCAGTTGGCTAGAGCGTTGGCTTATGTTCTTGGCAATTGGGTATCTTCCTTTTAAAACCTTTTTTTCAAAAATAATTTTTCTCTGATTAAATTTTGTGCCAAACTTTAAGTTTGGTGTTTTCTTT